>NC_088401.1:30745799-31053924 GCF_034236695.1 Oncorhynchus nerka | reverse complement strand
TCTCCCTGAGGTAAGGAGAGAGGGAGAGGTGAGGAAATAAAAAAGAGTGGATGATTGATGCCCTGTGTCACCGCAAACAAAATACCAAATATAATTTAGCATTTAGCTTATGTGGAGATAATGGGGAGAACACGCGCTGCCAACACGGCTCAAACAAACAGTCGTGCTTGTTATCAGTCAAAGGCGCTTTGGAGAGACCTGGAGCACAGGTTAGGGGGAAGTGGGAGACATGGAACCCACTGAATTAAATTAGGGGGGTGGGGGGGAAGAGAAGAGAAGTTGCGCTGCACCGAACAAACGTGTTCAGTCACTCGCTCTCTGTCCAGACAGGAGTTATCTGGCTGGCTCGCTTCGTTTGCTCAACCAGTCAGTGGAGGCGTGGTCGCCTCTGTACTTTACCGCCTGTTCATCCACTTGTATTGCTGCTTAACACGACACGCCGCGCTGAAAGGCCCCATTTTTCATGATTACAAGTCGGTTGTTTTAGTGGACGGTCTTATTCAAATTGACTTGGGTGCTAGTACACACATTACCGAGTTACACATGTCCCTTTCAAATTGGAACCTACGGTCCTCCGCTCACAATGTCATTACTTTTGCTGCTTTTTAGAGTAGGCAACAGTGTTACACGCTATTGAGGTTAAGTTTACCGTCTGTATAGTCCATCTACAGATGGCAGAGTTATGTAGGCAACTGTAGTTTTGCTTCAGATTTTGACTGTAACAGTACTCAGTATTGTTTTGGAACCATACATCTGGCGATTTGGTCTCATGCACATTGTTTTTAAGAATTTCTTATAAAGGAGCATTTTGATTCAGTCACCCCCAACAATGCAGTCAGTGGTCTTGCACACAGAGAGAACAAGCACGGTCCTTCAGGGACCAGGGGGACAGGTGGGGGGATTTCAGAGAGAAATATTGAATTGTTTTAAGACAAGCTCTCCTTAGTGAGCAGAATGAATCGTTATTAGCCCTCTTAAAGATATGGCTAAGTACACAGTAGAGTATTATTGCCATTACTTCCCCATGCAGGGCTCTCATTATAGCTGGTAATTACAGTGGGCCTGGCCCTGCGGCGGTACAATCAATCCAGCCTCGCTAACGCTAGCTGCCGCGCTAACGCTAACAGCGCTAACGCTAGGACTGTGTCCGGTAGAAAAACAAGCTGCCACCGCCGGCTCATTTTCCCATGATATGTTCTGCCGTCTAACCGACGTCGCAAATGAACAGAATCCTATCCTATTATTGTGATGGGTATAATTGAAACATGTTTATTTATGGCCTGGTGCCGCAGACGAGGGAGGAACGAAGGAGCGTTAGGCTACGCTAACAGCACTGGGCGATATGAGGCCGACAGAATTAAATTAAAAGCTCATAAAATGAAATATGCTCTGTATTAGCTGCTTGACACTTAATTTGCCTTCAAATGAGCGGAGGAAATCACAAATTAACTGTCCTCCCCCCCCTCTCTCCTGCTGCACACCGCCTCTATTAGGAAGGGGAGAGTACAATTACAGGCAGGAGCTAGGAGAATTGTTTACTTTATAAATTCTTGCAGGGAAGGCACCCGCCATTCAATATTAAAGATGGAGGGTCAGGGGTTGCCATCGTCGTGTGGGTGCAGGGCATTGATTACGTAGGTACACATAATAGGGGGTTGTAGTCCTGCATGTCTAAAATGGGAAACTGTGGAGTCTTAGAGACCAGCAAAGCTCTGACCAACCACTTTTTATAACTATTGAATCATTGAGTCAGTGCAGCTGATCTAGGATCAGCAGGCCTTTCCTACACTACTGTCAGATCAATATGTGTGTCCCTTAGTGTCTCTGGCCTGGGAACAGCTGACATCCAGTCCCATTGACGAATATCCACCCCTCCACCACTCTTCCTCTAGAGAAGATGCTTCCTCACTTCCTGCTTAAATAAACACACAGACCAGTGAAGAGCAAGCTCTCCATGGGAGCTCTCGTCCCCACCACCGCTCCCATTGTGTCAGCCCGGCTTAATGGGGGGCTGCATGGGGGGGCTGCATGGGGGAGGCCGGGGCCAAAGAGAAGAGACCGCTCCTTTCATATGGGGCATTATTGGACCGAAGACGGCCAAACACAAAACAAAAGGCCCTCTCTTGTGACTCAGCGCCTGGTCTCGGTCACCCGGAGACGGGCCGGGAACAAACAGAGGTATTCGACTACAAGTCAATTATCTGCATGAGAGTTTACTTAGGAGTTAGAGGCCCTTGTGCTTGAATGTGGCCACTAAAACAACAAGATGCTCTTAGGGAATAAGTAATTGACTCATGGCTGTTTGCGTAGCCACGGTCGTTGCGATATAGTGATTTGCTTAGGAATTAGCTCAAATGATCTACTCCTGAGTACACAATGGAGTGTGTAAACTAACGTATCTCCACAGACTCGTATTCACTCGGATAATGTTTGCATATTGTCATGTTAATGTTAGTTCTGCCATTGTCTCAGATAACATACTGTATGAATACTGGTTATTTTCTTGGACATGGCCAACGAGACATTATGAATCTGGTGCAAAATATATTAGATATGTGCCCTTTCAACTGTGGGTCCCTCAGACACTACAGTCCAATATGGCAGTTAGTTGTGACATGATTTGTAACTTTTTCCCATTTCTTAGTATTTTCTCCTGAGGATTCTCTCTGGCATTGGTTGTCTTATAGTAATGATGTCAGAAAGTCACAATATAGAAAACATACTGATTTGGCACAATGTTCTGTGTTTAGTATTTGGTATTTGATTGGGATCCCCAATTAGCAGCTGCCAAGGGAGGGGCTAATCTTCCGGTGGTTCAAACAGGAAACAAAACAAATAACATGCGTAATAGACATAATATACTGTACCTAACACAACATAATACTACATAACACTACATAATCTACTGTCTCTGCCTCACTCCTCAGAAAAAGGAGATGGCTCCTGCCCTTTGAGCCATTCCGGCTCGCACAAGCCAAGGCTCGTGCAAGGCCACCCACTTACATGATACAATACATAATACAGTGCAAATTACAATACAAAATATATCAAAATGGCTGTGTCTCGTAAGGTGTTCTTTGATGTGGGTTTTGAATCTGGTTTTATTGCTAGCTTGAGTTACCTGGGGTCGCAGAGAGTTTCATGTAGTCATGGCTCTTGGGACTGTGAAGAGACCTCTGATTGCATGTCTTGTGTTGTACCGCTGAGTGTCTGAACTGTGTGCCAGCTGCTTTTCAACTTTGAGCCAGGAGAGATTGACATGCAAGTCACCCCCCCGTGTAAATCTAAGTGCAATACGTGCTGCTGTATTCTGGACCAACTGCAATTTACTGATGTCTCTCTTTGCTGCACATTAACACACAACTGGGTAGTAGCCCAGGTGCGACAAAACTAGGGCCTGTAGGACCTACAGTATCTGGTTGACTGAGATGTCAAGAAAGCAGAGCAACGCCTTATCATGGACAGACCTCTTCCCATTTTTAGCAACCATTGAGTCTATATGTTTTGACCATGATAGCTTGCTATCTAGGGTTACACCCAGCAGTCCAGTCTCTTCAACTTGCTCAATCGCTACATTATTTAATAGTAGCTCTAAATTACGTTTAGCATTGAGCGAGTGATTTGACCTCCCAAAAATGCTTATTGTTAGTTACCCATTCTAAAACTGACTGGAGCTCTATTTTAAGGGTGTCAGTTATTTATTTTCCTGTCATAGCTGATGTGTATACTGTTGAGTCGTCACTGAACATTGACACAGGCTTTATTCAAGGTCAATTGAAGGTCATTAATAAAATGCAGAAAATAATAATGGCCCTAGCCGCCTGCCCTGCGGTACACCACACTCAACCAAATTTGCATTAGAGGTTTTCAATTAAAGAAATCCCTCTGTGTTCTATTTGATAGGCAATGATAAGGCAGAGAATGCAAATCCATAACACCTACGTTTTTAAAGTAATAGTGGCCTGGGACTTTAATGCAGGGAAACTTAAATTCGTTTTACATCATTTCTACCAGCATGTTGAATGTGCAACCAGAGGGGGAAAAAAACTCTAGACCACCTAGGTCTAGGTCCAAAATCATCTCAACAGTTTCTACCCCCAAGCAATAAGACTCATGAACATCTAATCAAATGTCTATTTGCATTGCCCCCCCCCCCTTTTACGTTGGCGCTATTCTCTGTTTATTATCTATGCATAGTCACTTTAACTCTACCTACATGTACATATTACCTCAATTTCGTCGACTAACCGGTGCCCCCGTAGATTGACTCTGTACCGGTACCCCCTGTATATAACCTCACTATTGTTATTTTACTGGTGCTCTTGAATTACTTCTTACTTTTCTTTCTTATTTTGTGCTTAGCTATTTTTTACTTAACACATATTTTTCTTAAAACTGCATTGTTGGTTAAGGGATTGTAAGTAAGCATTTCACTGTAAGTTCGACACCTGTGGTATGTGAGAAATTGGATTTGATTTGCTCAATGATATCAAAAGCTGCACTGAAATATAACAAAACAGCTCCAACAATATTCTTACTATCAGTTTTTTTCAGCCAATCATGAGTAATTATTGTCAGTGCCAAGCATGTTCAGTGCCCTTCCCTATAAGCGTGCTGAAAGTCTGTTGTTAATTTGTTTGGTCAAACACAATTTTTTCCCCAAACTTTGCTAAGCCCTGTGGTGTTAGTGGTGAATATACTTGTGAACCTGGTATTATGTGTGTGTGTGTGTGTGTGTGTGTGTGTGTGTGTGTGTGTGTGTTGGGCATGTAAGGGTATGCTGCTTCCTGTCTGTGTGGTTATTGCATTCAGAAGTGTGTTTGTACAGCTGTGGTCTCCAAACGGACTGTAAGGTATTCTGTGAGTCTACCAGGGGAAAAGCAGGTCCCATTAATTTCAGTACAACATCAGCACTCTGTAGTCGGCTGCAGTACAACCATAGTTAACTACCCAGAAAGAGGGTGTAATTGATTTTCATGCTATTCCGAGAATGATCATTCCATCTGAGTAACAACATACTGAAACATTTTTGGACATTTGAAATGTAATACTTTGAAAAGCGGCACAAACATGTGGAACTCCAACTAACGGCCCATGAGCTGTCTTTTCCCCCACTATCTATGCAAAAAATAGTTTAGAATATTTCATGAATCGTACATTTTCCACCTCCCTATCTACATTTTTGTGCTCTCTCCCTCCCTCTCTCTTCTGTCTTTTTCTGTCTGTCTGTCTGTCTGTCTGTCTGTCTGTCTGTCTGTCTGTCTGTCTGTCTGTCTGTCTGTCTGTCTGTCTGTCTGTCTGTCTGTCTCTCTCTCTCTCTCTCTCTCTCTCTCTGTCTCTCACTGTCACTCTCTGTCTCTCTCTCTGTCTCTCCGTCTCTCTCTGTCTCTCTCTCTGTCTCTCCCTGTCTCTCTCTGTCTCTGTCTCTCCCTGTCTCTGTCTCTCTCTCTCTCTCTCTCTCTCTCTCTCTCTCTCTCTCTCTGTCTCTCTCTGTCTCTCTCTCTGTCTCTCCCTGTCTCTCTCTGTCTCTCTCTCTGTCTCTCCCTGTCTCTCTCTGTCTCTCTCTCTTCTCTCTCTCTCTGTGTTCTTTAGGTGTACGCTGTGTTGTTTGGTTATTTACATAAACTGTTGTCAGAGAGCCCAATCTGCACATTGAGGAGCGTCTCGCTGCTTAGCATAAAGACCACAGTCTTATCTCCACTCCTCCCTCCAGATTGCTCTTCTACTCCAGAATGGAAGAGGCATTGCTACACATATATACACACACACACACACACACACACACACACACACACACACACACACCATGACAAAAGAAAGACAAAAGGCATAGTGCATGGAGTTTTTATAAAGAGCTACAGGAAAATACTGTTAATGTATGTTGAGGCTTTCCTTTCAATGTTTCCTTTTCAAGTGTTGAGGGTTGTATTTATTTTGGGCTGATGTTTCATGTTTTAAAACCATTTCCTACTGTATGGGAAGCAGTATCATTTTGTTGTCAATCATGCATAAAAAAATATGTTTGTATTTTCTGTTTTAAATACATTTCTGATTTGTAAATCTTATAGATGTATTGAGTATACATTTTCTAATGAGTTCATTCATGTCTGTAAACCACATATAAGCCATTTGAAAATCCCCGATCAATGAACCTGTTTAGTATAAGACTATATTTAGTCCTTTACAATAAATAGAATCATAGTCATATTAAACCTAGATCGAATATTAAGTGGGACTATTAATTCTATTAACATCTAATGATCATTTCCGTTCCGATCATCTAGACATGATCTCTATGTGACTTCTGTCATTAATGAGCAGGAAGAGAGGAAGGCGGGCAAGTCACTTTCCTCCCCTCATCCCTAGTTCCCTGCCACTTTCTAGTGGATTCGCCAGGTTCCCCTTTCCTCCTCCTCCTCCCTTTCTTTTTGAACACTTTCTCTGTGGCGTCAGGCTGCAGTCGTTGGACAGGCAGTCGCGCGGTAGCTGGCTTCATGATTAATGGTGTTTATTCTTGACAGAAAGCTCCTTTATTTATCTGCATTGCAGTTTCACCGATACTATCAGTCACCTGAATGAAAAATATTCAGTCATACCAATTTTGCAGTATAATTGAGTAGAGTCACTTCCTTTTCAGTTTTTCCCCCTCCTCCCCTCTCTCTCCCTCCCCTCTTCTCCCTCCACTCCTCTCCCACTCTATCTGGCAGTCTTATCATGGCCACAGTAATATTCGCGCCTTGCGTTGCTTGATATGGAGAGGCTGACTTTAGCCTTATTTGACATAAAGCCTCTTCAATTTTCACTGGAGAAAAAAAAAGGGGAAGAAAAAGAAAGTTGCGCGCCACTCTGTGAAATGGACGAGAGAGGCGGGAGAAGTATCTCCCCCTCTCTCTCTCTCTTTTTTTTCTCAAGCAATTTCAGGATTTAGAGAGAAAAGGAGATAAATGCCTATAAGCAGAAATGTGGGCAGATTGAAGTTATATCTATTTTTTTTGTAATACACCAGTTTTGAAAACCTAAATGGACGGTGTCCTCTTTTTTCCCTCACTGACAGTGCAATGAAGGGTGATATTTTGAAGGCACCTGTGCATTTTGAGGATGATGGATACCGGATGAAGGATGCCGAGAAAGTATTAGGCAGACGACATGTGACAGGCCCTGCTCAGGCTTACGGTTGAGCCATTACCCAGGAAAACCTGTTTGGCCATGTTGCTAAATTCTACTTATGAGCTGCTGTTACTACCATATACATACAGTATATTCTAGAAATTATATTTCTATGGTTACTACACATAGACTGTTGTGGACAATATTGCATACATTTTCTTAGGACATATTTCTATTTCTGATGGTTATTGCATGTGTAATTGTTGCTGATATATCAGAAATATACATTTTGTAAAGAAATATAGGATATTTATTAATATTACATTCACAGCTACATAGCTATTTTAATAGAAATAGTAGGTGGTACTGTATAAATTGTTTTTAAATGTTATTTTGCCGTACATCATATATTTTTGTTTCCACCCAAATCAACATGCAAAAAAAAATACAAAAAGATTAAAATGTCCTTTTCCTGCTTTTGAAATATACCAAAATAAATTAGAACATGCCCCTGGCGATTCAGATTTTATTGAGTAGTGAAAAACAAGGTAAAATGAATAACCCAGTTGTTTCTCTGTACATTTCCATTGGTCTTTGTAGGTTTAATTCCTTTAAGACTACAGAAAATAATTTATTTGACTACAAGAATAATATTAATCTGTCTACTAGTGGCTTTTTGAATTTCCACATGTAACATATTAGTACATTAGATTTTCTGTACAGAAATCTAATACCCTCCTGTTTTATATTTGAGATCTCAATTTGTAGCTAGCCCATGTTGCACAATGGAAGAGAGAGTCTGGAGGAGAGGAGATAACAGACAGGTGCTAACAGCTAGCCGTGTGTGTCAATCAGCATGTCAGTTTGTGTCTGTGTGTGTGTGTGTTGTGTGTGTGTGTGTTCAATCTGCCTAAGGTTAACAAAGCACTTGTGCTCAACTGTCAATTTCATAATGGGAAGATTCGACAACCATGTCATTACATCACTCGCCATTTAAAATATTAAGTAGGGTTTGTTGAATAATGCTTTTCATGTTCAGATTTTTCTTCCAAATAAATGAAGATTCAGAAAATAAAAAGCAGATACAATTGTAACTGTGCAAAAGAAGTGTATGGACACGATATGCTACGAAATAAATGACAACATTGGAAGTGATTAATTGTGATTTCAATTGACCTTTAATAAGTATTTTTTTAAATACCACCAAGCAACCATTATCACAGCATTCTATCTTTGACATTCCCTCTGTTATATCCCTTTCATATACAGACCAAAATCCCACTAATTGACCATGTCTGCCTTTTATTCCAGCCTTTTCGTATATCTAAAAGGGGCAGGGGGTTAAAAACATGTCAAATTAAAAGAGACACCCTGTTTCGAATCAAGACTGCATCACAACCGGCCGTGATTGGGAGTCCCATAGGGCGGCGCACAATTGGCCCAGCGTCGTCCGGCTTTGGACGGATAGGCCGTCATTGTAAATAAGAATTTGTTCTTAACTGTCTTGCCTAGTTAAATAAAGGTTAAAAATAAAAAATAATAATTTTTAAAAAGCCACACACACAAAAAAGCCATGATTCCTGCATTTTCACAGACCCTGTAATCAAAATACAGGTATTGGGTCTATGTGAATGGTTCTCTGCTTTTTTGCAGGTAAATCCATTAACACTTCCATTGTTTAACACCTCCCTAAAATGCAAAAAGCCCCCATGGTTTAACAACACCCCACCACCCCTCCTTATTTGCTAGTTACCCACTGATATGTATAAAAGGGATATTATACCTGCAGAAAAGTGGTAAATAAGGGGCTGTTTGAAAGGGGGTCATATAAACATTGCCTTGTATTTTTTGTAGGTAAATGCCACATCTTCTGTCTGAAATGGGAATTAGTTCAAATGTAATTTTAATTCATATTTACCAACATTATTGACAATTACAAATTTTGGAAAATATACTCAGATTTTTTTTATTTTTATAGATTATCGTAATGCTATTGATAAGGAAGACCTCAGTATATCCCAGCATTCCAGGGCCCGTTTCATAAAGCCTCTCAGAGTATGAGTGCTGTTTGAGGATCAGTTTTGCCTTTTAAATTATAATGAATACATTTATACGGACAGGAAGATCTGATCCTAGATCATCACTCCTGCTCTGAGATGCTTTATGAATACTGTGTTGACTGAGGGGATACCAGGCTTGTGGGAGGAGCCAGCTGTCACATTAAAGGGCTGTACATTCTATTAATTGGCTTATTAAAGGCCCCTCCCTCCTCATTAGCAGCTATTACAAAACACTTGGGCCTATTACCCACAATGCACTCTGATGCTCTCAGAAACCAACCAATCTATTGCACTGGAGGTATGGGGTTCAGAGGGAGGGCAGAGAACAGCTGGTTGTTTTTGATGTTTGTTTCATCTTAGAATATTATTTTGCATTAATTGTTTTTATACAGTAACATGCATTTGTACAAAAGAAAAACTGGATAAGAGATTTGCTATACACAAAGTTATACTTTTGAGAAAATACACCAAATGTCATTACATCCTGTCTGTTGTACCTTATAATAGTTGTTAGGTTAAGAAAATTCAAAATAATGTGATTGAAGAGAGAGTACAGTATGTTGTCAGTGTTGTGACTGAGACCCTTGTCCTGTGCAGGCAGGCAGAACCGGTCCGGCGGGCCGTCAGATGAAAGTGTAGAAATGTGGACTTCCCATTATTCCGTCTTGGGCTCGGGGCCCTCTGATCTCACTCTGGGGGCCAGTTATAGCAAGTAACAAGATCTAGGGAACAGGGCCGTAAATTCTGCCTGCTATTCGCCAGAAAGCCCCCCCCCCCCCAGTCCTCTCCATCCACTTCTCCCCTCATCAAGCTTCAAGTAAACGGAGGAAAACATGAATTTAACACTATATAATATTACCACAGGTTGCAGTTAAAAAAGAAAACTGTCTGTTTAACATTTGTTAACCCGTTCCGATGACCATCGACAGCTTTAGCAGTGAAGGAAATGAGTTAATGATCTTCTCTCCACAACTGACCCTAGCTCTCCTTTTCACTCCTCCTCATGAGGCCATTTCTCCATTCCCATTCTTTCTTTTGAGCTATTGTGGCGTTTCACCTTGTTTCTTCGTCCTTTACTCCCTTCACCGAGGATACGAATCACATTCACATAAGGTACTCTATTCTTTTCAGCGCCGTATCTCTCTTATCCAATGAAATCTGGAGTCAACTATTCGTATAACGTGAGTCCGTTCATTCTAGTGGGAGAAGAACATTCTCACCTGTCCCACTGAGCTTAGCTGTTTGGATTGAGCAACAGAAAGAGTCCACCTCTGCTGCCTTCGACTCCCCGCGATACCGCGCTCTCTCTCAGAGAGGGGTCAGCGTGGGAAGCACCTCACGCATCCTCCAGCGGGAGCTGGCACAAATATGCACAGTCATGCACACAGCTACGGCGCGTCAGAACTGTTGAAAGCAATGCAACTAGCGTTTTGGTGCTGCTGAGTCTCTGTGTGCCTATGTCAGGCTGAAAGGGATTGCTTTTTATCAAATGAGAGACGAACGTTGATGGGAGGTGGACTGGTAGACTGGCGAGTTCAGATATTCGATGTTGTCTTTAGATGTGCACACGGGGCAGGGTGTTTTTTCCCCCCGTTTGACTCGTGTCTCAACCTTCGTAGTAGTTCATCTCGATTTAACTCACCAAAGTACTCTGAATATATGGAGAGCTATTTCATATATGTGCTGTGTGTCCTCCTTAAACAGTAGCATAATGTGTTGGGTGAGATTGTGTACGGGTGTGAAATGCCCTTCTTAGTGATGAGGTTCCTCGCGTACTTAACCAGCCCGAAGGTTGATCATGCAGGGCCGAGGCCTGGGATGGTGTGGGCTGAGGCAGAGGAGCAACACCACCATGTGGCCCAGCACGTTCATGATTAAATATCGGGCAACTCCACTTGACATTTTATTAGTCCAGCAAGATGGATGAAATGGCATGAATAAAGTATGTTGTGTGTCCGTTCGCTTTCCCACCCGCTTCTGCTGCCTGACTGCCTCCTCTACTCTGTCCATGTTTTATTTACCTACCCCCCTCTTTCCTCTAACGGGTATATGTTAGGAAAAATTGAATGGATTTGAAGTTGCTTTTTTCCGTGCTTGAAGAGGAAATAGTTGATTCCTTCTCTTTTGCTTTCTTTTTCCTCCTCTCCATCTCCCTCTCCTCTCTTTCTCTCTCTCTCTCTCTCTCTCTCTCTCTCTTTCTCTCTCTCTCTGGAGGATTAGCTCTCTCCAGGAGTGAGACTCTCCTTCCTGGTCACTGTGTGTTTTGTTTGTGATTAGCTCGGGTCCATCTGTGCAGTGGCTCATTTCTGAGGCCCACTGTGACAGAGTGAATTGAAGTGGTTCACAGGGAGCTCTCTCTGACCACTACACTGACACACCGCTGCCCTAGCAGCCCGGGGCAATGTTACCTCTCATCTCTCTCACCTGGGCCCCCACCCGCACAAACACCCTGACTGGCCCCAACCCCAACACCACAACTCATTACAGACGAGTAGAGTTAGTGAGGCGATGGGTTGTAGAGGATACCTGGCTATTTAAGGCACTGTTTGTGTGTTGTGTGTGTGTGTGTGTGTGTGTGTGTGTGTGTGTGTGTGTGTGTGTGTGTGTGTGTGTGTGTGCGTACGTACAAGGCACTAGGAGGATGGAGACATTTTCTGAGAGGATGTGCTGATGATAGATGTACTTCCCCTTCTCTTTCTGAAGTTGTTCTCTTTCAACACCCAGGAGTCCCCTTTTCTCCTCCCTGTAGCCCGGGGCATGCCAGAGGAACTCAAACAAGCCCTGTGAAAAAGGTTAAGTCCACTTGTATTTAATGTTGACTCTCACTTTGAACAAGGGCAACCGACTGTGACTTTTTTGCAAAGTGAGATGAAGGGGATTGGTTAGAGTGGGTTGTTCGGTGTTACTTGGGAGTACATTTAGCAAACCGTAAAGAACCGCAAAGGAGCATAACAAAAGTGAGAAGAAAATCGTACAATATGTTACGAATTTGTAAGTGCTTAAGATCCTGAACTGCATCTTTAACTTCCAAGCCCCCTTAAAATCACAGGGGGAGAAAGGCAGAGTCATTTTGTATAATTTCACTTTCATGTTGTGATTTTTTGTTGTTGTTGGTGTGTACACTTTGTTCATTCGCTTTGGTAGACTTCCTTATCTCCATGGCTGAAATTACGTTTAATTACGGTGTGGAAATGCTTTTCCAAACAGCCTGTGAAAAAGCCTGCTGAGAAGCAAGCAGCAACATAAATGTTTCTTTAAAAAGGCAAAAACATTCACTCATTCATGGCAATTGTGTTTTGCCACAATTTGGAACAAAATGACAGGGCATTTTATAGACAACTGAAAAGTGTGTACTGATCCAGTTGACCTTGCCTAACATTAACTCAATGGTCACTTCCAAGGTCACACAGTACAGTAAGTATGGAGGATGCAGTTGCCCTTAGACACTGATCTAAGGTACATTTTCCATCTCCCTCCCTAAAGATTAAGGTACTTGAAAGATACAAACTGATCCTAGGTCTGTGCCTAAGGGAAACTTCTACCCAGAGTGTACACTGATGGCTTTCACACGTTTGTGACTTCACACTGTCGGAGCGGTGAGTTAACAGGAGTATGTGTGTTGTGTGTGTGTGTGTGTGACACCTGGGCCCAGCTGTTATGACTTGAGCCTGTCACACTCACTGACTCCTGTTGAACAAAGCTTCTTATCCCAGTAATAGCATGGAGTATCGTGCCTGCTGGGATGTGAATCCTCCTTGCAGGACAATTGTGCGATGTTCGCCTGCGTGTGTGTGTGTGCGTGTATGTGCGTGTGTGTGTGTGTGTGTGTGTGTGTGTGTGTGTGTGTGTGTGTGTGTCGACGCACATGCATGTATGCGGAGCAGGGATTTTGTTGTTGTTGTGTGTGTTCCTTGTGTGAGACACAGATCTAGCGCTCTCTCTCTCTCTCTCTCGTCTCCCTGTCCAGCAGCAGATAGTGGCGTGTTAACTGTATACAACATCCTGACACTCCTCCAGAACCAACAGAGCTATTTATCCCACAGAGAGGGATTTCCTCCTTGTTGATGGGACCATGAATAGAGAACCCCCCCCCCCCCCCTTCTCTGACCCTTTGATGTTAGGGGTCACAGAACTCCCAGCCCCCCCCCACCTCTTAGTGCCAGGGGGGCATAGTTACACCCGGGCATGCCTGGCAACCCCATAGGTGCCCCTCCTATCTCTCTCCTCCTGCTCTCTACCTTAAGCACAAGCAGACACAGGCAGGGTTCATATTCGGGCAGAGTAGAGAGACATTCTAAAGTGGAGGTCACCAACCGGTCGATCACCAAACTTTTCTGTAAAAAACCCAACGATAAAAGCCTTGCGTTCTTATTTTGTTTGACATTTGTTTCTTGCTTCGTGCACTTGATTCAGCAGCCCTAGTGCCGGGAAGGCAAAGTGTTGACATGTTGAACCATTCCATGTGTCTGGAGGTAGGACTCCGCCTACCCGGCAGGCCCAGAGAGAAGTTCAAGTGCACCTATAGGCCCATCGCTGGCCAATCAGATAGATCACCGTGTCTGCACAGTTTGCTCGAACCATAGGCTGTAAAAAGAAGCCTTCGAACGCACAGCAAAGTTGATACTGTGAGATTTCAAAACTTTTAGAACCGCGACTAGAGAGAGACTCAACGAATACAACAAATAGCTGCTGTTTTTATGAATAAATTCATGTTTAAGTTGCTTTTCAGCAGCGTCAACACTTTGGTCAAAACTTTTATAAGCCATAAAAGGCGTGTTCTCCCTACTTCCACACGCTACAACCAACACTGTCGCTGCATTAGATGAGTTTAAATGATTGTTTCTATAAACCTGCATTGTTATGATTAGCGGTTTGTGTCTTTTTTAATATCTAGTAATATTCCAGTGTATTTGGTCATAGGAGTAACAACATGAGTTGGTGGATGAGGCAGACTTGAGTTTGGCCATCAGCTGGAAGACTGTGTCCCCTTTTCTCAGCAGAGGGACGGTGAGTAGGGTGAGAGGTATCCTCACCACTGCTCCCTCAATCCCCTCAGACTGACCATCAGATGTAGGCCATCCGTCCAGTAAATATATATATATATATATATATATATATATATATATATATATATATATATATAATGCTCACTCAGCTGTGCCTTACAAGTAAAACAACAAAATATAATGCTCACTCAGCTGTGCCTTACAAGTAAAACAACAAATGATCTATTACCATTGTGATTATATAATAATTGTAAAAATATATATCTTTTCAAAATGGTCTGAGAAGAACAACATTAGCAGAGCTATTCAAGCGTAGCGGCGGCTGTGTAGCCTAGTGGTTAGAGTGTTGGGCTAGTAACCGAAAGTTTGCAAGTTCGGAATCCCCGAGCTGACAGGGTACAAATCTGCCGTTCCGCCCCTGAACAAGGCAGTTAACCCACTGTTCCTTGGCCGTCATTGAAAATAAGAATTTGTTCTTAACTGACTTGCCTAGTTAAATAAAATAAACATAGCCAATATGCAGTGATAATGTAATGGGCCTGTAAACCTACTGTACAAACCTGATTGCTACAGAACTGTTTTGAATGAGTTAATGTTGCACAGCCTTGCATAGTTTAAGTAATAATAAAATATCTGAGCTGTAGAACTCGGCTTGCATTTTGTCTCTCCGAAACGGTTGGTGACCCCTGTTCTAAATGGTGTTGATCCCTTCACTACGGTGGTGGGAGACAAACACAACATGAAGGTGAATGGTAGGATGAGGTTTAGGGTTTTTAGGTGCCCCTTTGAGTTACAAGTACACTACAGTCCTATAGCTTTGCCTTTGAAATCACTGGACTGTCTAAATCACACATTTACCCTTCCTTGCATAAGGCAATAAACCAATACCTGTATTTCAAACCAGCTTTAATCTGATTTGTACACACAATGTAAATGTGCTCGGTTCATAACTACTGCTGCTGCTCATTAGTCAAACTCTCTTCAAACCATGCAGCCAGGTGGAACAATGTTATTATTGGCTTGACTTGAGATGAGGATTTCTTGCTGTCAGTAGCCCCCAAACGACTCCTGAGAAGTGACCATATACTGTTTCACTTTGAGCTCCTCGCTTCCATCTTGCCTGACTACGAGTCTCGTGAACGCGTTTCACTGTTAGTCTACACCTGTCGTTTCACCAAGCATGTGACAAATAACATTTCATTTGATTGGAGGCCGTTCTCTCCTGCAGATTACATGCCAAGCTGTCACGGCAAAACACGACACTGGGTCTAACGCGCACACACTCGCCCATGCACGGACACACACATGCACGCGCACGCACACACACACAGCCTGTTAACCAGCTTCAGTAGTTAATGACGTGGCTGTGCTATAGAGACGATTGCTAGGTAACAGTTTAAAGCTAGGCAGGAGTGTGTGTGTGTGTGTGTGTGTGTAATGTTCTAGCCATTAACTCCCTGTAATTGGGACCAGAGGTTTTACGTCCATTATATCTATAAGTGGCAGTCTGAGTCAAGGCAGACTATTTGGATTTCAAAATGAAATAAGCCTAAGTTTAATCACCTCTGCTATATAATTGTCATTACTAATATGGAAAAGGCAACTCAGTTTATATTCGGTAGGAGTAACGTGGCGCAAAGCCAAAATGTAGAAATGTCACGATTTCCATACTCATTAAGGTTAGTAAGCACCATATTAACATACAGGCACTCTGGCGATTTCTCTCGTATACCCAGACCACAAATACACACTTTCTCTCAGTTCTGAAGGAGTCATGCTCTCTCTCTCTCTCTCTCCTTTTCTCCCTCCTCTTTCTCTATTTGCTCTCTCTCCTTTTCTCCCTCCTCTTTCTTTATCTCTCTCTCTCTCTCTTTCTCTGCTCTCTCCTTTTCTCCCTCCTCTTTCTTTATCTCTCTCTCTCGCTCTCTCTCTCTGCTCTCTCCTTCTCTCCCTCCTTGTCGTACGTACTCTCTGTGTCTGGGCTGGCTCAGGCTCTGTATAGCCGTGGCCTCTTTGATCTCAGTGAAAGGGTAGGAGCTTTAAAGCGGCTGCTGTTTCCGCCGTCAGGAGCCCCTCTCTTCCTCTCTGGTTTAGACTTTCAGAGGGGTGGCAGGGAGGGATGGAGGGAGGGGGACGCTGTCAAGCTGAGGCCAGGAGAGGCCTCTGTTGCCCGACTGATCTCGGCTCCTCTCCTCTCTCACCCGGTCTGGGAACAGAAGCAGCCAACCCACCATCTCCCTTTCTCTTCACATTTTCTCTGGTGGATGGATGGATTGATGGAGGGTGTAGGGAGTGTTGTAGTGACCTGGTTCTGTGCTGTTTCTATGTGATGTATAGGGAACTATACATGCACTATATAGGGAATATGATACCATTTGGGAGGGACCCTCTGTGTATACAGCAAGTGGTAAGGGTGGTGCTGGGAGTTGCACTGTTGTTCGGATTTGGTTGTCCATAGGATGTTGTTTTGGTAGGGCAGTCTCTCTGCCCTACTGTAACTCCTCCCTCCACCACAATAATACCCTCTGTGGTTCCGTGAGGTCATCATCCCTCGCCACAGTGCTGTGTTGACATTGGAGCACTCCCCCAAAAACGATATAATCATCGTAGGCATAATGTTGATACAACCTTGCTCCATTTACAGAATTAGACCAGATTTACATGGAGACACACACCGCGGGGAAAAAACGGTATCATATTTATATTAATATAGGAAAGTGTATATACTCTTGCCAGAATGAGAACAACAGTCCAGAATCCACAGACCGCTCCATGTCAACATGCAATATGCGTCCCAAATGTCACCCTGTCCCCTATTTACTGCACTACGTCTGACCTGGTATTGGGCCCTGGTATAAAGTATAAAGCCCGATGTCTCTGAGAGCAGTTCTGGCAGGAGAGGAGAGGCCATGTGAGAGGAAATGGTTTCCATATGGAGGCAACTCCCTCTTTCCTAGGGGCCAGCATGCAGGATATCGCCTTAGAGGAGCTAATAGGAATCGAGCAGTGGAGGAGTGGAAGAAGGGAAGTGGAAGAGAGCATCTCTTTTTTTTTCTTTTCTTCTTCTTTTTTTGTTGTCTCGCTGCATACCGTGACCCTGCTAAGCCAGGGCGTCTCGAGCTCCCCGGGGTGCAGCTTTGATGTAAATCTTAAATCAGGTGTAACTAAGACGCTAGGTACCTCACTCGCCGGGTACCTCTGGGTTGCGCACACGCACAAACACACACACACACACACACCATCAGATTCCTCCCTGTCAGAATGCACTCCATCATAATGATTCATGTGTACAAGCAGATGCAGAAGAGATGGACTGATCCACTGATCCACCTTTCTCTCTCTCTCTCTCTCTCTCTCTCTCTCTCTCTCTCTCTCTCTCTCTCTCTCTCTCTCTCTCTCACCTCTTCTCTCGCCCACACACACATGCACACAGACACCCCTCCCTACCATCTATCTCAGTCCTGTCCTCCTCAAATCCCCTCACACCCAGCTACAGACCCCCTGAGTCCACTCCTCTTTCCTCCCCTGTCACTCCCCCTCTCCCTCATACTCCACCCTGGCTCACAATGGCTAAACTACTCCACTCCCCCTCTCCCTCATACTCCACCCTGGCTCACAATGGCTAAACTACTCCACTCCCCATCCCTCCCTCCCCATTCATAGTCCACCTGCACACCCTCCCTCTTATCTCCTTCCATTTCTCCCCCTTTTCAACTGCTGTATCAGCCCTGACTGTCTCCCCTCCCCTCGCCTCGCCTCGCCTCACCTCACCAACCCTCCTCTATCCCAACGCTGTTCCTCATACCATATACTCTCCCTCCCTCCCCACCACTCTCCTTTCCTTATAACTCTACCACTCCCCTCATCTCTCCCACATAATGTATACCCTCTCCTTGGCTCTTCCCCTAAAACCTCACCTCCCCTGTCCCACATGTTGCCTCTCTACCTCCTCCCCAAAATACGTCCCCCTTCTCCTTCCCCCTCTCCATCTTTACCACATGTCTTCCCTCTTTCTCTCCCCTGACCACATGTACTGCGTTACCCTCTCCCCACATTCTTAACACACGTCCCCCCACATGTACTGCGTTACCCTCTCCCCACATTCTCAACACACGTCCCCCCTCATGTACTGCGTTACCCTCTCCCCACATTCTCAACACACGTCCCCCTCATGTACTGCGTTACCCTCTCCCCACATTCTCAACACACGTCCCCCTCATGTACTGCGTTACCCTCTCCCCACATTCTCAACACACGTCCCCCTCATGTACTGCGTTACCCTCTCCCCACATTCTCAACACACGTCCCCCCCTCATGTACTGCGTTACCCTCTCCCCACATTCTCAACACACGTCCCCCTCATGTACTGCGTTACCCTCTCCCCACATTCTCAACACACGTCCCCCTCATGTACTGCGTTACCCTCTCCCCACATTCTCAACACACGTCCCCCCCCTCATCTCCGCTTCCTCCCCTCTCTCTCCTTCCTAACCCCCCCCCCAGGCCCTTCTCTTTAGCTCTTATGCGCTAAATTAATTGGAAAAACAACGGGACGAGAGCCATTTAGCCGGGGTCACCGTGTAGAGACGCGGCCAGCGCGTGACAGGGTTAATCATCGTCATGACGATGGAGGGGAGGGCTGGCTGGGCATGTGGAGGACTCTGCTCGGAGCCTCGCAGCACTCTGTTAGTCCCCTCCCCTAGACACTCTCTCTTTCACACTGTCTCTCTCTCTCTCTCTCTCACTCACTCACTCACTCACTCACTCACTCACTCACACTCTTACTCTGTACTGATTATCCACAGTTTATGTGTGTCCAGTAGTCACTTAGTTGCCCAGTTTATAGTTGTAATAAGTGTTACAGACCGTTAGTCTTTCTCTGAAGTAATTGTATTGAAGCCATTTTGTTTTCTTGCACCAGTGGGTGATAGGTATTAGGGTAGGTACAGGTGGTGAATATTGAAGCTAGACTGTTGTTGAAGATATCTATATTCTGCACTCACTTTGCTTAGCGCTGATACTGTTACACTTTCTCAGTGTAGTGTTCCAGTAAATAATGTGTGGGTATTGTTTTAACACTGCATGGTGTAAAGCCTACTATGCATATTTCCCAGGGTGCCTTTTCTTTTCGAGTGAATTCTAAAGTTACCATCCATGACTGCATTTGTTAGTGACAGAGACATTGTTATTGAATGATTGCGTTTTAAATGCCTGTGGCCTATGCAAATGCTAGCGTTAAAATATGACAATAAAATACATATAGCATAAGGCTTTACTTTGATGGCCTAGTTATACCCTAACAAAGTGGTGTTAGGAAACTCCTGAGTTGCAGGCCACATCAGGCCTGCAAGTCACATTATGCTGGCTTGCAAAGTGATGTGTAATTCCTATTGGAATTTGATTCAGAATGACTGTCAGGGTTAGGAAAGTTGATAAGACTACCCAAATCACTTAAACTGGAACAACCATTTCAGTAACGTATGCAATAAATCTAACTAACTGATTGGATTAGTTTAGAATAATGTATGTTATTTATCTTTTTGTAGAAATCAATGTACATGCAAAAACACAGATATCCAAAACAATCCTAAAAAAAATCGACCAGATTTGTTTGAATAATAATCAACCTGCTGTAGAGCATGCTGGGAAATATGATAATGATGGGTGTGGTTTTGATGGGACTGTTTTAATCTCCACAGTGTACAACAATAACTCTGGTTATTAACACCAACACTGGGGGTTATTGTACACCACGGAGTGTTAATTTCACTCGTACGTAACTCCTGAATCAACACTAGAAATGTTACACTGGCCAATTTGCTGTGCACACACACACACACACACACACACACACACACACACACACACACAAGCTTGTGCCCCGGAGTGGAACAGGGAGAGGGGTGTCCTTGCTATGCCCTCTGCCAATGATAGAGGAAGTAAAACGTTTCTCATGACTCCGAATTGGAGACGTGCAGAACCAATCCTTGAGGATGGAGGTGGTGTCATAGTCAATGTGACCTCTGATACTAGTGGAACCATCAGTTTCATTGACCTTGAGTCACTCGCTAGTCATTCGTTTTCAAGGCTACTGGTTCTCAAGAAACCCCAAGCTAGTCCAGAAGCACGTAAGGTTGCATTCCCAAAATGTATATATTTTTTCCCCCTGAATACTCTTTTCCAACCTTTACTTCAATCAGCTTCCTTTGCATTGTTTCCTGAATAGAAACAACTCCACTTGAGAGGATAAGAGTACTCCACACATAACTGCTACAGCATCACAGAGACGATGTCGTCATGCACTCCACACAGAAGGAAAGAGAGCGCTTTCAAACTCCTTGTGGGTTATTTGCCGCAAGCTTGTTGAAAAGTATAGAGGGGTGTGTGTGTGCTCCAGTATTTCCGCTCCTCAGGGTTCATTGTTGGCCTGAGCTCTTTCATTAAGGGGCTGTGATAGGGAGGGAGGTGAGGGGACAAGAGTAGCCGGTAGGGGACTTGGGGACAGGGTCCAAGGGTGTAATTGGGATGTTCCGGTCCCCTGGCCTTGCTCAAGATCACTCCGATCCAAACTCTGGACCCTTCCTTCACATTATATTACATTTCTTACTCTCTCTTTCTCTCTCTTTCTGTTGAACTCTTTCTTTCTTTCTTCTCTCTCTCTCTCTCTCTCTCTCTCTCTCTCTCTCTCTCTCTCTCTCTCTCTCTCTCTACCTCTCTCTCTCTCTCTCTCTCTCTCTCACTCTCTCACTCTCTCTCTCTCTCTCTCTCACTCTCTCTCTCTCTCTACCTCACTCTCTCTCTCTCTACCTCTCTCTCTCTCTACCTCTCTCTCTCTACCTCTATCTACCTCCCCCTCACCTCTTCCCCTCTCTCTCCGGGGGACCATAGTGACAGGTCAGTCCTATGAAGAGCCACAGTGGAGGAGTGGAGGGTCTAATTCACTCTAATCTCCCAGCCTCTTAATGTCTAGGCTGATATGTGGATTTCTCCTCATCCTCCAGGGAGGGGCTTTGTCTTCAAGGCCATCATTATGAAGTTTTCAAGCTCTCTTAGCCAATTATAAAACTGGACCGGTATTAGTCGATTCTTCTGAACTTCTTCCTCAGGAAATTCACTCTGTAGCGGATTTCTAGGTTCTAATGTACACATTTGCTGTGTAGCGAACAGGATTTTTCATACAGCACATTTAGTTTCACAATGTAGTTTTTGTTAGACAGATATTGTTTGTGGGTCCTACTCATTGGTAATGACTGAGTTCACTACCCTTACCGCGTAAAGCTCTTTAGACACTTGAATGTGCCCTAAATACAACCTAAATAGATATCTAATGGGTTTATATCTAATTGATAAATGCTTTTTTGACAGGAATGCAAAGTTATGAGAAGTGCTAGCTTCTATAGCGAGACATGGTGGCTAGTCTAGTGGTGAAAGTGGCCTGACGTTTTGGTCTGATTAAGACACAGTGGTGAATGCAGCCTTTGATCTGAGGAAATGTCTGTGGAGGGAGCAGGAAGAATGCAGCTCTCTCTTTCCCCCCTCTCTCTCCCTCTCTCTCTCTCTGCTCGGGCCCTGTAGAGTGCAGATGGAGGGTGATAGTGTCACCATTCATTTGCTGGCATTGCCAGTCGGCTGACTGGGATTGGAGAGAAGGAACACATGACTATTTCCATAGTATTTCAATGAGCATGATACTTATGTGTGTCCTAAACCATATAAATATTAGTTGGCTGACTTTTGAAACATACAGTTCTTCCAGAAAGTATTCACACTGCTTGACTTTTTCCACATTATGTTGTGTTACAGCCTGAATTTAAAATGGATTAAATGTAGATTATTTTGTCACTGGCCTACACAGAATACCCCATAATGTCAAAGTGGAATTATGTTTTTGGATTTTTTTTTACAAATGAATTAAAAATGAAAAGCTGAAATGTCTTGAGTCAATAAGTGTTCAACCCTTTTGTTATGGCCTTAAGTTGAGGAGTAAAAATGTGCTCGACTTGTCACGTAATAAGCTGCATGGACTCTGTGTGCAATAATAGTGTTTTAACATGATTTTTGAATGACTACCTCATTTCTGTACCACACATACTTAAGGTCCCTCAGTCGATCAAGTGAATCTCAAACATAGTTTCAACCACAAAGACCAGGGAGGTTTTCCAATGCCTCGCAAAGAAGGGCACCTTATTGGTAGATGGCCAAAAGTAATAAAAGCAAACATTGAATATCCCTTTTGAGCACGGTGAAGTTATTAACTACACGTTGGATGGTGTGTCAATACACCCGGTCAATACAAAGATACAGACGTGGTGACTTTTTAAAACCGTTACGGTTTAATGGCTGCGAGGAGAAAACTGAGGATGGCTCAACGACATTGTAGTTAGTCCACAGTACTACCCTTATTGACAGAGTCAAAAGAAGGAAGCCTGTACAGAATAAAAATATTCCAAAACATGCGTTTTGTTTGCAACTTAAGGCACTAAAATAATACTGCAAAAAAAATGTGGCAAAGCGAATCACTTTCTGTCCTGAATACAAAGTGTTATGTTTGGGCCAAATCCAACACATTACTGAGTACCACTCTCCATATTTTCAAACATAGTGGTGGTCGCGTCATGTTATGGGTATGCTTGTAGTCATTAAGGACTGAGGAGTTTTTCAGAATAAAAATAAACATAATGGAGCTAAGCACAGGCAAAAGAGGAAAACTTGGTTCAGTCTGCTTTCCACCAGACACTGGGAGATGAATTCACCTTTCAGCAGGACAAAACCTAAAACAGAAAGCCAAAGCTACACTGGAGTTGCTTACCAAGAAGACCGTGAATGTTCCTGAGTGACCGAATGACAGTTTTGACTTAAATCTGCTTGAAAAATCTACTGTAAAACTTGATCAATAACCAATTTGACAGTGATTGAAGAATTTTGAAAAGAATAATATTCTACAATACATGTGTGCAAAGCTCTTAGAGACTTACCCAGAAACCCTCACAGCTGTAATTACTACCAAAGGTGATTCTAACATGTATTGACTTAGGGGTGTGAATACTTATGTAAATGTGATATTTCTGTATTTAATTTTCAATACATTTGCAAAAATGTATAAAAACATGTTTTCATTATGGGGTATTGTGTGTAGATATATTTAATCCATTTTGAATTCTGTCTGTAACACAACAAAATGTGGAATACTTTCTGGAGGCACTGATCTGGAATCTGGCATCTATGTACAACTTCCGATGAGCTTTTACAGAACAGAGGTCTGAATATACTGTAATATCTCACACTGTCAAAGAAGAGTTAATGTACTTATTTCCTCTATACGGTTTTTCTCCCCATTTGTCTGTGTAGGCCTCCTTCGCTGGCCGGCAGCCCGGCGTTCTCCGACATCTCCCTCATCCGGATCTCCCCCCACCGGAACCCCTCCGTGGGGGCCGAGTCACCGTTTAACCCTCCGCACCCGTACATCAACCCCTACATGGACTACATCCGCTCGCTCCACTCCAGCCCCTCCCTCTCTATGATCTCTGCAGCCAGGGGCCTCAGCCCCGCGGACGGTAAGTCCCCACACTCACAACACGCTAGCTGCTTCCCGAACGCCACCCTGTTCCCGACAGTTCCCATAGGGCACTGGTCAAAGTAGTACACTTTATTAGGAATAGGGTGCCATTTGGGAGGCTGAAATTCTTCCTCTCATGAGCCCCCATACAGTCATGCATTATGTTAAGGCATATCGGAGTCCCACCATATCCGTTGATTCAGATCAACATGCTACATACATTTCTGTAATCTATCTTTCACTAGACTATAAATCCCAGCGCTAGCTAGCTGTACTTAAAACAATGCAATGTTGTACAGTACCACAGAGACCTGCCCCCCAGAGTCCCTAAGGGCCCTTAGCTTTGCAGGAAAATGGTCTACTGTGTTGGTGATCAATAGGTTCAGCTATTAAGAGTGTACAGTTTGATCCCTGTTACGAGGTGCTTCATGTCGAACAAAGGTCATGACAGAGGTGACCGCATTCATTTACTTTTTGCACGTGTCTGTCTGGCACGTGCACATGTAACTTTCTTCTGGTGTGTGTGTGTGCGCAGCACGTGCAGTGTGTGCATAAGGGGAGATTTGACGGAGGTTCTTCTCTGGAGGATGCGTCAGGGAGCAGGGGTCATGTACAGTCCAGAGAAAAGGAACAGGGAGGCTCGGGTTCAAGGACCAGGGAGGGTAGGGTTAACAGGGGTGCAAATGAGCTACGTCCGAAATGGCACTAGGGCTCCGGTCAAAAGTAGTGCCCTGCATAGGGAATAGGGTGCCATTTGGAATGCTGGCCTGGTGCCCTGCAAGGACCGTTTTGGTTCCGGTCATAGATACAGACTGGGAAATCAATTACAGTCTGTAGTGCATGTGCTTTGAAACAGCCTCAGCAGTGCTGCTCCGCTTCATCCTCCTGGCCTGGACCTTTAATTGAAGCCTGGAGCTCACTTACTGAACAAGGCCAGCCTCCCCTACCTCTCTCAGGGGCCATTGGTAATCACAGCTGTGGCTGGCTGTGTTCCTTTCAGCTCAAGGAAAAGTTGAGGTGATTGTATTTGAGGTAGTTGAACGGAATGATACGACCACGTTGTTATGACATTGTCACTACACAACACAAAACCATTTTGTGGTGTTCAGCTCACGCGGCTTGGTTACTGTCACGGGTGCAGTCAGCTATGTGATGTGCCACAAATGCCACCCTATTCCCTGTGAAGTGCACTACTTTTGACCAATAAGGCTCTGGCCAAACGTAGTGCACCGCACGTGGAATAGGCTGCCATTTGAGACATGTCAGGGTCTCCAACTAAGTCCCTCAGTTCACCTCTGAACTACAGGTCCTATTAGGGCTTTTACTGGTCTCCTACCTTGTCCTCAAGTGCCTTTGTGAAGAGTTGGATAGAATGGGGGCACTTCCTCTATGCAGGAGCTGAGAGCCTCTTCTCATCCTGATCTACCACTCTCAATCGCTCCTCCTCTCAACATGCGTGGCACTCTGTGCTTTAACGCGAGGCGGGCACTTTGGAAGGGGGTTTTATTCCTAGTTTCTCTGTTGCAAAGGGAACTCTCTGCTAGCGTTGCGTCACATCGAAATGCTCTTTGTGCTACATCAACTGTAAAAAAAAATAATAATAAAAAAAGGGAAATGAGGCAACTATTTTAATCAATCAAACAGTTAATGAACCTATCAGCCTTTTATGTTGTTAGTGTATTGTCGCGCATGTAGGTTTTCTCCTATTTCAGTCTGATTTCTTTTTTTTACTGGAAGTACATTTGAATAATTATGAATTAATTAGCTGAATTGGTGGAAGATTTGAAGTGGGTGGGATTTAGTACCACCTATCTCTTGCTCTTTTTTTCCCATCTACCTCCCACCATCACTCTCTCTAACCCTCTCACTCCTCTTCTTCTCACACTGGTGGTGATAGAGACTGTACTTACCCCTCTCATCCCATTGTTGCTCTGAAGGAGGGCCCTGTGACACCACCTACCACCAACTCCCGAGGCACACTGAGCTGCTTCTCCTCCACGTCAAATGCCACACAAGTCCCCCATCTTCCCCACCGCCACTTCCCCCCAGGATGGCACTACCCATGCCAGGAAATTCTGCAAAGCCCTTTCTGCGTACGAATAGAGAATGAGGCACATTACAGTTGAATGCAGAAGCAAAGCTAAAGCGGAACAACGAAGACAATTAAGAAACTCCCCCCTCCACTTAAGACATAATACCCAAACCGAATTAATTTGGGAATTTCTTCTTCCATCCAGTGAACCAATCAGAGATGCATATTGCCAGGCATACAGGCCGGCCTTGAGAGGAGATCTTTTCATCCCGCGTTTAATTTCTTTATTTATTTCTTCTCTTCTTTCTTTAAAATGGGAAGAAAAATAGAGGAATTAGCCGTAACACTTTGTGGGCTAAACTGATTTCATATTTGCATCCAAAACCACAGTGTCAGTCTTTTGTTCTCTCTCTTCTCTCCCCCTTTTTCTAGCCTTTTCTTGGTTGGGATATTTGCATATGGAAGAACGATTCCAGATGTTTATTTTTAGGATACGGTTCAAGGACTTATAGCTCTCTATAACTAAGGGAAGAGGTTGGAAAGAGAGGCAGATTCAGAGGGGGAGAAAGAGCGAGAGAGAGAGAGAGAGAGTGGGGGAGTGGAGGAGAGAGAGAGAGTGATGGAGATGGAGAGGGGGCAGATTCGGAACGTGTTGCTGTTTCTTTATGCGTGCAGATCTGGGCAGATTCGGAACGTGTTGCTGTTTCTTTATGCGTGCAGATCTGGGCAGATTCGGAACGTGTTGCTGTTTCTTTATGCGTGCAGATCTGGGCAGATTCGGAACGTGTTGCTGTTTCTTTATGCGTGCAGATCTGGGCAGATTCGGAACGTGTAGCTGTTTCTTTATGCGTGCAGATCTGGGCAGATTCGAACGTGTAGCTGTTTCTTTATGCGTGCAGATCTGGGCAGATTCGAACGTGTTGCTGTTTCTTTATGCGTGCAGATCTGGGCAGATTCGGAACGTGTTGCTGTTTCTTTATGCGTGCAGATCTGGGCAGATTCGGAACGTGTTGCTGTTTCTTTATGCGTGCAGATCTGGGCAGATTCGGAACGTGTTGCTGTTTCTTTATGCGTGCAGATCTGGGCAGATTCGGAACGTGTTGCTGTTTCTTTATGCGTGCAGATCTGGGCAGATTCGGAACGTGTTGCTGTTTCTTTATGCGTGCAGATCTGGGCAGATTCGGAACGTGTTGCTGTTTCTTTATGCGTGCAGATCTGGGCAGATTCGGAACGTGTAGCTGTTTCTTTATGCGTGCAGATCTTGGCAGATTCGGAACGTGTTGCTGTTTCTATATGCGTGTAGATCTGGGCAGATTCGGAACGTGTTGATGTTTCTTTATGCGTGTAGATCTGGGCAGATTCGGAACGTGTTGATGTTTCTTTATGCGTGCAGATCTGGGCAGATTCGGAACGTGTTGCTGTTTCTTTATGCGTGCAGATCTGGGCAGATTCGGAACGTGTTGCTGTTTCTTTATGCGTGCAGATCTGGGCAGATTCGGAACGTGTTGCTGTTTCTTTATGCGTGCAGATCTGGGCCTTTTGTTTCTCATGGAGTTTGAAGGAACAGAGTGAAAGAGCAGGTTGAGTATCTGCATCCTGCAGCCCTGCTACACTCCATAACACACACGCACACGCACGCACGCACGCACGCACGCACACACACACACACACACACACACACACACACACACACACACACACACACACACACACACACACACACACACACACACCCCTAGACTTACCCATTGGCAAAACAACATCGGATGAGATATGATATGCATACCTGCATGAATGAACAATTCTGTTTAAAACCAAGACGTACAGTACTGTAAACTCCGAGTAAGCAGCTTGAAATCCCATCTGGGACCTAGTACACTACCTCAAAGCATGTTTGCGTCCCAAATAGCACCCCATTCCCTATATAGCGTACTTTGGAATGCAGATCATGCTCCTCATACATCAGTTCTGTTCCACTCTATAGATGATGGTGTTGCTAATGTGCTCATTACGTTACATTACATTACAGATGTGCTGAGTGTTCATCTACTGTAAGTTATCATGTGTTTGCAGGTGTTTTGTGGTAGGTGTTGTAGGCCTCTCTTATGGTGTCATTATCTCACCTAACACGCATGTCCCCCCCCCCCCCTCTCTCCCTCTTTATCTTCCTGTCCTATCTGCCTTCCCTTCACCTCCTCCCCCCTTCCTTAGTCCCTCACACAGGCCTGACCACTGCAGAGTACTACCACCAGATGGCTCTCCTGGCGGGCCACCGTAGCCCCTACACGGACCTCCTCCCCTCCGTGGCCTCCACAGCCGGAGCCACCAGCAGTGCCCTGCACATGGAATATCTGCAGGCCGTGGAGAGTAAGTCTGCCCTGAGCTCAACATACTGACCCAAACTTTCAAATTCAATGGCTGTTTCTGTGTGTGTGTGTGGGGGGGGGGGGTCCTCTGTGTGTCTGTCTGTCTGTCTGTGTGTGTCTGAATATTGCAGATTGTGCAGGGAGAATAATACACCTATCTACATCAATCTGTTTTAAATGGAGCAAAACAACAATCCTACCAAACGAGGAAGGAGTAGTAAGCGATTTTAAATTGACATGATTTAAATGAGCCATTGTCTTAATGTGCTGGGCTCAGGCCTGCCTGTGCAGAGGACTTATGCTAATGAGTTATTTTAAAGTGTAAATAGGAAATTAAAGGCACACTGAATCTTAGGGAAGGTCGGACAGCCTCACCCCTCTCCCTTTGATGAGAAGGTATTTAGTCAGCCAGCCGTCGCTTTCATGGAAATCCGGGGTGAATTCACCCCCCTATTCCTCCGAACAAACTAATTAAAACTAGCCAAACTTGCACGGCTATCAGAAAATTAATTGCTATTAACTGAGAATTGGAATGTCTCACCATTCATCATCACAGGGAGAAATCCTTTCTTCTGTGTCAACGTTTAAGATTAATAAGAGTGAAACAAAACAATTAGGACCACAGTTTCAAATGGGAGATGATGCCGTGGCTATGCTAGCTCTTCACTACTTCACAATTGCCTGTGATCATTGCCAGTAATAACTCGTTGTGTTTCAACAATGTGTGTTCCACACACACGCCAGGAAAATTAACACTTTAAAGCTCTTCCTTTGTGATATATAGATTTTAGAGGAGAAAAAAAGGCATATAGAGTGTGGCGTTATCATATCAAGAGGTTTTGGCTAATAATGGGGCCTAGTTGCGTCGAAGCTATCATAGTTTCAGTCAGTCTACTTCACATCAATGTAATTAGCTTAGGAGAGAGCCTGCTTAATGAAACAATGGTGCTGTCCTGGCTGTTTGGGGCTTCAATGGACCATTGTCACATGTTTTTACGCTCTAATTAGCTAGTGCTATTCGCTAGCTCTAATAGTTAGTGCTATGCTAACATCTGTATTTAAGCTGTATAATTAAAAAATTGGCAATTTTTCTATTGCAATAGTTTGTTGTGTTTTTTACCTGAGGTAATTGTAAGCTTACTGATAAAAAGGTCCCATCCTGTCCTTCCAACCGCCCCATGAACCCTAAGAACGACAGTGCTTTATTTAATTCAATTCAGTTGAGGTAGTGGTTGGACAGGATAGCTGTGTTAGTTTTCATATTGCTGCTAATTTATGCCCATGATTTATCATGTAGGTTATGTCCAGCGTATTGTTTAGAGGAGGAGGAGAGGAGATGGGGAAAGGAGAGGTGTTGTGAGAGGGCCAGAGGCCTCTTAGGTGGCCCTATTTTGGGGGTTTTGGGCTCCAAGCTCATGGTTTATTTTTACTGCCGTCAGTCAGTCTAGCCTGTCTGGCCCCTCCCTATCCCGTCCGTGTGAATTAATGACGCAGTGCCTAACCAGCCGACCCATCCATAAATCACGGGGAAATTAGAGGGACACTCCGGCTACCCCGCTACGGGCCACGACGCTTCCCTCTCTTCTACCTCTCCCTCTCCTCTCCTCCTGGTTGGGCCATTTATCATGTGGCTGCAGCATTAATAAACACAACTCCCAGGAGGCCCATGCTGTGATGGGACAGCCCCCCTCCTCTACCCCCTCCGCGGTTCATTCCCCCCCTCCCCATCCTAACTCACCACAGGTGGAGGCAGTCCCTCACCCGTGGACGAGGGGCGTAGTTTTTAGGAGGTTTGTTACAGAGAGATGCATGGGGGATATGGTTTGTGAGAGCGTGCCACAAGTCGACCAGGGGGTAGGAGTTTGACTGAGGAGTGTGGCAATCGGAGGTTCACGAGAGTCAGTGTTTGCGTGAATACAGCTGGATTTCCGAGGAACAAATTCCTCAAGTGACGAACACATTTTCTGAGATATATTGTTGTCAGAGATTGTGTGTATGTATGTGCGGGGGGGTGGGGGTGGGGGGAGATTGTGTGTTTGTATATGTGAGTGTGTGCCTCCAACCTCCATCTCTGAGACGTCAAAGAGACAGAGGCAGGTTTTTATAGAGGCCAGAGCAGAGACAATGTAGAGAGGTTCCTCTCTCCTCTCTTCCTGGGGCTCCATGCTCTAAATGCAGGCCTATGTATGCCAGAAACTTCACCACACACACACAGTCAGACACAGACGCGCAGACACACACACACACGCATATGTACAACTGATTTCCATGTGAATGGATGCCTCTGTAATCGCTGGATGTGTCAGGCGAGAGCGAGCGTTTGAATTTGAGGGAGGGAAGGATGGAAGGAGCGAGAGAGGGAGGAAGGGAGTGAGTACAGGGTAAGCTGGTTTTGTTTGCCCACGACAAAATAGAAAAGGGAAAACAGCTGAAATGTTTTTCTCTACCGAGTCTGAGTCACAAAGTCATTGTGTCAGTTCACGCACAAAGCACAACATCCTCGCAGTGTCTTCTCCCTCTGGTTTCTCCTCCCTCCGCTTCTTTACTTCTCCCTCTGGTTTCTCCTCCCTCCGCTTCTTTACTTCTCCCTCTGGTTTCTTTACTTCTTCTCCCTCTGGTTTCTCCTCCCTCCACTTCTTACCTTCTCCCTCTGGTTTCTCCTCCCTCCGCTTCTTTACTTCTCCCTCTGGTTTCTCCTCCCTCCGCTTCTTTACTTCTCCCTCTGGTTTCTCCTCCCTCCGCTTCTTTACTTCTCCCTCTGGTTTCTCCTCCCTCCGCTTCTTTACTTCTCCCTCTGGTTTCTCCTCCCTCCGCTTCTTTACTTCTCCCTCTGGTTTCTCCTCCCTCCGCTTCTTTACTTCTCCCTCTGGTTTCTCCTCCCTCCGCTTCTTTACTTCTCCCTCTGGTTTCTCCTCCCTCCGCTTCTTTACTTCTCCCTCTGGTTTCTCCTCCCTCCGCTTCTTTACTTCTCCCCCTGGTTTCTCCTCCCTCCGCTTCTTTACTTCTCCCCCTGGTTTCTCCTCCCTCCGCTTCTTTACTTCTCCCGCTGGTTTCTCCTCCCTCCGCTTCTTTACTTCTCCCTCTGGTTTTCCCTGTCTTGTTTGTGACATCTCCGAGTGAAAATACAACAAAAGTAATTTCTTAATCTGTACATGCGGCTCATTGTGTGTGGAGAGAGAGAGAGAGAAAGCAATGGAGAAAGGCAGTGTTGTTGGCTGCTTGGTACCTTTTCAAAGCCACTCATAGTAATTCCATTCAACATTGACTGCATTTGAGTACTTGATTGACATAACCCAGTCAGTAAAGAGCTTTGACATAAAAGGCATCCCTGTGTTGTCTCATATGAAGTTCATCCATTGTCAGTTGCACACTTTCATTCAAAATAGCCTTTTGTGAGATAACCTTTTGTTTGTTGATTGGATTAAATTAGGTATGTCTCAGTCAGTGAAGCGCAGTCTATGGCCCCTCTATGTTTGTCTGTGGTTAAAGCCAAAGTAGGCTACAATGCTATAAAAGCACTCAAAAAGACAAGACAAACCAATAAGACAAGCCAACAAATAAACATACAAAACCCGTATATGATAAAACACAACAGATGAATTAATCTCTCTCTATCACCTAGTAAGTTTCTAGCCAAAAAGGTCCTGTGGACTGCAGCTTCTTTGGGTCTAATGTCTCTACTCTACTGCTGTCCTCTCCTGCAGGCTCTCGGTTCCCCAGCCCCAGACTGACAGCGAGGCCCAGTCGGAAGAGGGCCCTGCCCATCTCTCCCCTGTCGGAGCACAGCTTCGACCTGCAGACCATGATCCGCAGCTCGCCAAACTCCCTGGTCACCATCCTCAACAACTCCCGCTCCAGCTCCTCCACCAATGGCTCTTACGGACACCTCTCTGCCGGGGCCATCAGGTACGGGATAAGGGCTGCAATATTTCAGTAACTTTCCCCCAAATTCCCAGTTTTTCCAGAAATTCTGGTTGGAGGATTCCCGGATTTCCTGCTTATTTTAGCGATTTCTGAAAAACCTGGAGATTTTGGGAAAGTCGGGTACAGGATGAAAAAAAGGGCCAACATCGTACACAAACATATCTTTCGGTCACTCTGGAGGACTGTGGGTATGGGGATGGAGGGCCTGGGGCAGAGCCTATGTCTGTGTGGGATGTTGTTATAGTGTAGGCGGGGGGGGATGTATTAGGATGTGGTGGACCAGTGAGGTTTCCCAAGGAAAGGAAAACAACATGGCAGGAGGGCTGGCTTAGAGTCAATAAAGTTGGCTATACAGCACGGACAGATTTGTCACCAGGCTACTGTGTGTGCGTGTGTCTCCTCTGCCGCCCCATCTCCTGGTGGGCCTTGTTCACCTATTTACCCAGTCTCCCTGGAGGCATGTGTCAGTCATCCACACACCCTCCCAAACACCACCCCCCTGATACACACTATCACCGAAATGACAGAGAGAGAAAAAGAGAGAAAAAGAGAGAGGGAGATCCATACCCGGAGCCATTGATCAGCGATCTGAAAGGAGAACCTGATCAATCACAAGCCACTGTGGCCCATGTGACAGGGCCAATGATAGGGCCCCCAGACTGATGAGTGATATGACAAGCGGATGGGCCCCCAAATGCGTCTCGGCCCATTGATTTCCACTCGGTGCCTGTAATAAGCTCAGCAGACATATGGGTCCGGGCTGAGAGGCTGAGAACAGGCGTCAGGCAGGCAGAATGAATGGAGGCCCATCACGCGTGACTGCTATTGAACCATAGAGACTTGTGTTTACCTGGCGCTACCTCTGTTTATAGAGAGAGCTTTTACAGTACGGTGGGCGGTTTGGATTCTGTTTTAATCTATGGTGTATGTAAACACCCTAACTTTAATGTAGACCTATGGGGAAGGAAGGGTACCCATGATCTAGGTATTTTAGAGTAGGGGAAAGCTAGCATGCAGACTGTGCAATGTGAAGGGACTGTAGTTATAGACTAGGCCTGATTATACTGTTGAGTTTGTACACAGTGGAGAGATGATGTAGTTTAACTAAGGTTGCACATTTCTAAGGTTCCCTACATTTTTATCCTTCTGATTCCGGGAATCCGCAAATAGGGATTTCCAGAAAACCTTAGAATTTGGGGATTTAATTTTAATGTTTTTAAACATTATTTGTTTACCTTGATTTTATCAGGCAGGTCAATTAAGAACAAATTCTTATTTACGATGACGGCCTGGCAAGGGACCACAACAGTAATTCACGGTGCTAACAAGCTGAACATTCATTGCCAGGGATCTGTCTTGGGCCCTGTGGTTCCAGTGTTACAACAACTCCTGTCAGATTGTCCTCAGGGATGAGGAGCTAGCCAAAAAAAATATATTTATTCACTCTCTCCCTTTTGTTTCCCCCTCATTTTTCCTCGGTGCCATTTCAAATACATCCGAATGTATTTTCATAGAGGTAGAGTAAATATTGATAATGGGAAAGGTTGTTTAAAAAAAAAAATCCAGCACCTGCACAAAGTCTTGTTGTATGTTTCTCGTCAACTAAATACTAATCATGATATTGTTTCCCTCCAGTCCGGCCTTGAGTTTCGCTTACCCTCCCACCCCAGTGGCACTTCAGATGCACCAGCAGCTGCTTGGTCGGCAACCAGGGATTGTGGGTTCTGCATTCGGCCACAGTCCGCCCCTCATCCACCCCTCCCCGGCCTTCGCCACCCAGCGTCCAGTCCCGGGCATCCCTCCCCCTGGCCTGACCCCCAGCGAACGCTCCGTCATCTCCAATGACTCCTCTCAGGTGAGAGACTTCTCCCTCCACTGCGGCAGAAGCCTCTGCGATTCATCATCACAGGTAATAGATAGATAGCGCTGCCATGTGCTAGCCACGCGCTAGCAGCGTTCCGGGTAGCCTAAACAGGTACAAGGCACAGACAGGAAGAAGTAGAAGCAGGCCACTCTGCGCTCTGGCCTCATGGGAGTGGGGGTCCCCTGGATGTGTTGTTTTGGACTGGGAACGTTGTTTCCGGAACGTTCTGTTTCACGTGAGAAACAACAAGGGCCTTGTTAGCATAGGATCCCATCACTGACACCATTAATCACACAGGAGGAATACAAGGATTAAAACTGGAATATTGACATGGATGGATGGATCCCACGGTGTTTCCCTTTACCTCTCTCCATTCCTAATGTACGTGGGGGCTTGCATTTCAAGCAAATATTCAATTATTCCTCTTTATTTATACCTTCCAATTTTTTTTTTTTTTTTCAAAATGGCATCTGGTACGTTCTTCACCCTCTGAGGTTCCTAGTTGTGTTAGAGAACTATATAAATAATCTTCTGAAACCATTCCACCATTCTGTCCAACCCTGGGGAAACAACCAGAATCATATACTACCTTGCATTTCATATACTACCAATTTAATTTGTTCTATTTCTCCAAATGCAATTACACTGTCTCTATTAGCAGGATCTCAGTGACTCTAGTGTCAAGATGTCTCACTGTTAAATGGAAATGACATTCCATATTCCCGGAGTAAACATTCTAACTAAGAAGTCTAATTACACAGACACGAGCCAAGGAATCTTTCCAGGCCAGTTCAGCCTTTCCTTTTTCCTTTTTTAAAATGTATTTCTGTCTCGCCTGCCTTGCAACAGGGAACTCCCCTTTGGCTCTCAGGGCCAGTCAGGCCAGAGTCAGGTCATCCAAAGGTGAAGCCGGATAGACGACCCCTGTATAAAAACTTTGGCTTATTAAATTGCCTCAAACTTAATAGTCAACAAGCTGCGTTATGCTCCCTTTTAGTAGGATAAACTAGATCCCTTGGAACAGTATCAAGCAGAATGTAATCACACAATTGCATGTAAATGTTCATTTATGCTCGTCATTTATGGTCATTCGATCATAAAGGATGTTGAAGTGAAGTTATTCTGGTTTGTTCCTACAGACCAAACCCACTAGCGAGTCAGCGGTGAGCAGCACTGGGGACCCCATGCACCACAAACGCTCCAAGATTAAACCGGACGAGGAGCTACTCAGCCCAGGGGCCGTATGTTGCCAGGTGAATCTAACTGCTCCACCATTTATCACGCAGTCCCATGAACAGGTACTCTTATGCAGTATTAGAAAAAGGGGTATGGTTATGGTATTATATGCTACAAGACGAGATGAGGATAATGAACAGAACTGATGGTTTACTGCGTCGGCAGCCGTAGAATAGGATGTGTACGCTTGTACTGTTCAATTCTGTTCACACAGCGCATAAACGGGCGTGCACACATACACACACTCAGTCATTCACTCAGACGGAGAGCTTTGGGGCCAATTATGTGACGTACTGTAAAACGATTTATTTATTTGCCTGTTTCATTCGGCTGCTTGTTCGAGCTACCGCCTCAGAAGCGATAAGCCACATTGATCTTGGCGACACCAGAAGGAAATTGTTTTTCCTTTTAATCAGATGCTTAAGTGAATGGGGGAAAAATGAAAGAGAAATTAGACTGCATGTTTTCTAAAGGGCTCTCTGTGCGCTTGTGTCTGCAACGAGGCCTCTAAAAGTGACTCTGTGCGCGTACAATGGAAGCAAGCCTGTAGACTCAGAGATCCACATTCGGTGAATGAAACTCTTTTCTCTGTTCTCTCTCACACACTCTCTGTTTCTCTCCATCTCTCTCTGCCTTCCCCTGCAGTTGCAGGTCGGTACTAGCAGTAGGCCGAGGTGATTTTTACGAACCAGAACTTTGCCAGAGAAAAACCTTGTACACCCTAGGCTCCCGTGTTGCAGTCTCCAGTACTCTCCAGGCTGCCCAGTCATGTAATGTTAACGGTGACAGTGAAATATGTCTTGAGTAATGGAGCAACCTTGAGCATGAAGTTAGGGTTAGATTCCTGAAATACTCGGCTCAGACCTGTCATAGCTCAACTCCCAACACAGAGCGGAGCTTTCAGTACTACATTTCCGCTCCCAGACTGACGTTTTACTCCCTGTGTGCTGAACAAGGCCAGATTCACACGATTACACCTGTGGAAACGCGTAACAGAATCAGCCTGGTTGGTTAGGGGAGGGTAGAGTAGAGTAGGGGGAGAGAATGTTTTGGTTGTGATATGACTGTGGACTTGACTGTAAGGAGGTCTGTGAAAAGCATGTGTAACCACAGCCTTTTACGTAAACATATATATATTTTTTCAGCCCAATAAGTTCCGAGCTGACATGGTCTTACTTACTGTATACAATATTATACAATATACTTACTGTATACAATATACAATATATATATATATATATATATTTCAATTTCGGTTGTTCTCTGCGCTCTAACTCTTCTCTAGTGTCTCAATGGTTAACCTCTTGGACAACCAGGTACATTTTGTAACAACTCTCCGGTTGTTCTCACCTGACAAAATAGAGGTGGCAGGTTAAAAAATGAATACGTTGCCTGTCAGTGAAGTGTCTTTTGATTTAGATTTATTAGCATCCCCATTAGCCGACGCCGAAGGCAGTTACACATACCTGTCGGTACATACACACAACAAGTAGGTCATACACTTTATTTGTTTTTTGAAACCAGGTTTGCTGTTCACTTGTGCTACATAAGATGGAAGGGAGTTCCATGCACCCATGGCTGTGTATAATACTGTACCTTTCCTTGAATTTGTTCTGGACCTGGGGACTGAGAAAAGACCTGGTCTGGTGGGGTAAATGTGTGTGTCAGTGCTGTGTGTACTTTTACTATGCAAAACCATTTGGAATTTCCAACACATACAAAGAAGTGATTCAGTCAGTCTTTCCTCAACTCTCAGACAAGATAGATTGGCATGCATAGTATTAATATTTGCCCTCTGATTACAATGAAGAGCAAGATGTGCCGCTCTGTCCTGAGCCAGTTGCATCTTAACTAGGTCGTTCTTTGCAGCACATGACCATTTGACTGGACAATAATCAAGATAAGATAAAACTAGAGCCTGCAGGACTTGCTTTGTGGACTGTGGTGTCAAAAAAGCAGAGCATCTCTTTATTACGGATGGACTTCTGCCCATCTTCACAACCATTTAATCCACACCATTCATTACCAGATTCAGCTGAGGTCTAGAATTTAGGGAATGATTTGTACCAAATATATGCTCTTAGTTTTAGAGATGTTCAGGACCAGTTTATTACTGACTGTCTATTCCAAAGCTGACTGCAACTATTTTTCGTTCAGTGACTTCATCAGCTGTGGTTTCTGATGCATATATGGTTGACTCATCATCATACATGGACACACATGCTGTGTTTAATGCAGATGGCAAGTCAGAGGTAAAAACAGAAAAGAGTAGAGGGCCTAGAGAGCTGCCCTGCAGTACACCACACTTTACATATTTGACATTAGAGTGGCTTCTATTAAAGAAAACCCTCTGAGTTCTATTGGATAGATAGCTCTGAATCCTCAATATGGCAGAAGTTGAAAAGCCATAACACATACTTTTTTATGGTCAATAATATCAAAGGCTGCACTAAAATCTAACAGTGCAGCTCCAACAATCTTCTTATTATCAATTTCTTTCAACCAATCATCAGTCATTTGTGTCAGTGCAGTACATGTTGAATTCCCTTCTCTAAAAATAAGTCTGAAAGTCAGTTGTTAATTTGTTTATAAAGAAATAACATTGTATTTGGTCAAACACTATTTTCCCAACAATTTTCTAAGAGCTAGAAAATTAGAACCAGTTAAGGACACTTTACCACTCTTGGGTATTGGAATGACTTTGACTTTCCTCCAAGTCTGAGGACAAGGACTTTCCTCTAGGCTTAAATATATAACAGATAGGAGTGGCTATAGAGTCATCCTTAGTAGCTTTCCATCTAAGTTGTCAATGCCAGGTTTGTCATTATTGATTGATATCAATAATTTCCCCACCTCTCCCAAACGTACTTTACAAAATTCAAACTTACAATGCTATTCTTTCATTATTTGCATGAGGTATGATGGCTCACTGTTCGTTGTTGTCATTTCCTGTCTAAGCTTACCCACTTTGCCATTGAAGTAATCATTAAAATAATTGACATCAAATGGTTTTAGTGATGAATGATTCGATGAAAGATGGATTTGAATGAGCCTTTCTGCCCATAATTTCAGTTATAGTACTCCAAAGTTTTTCTCTGTCATTCTTTATATCATTGATCTTGACTTGATAATACAGTTTCTCCTTATTTTTGTTGAGTTTAGTCACATAATTTCTCAATTTGCAGTACGTCAGCCAGTCAGATGTCCAGCCAGATGTATTAGCCACTCCTTTTGCCCCATCTCTTTCAACCATACAGTTTTTTATTTCCTCATCAATCCATGGAGCCTTAACAGTTCTAACAGGCCGTTTCTTAACAGCTGCATGTTTATCAATAATTGGAAGAAGTAATGTAATAAATTCCTCAAGTACAGCGTCTGGATGCTCTTTGTTAATCACAACCGATCAACAAATATTTGACATCATCCAAATAAGAGTCACAGCAAAATATTTAGCATAATCTCTTATACGCTATTTTAGGCCCCGTTTTTGGAACTTTGGCTTTCCTGGACAAAGCCACTATATAGTGATCACTGCATCCAATGGGTACGGATACGGGTTTAGATCAAAGTTCTACAGTATTAGTAAAAATGTGATCAATACATGTGGATGATTTTGTTCCTGTGTTTATAGACACACTGGTAGGTTGATTAATAATCTGAACCAGATTACAGGCACTGGTTACAGTGAGAAGCTTCCTCTTAAGTGGATAGCTTGATGAAACCAGTCAATATTCAGGTCCTCAAGAAATTAGATCTCTCTGTTTACATCACATACACTATCAAGCAATTCACACATATTATTTAGACACTGACTGTTAGCACTTGGTGGCCTATAGCAACAGCACAAAATAAAAAGCTTTAGATGTGCAAGGTGAACCTGCAACCACAACACTTCAATAACACTTGACATAAGATCTTCTCTAAGCATTACAGGGATATGGCTCTGAATATATACAGCAACACCTCCCCCATAAGCATTCTTCTATAGATGTTATATCCTTGTATTGCTACTGCTGTATCTTCAAAGAAATTATCTGAGTATCAGAAATGGCTAATATATGAATGTTATCTGATGTTACCAAGTTATTGATTTCACGAACCGTATTTCGCTACATATATTATGGGCTATTTTCAGCCCTTTACTGGGTATCTTATCAGAGATAGACATAATATGGAAAAGCGCAAACCAAGCAAGAGAAACGTACATACATTCAGTAGTCCATTAATCAGTATGTGTGTGTGTGTGTGTGTGTGTGTGTGTGTGTGTGTGTGTGTGTGCGCGCACGCTGTGGGGCTGAAGCTACAAACCCATAGGCTTGGCACTCTCATCCCTTCCAGGCTTTTGGGAGGGAGAGTGGACAATGAGCCTGTCTCTGGCAGCTTTCATGGCTGGGATAAGTTATTTCCTCTTCTGGCGCACAGCTTCAGGATTGTCCTTGTTGAGGAAGATGTACATTCCTCTCAAGTTCTTGGCTCTTTCCAGAACAGTTACCTTGTCCTTGAACCTCAGGAACTTGACCACTATCGGAATGGGCCTGTTATCTGGGCCGGTGGTTATCTGGGCCGATTTCCAGTCCTGTGGGCGCGTTCCACCTCAATCATCCTGTGGTCTCATGTGGAGATTGTGCATTTCCATCCACAACAATGTTGTTCCGCCTTGATTGTCCCTTGAGATAATGTGATTTCTCCGTCATTGTGAACATGGATTCCCATACAGAACTGATGTCCTCTCGTAATGACTTACAGATTACTTTCACCTTGCCCTTCTCCTGTTTAAACTCATCAAGCTGAGCCTGGGAGGACTTTGTTCAGGTCCTGGACTTCTCTGGTCAGGTCATCCATTATTTTATTAGTTGACTCCACCAGAATTTAGACACAACACACAACAGCTATTTTCTTGTTGTTGCAACAACTGTTTGTAGAACTCTTTTTGTTAGTTTAAAAGATCCTTCGCCTGTGATACAGAGAGACCACTGTCCTCAACGTTACTCCCGTCCGGCTTTGGTCTTTGTCATAGTAGCAACGTAGGTTACGCCGTTACTCCTAGCAGTTCCAGACAGGGCAGGTCACAGGGAAGATTGAAAACAACAACAACAACAACAACAACAAACATCGGGGATCTCGACAGCCACAAGGCCGGGACAATCTGCGTTCCCAGCCACAATGGCTAAACGCATCACAGGCTGCGCTCTAAACCTCAAGGAAAACCCCACTAGCTTGATAGGCAGCTAGCTAGCAGCTAGGCTAGACCCAGCCTTGGTCAGCAGGATCACTGGACAGATAGTGGCGGTCCCAGCAACTGATGCCAACCGTGTCGCTGTAGCTAGCTAGGAACCAAACTTTTTCAATAGACTTTTTTTTCTCTCATTTTATTCAACTGTTACCATGCACCTGCAAAAAAGATAGCTCAGATGTGCGAGTGCCTTTGGAATTTTAAAAGTTTCCAAAACAAATTACTTTCCAAAACAACAAACCGAGCTCTCCCTCGTTCCATGTTCAACAAGAAGTGACGCGAGTGGGGAAATGTGTCCTCGCTGTAACACGGTTAGTGTTGGGTCACTACTGTAAAACAGTCCGTTTTGGGTCCTCTTTTGTAACTCTGTTGTGTTTCTGTACTGTAGGACCATCCTGATGGGATGACTCTTGTGAAGGAGGAAGGGGACAAGGACGACAGCAAGCAGGAGCCAGAGGTGGTGTACGAGACCAACTGCCACTGGGAGAGCTGCCACCGGGAGTTTGACACCCAGGAGCAGCTAGTACATGTGAGTACCTGGTCATTCAGTATTGAAGCCTTCAATTCCAGGAGGCAGAATCGATAGGAGACTATGGCGTCTGGTTTTGCGATACAAACTCTGTCAATTTCAAGTTCAAAACGTTATGACACATTTAGAATGCAGATACTGTGCAAATAATAGAGCAGTAAGTAGGTCACCCGGTTTAGAAGTGCATTTTAGGAGCCCCCTCCTCCAAGTCAACTGGTCCTATAGTTCTCCTGGACTTCTGTCCCCAGTCATAACACCCTCTCCACACTCTGGTCCAGCAGCCTCCCCCTGTATGTCACCATGTTCAGTGTTCAGTGCAGAGTGTTCTGCAGCCTACAGGCGTTGAGTAATGCCCTTGCCGGATTCCAGATTGGTTTCGGGGACGATGGTTAATGGGCTCAAAGGCTGCCGAGCACGTCTCTGTTGTGCTACGACACTAACTGATTTGGCCGGCACTGACTAGACTAAATCCTGCACAACCAGGCCGTGAGCCTCCACTGTTCTGTACTGTCTACACGTCTGTACCGTATTGACTGTAATATACTCCCCCCATCTGTCATACAGCTCCTCACACTGCCCAGGACTCTCATCCTGTAGAGCCTGAGGGCCTATTCTTAACCCAACTATTAATGATATTGCTGATGCCGTTGGTGTTGGTCTGGTCTCCCCTGTGACCCGGCTGTGTGCTACTTACCACTAGGCCCACTGAGAGGGGAGATTTGACTTCACTCTCAGTGTTTGATACATGAGAGCTGGAGCTGAGGGGCTGATGGTGAGAAGGAAGCCACCGTGGTGTCCCTTTTAACTACATGTATCTTCAAGCGCGCACACACACACACACACACACACCAACCACCCCCATCAGCACACATCTGATAGATAGCTCCCCAGCTCTCCACGGCTGTCTATCCCGGCGTCTGACATTGCAATCCGCGGCCGCGGCGGTAACCCCTATCTATAATTGATATCCTCAGCGCGGAATGGGCTGCCTCCCGCGTTTGAAGGGCTCTGCTCAAAGGTTGAGGATCTTGACAAGTTCTTGCCCCTGTTTCCGGGGGGCAGGGCGATTTGGGCCGGGGTGAGGGCGGTGCATCATACTGGGTAAGAGCTTGTTCACTCTCCTTTTAGTTCCACTGGGTGAACATCTGTTTTACCCTAACAATGTCCACTCTCCACACACTAACTACCCTGACCTCGCGTAGGTTTCACTGCTGTGCATCTGAGAAGAGATACTGCTCCATGTCAGGAAATAGTCAACACGTCCTCATTGTCTTTTCCCTTGCAAGTTCACTCAGAATAGTTTTTTTCTCTCTCCGTCATTGTATTTTATTTCTCATTTTATGTGCCCATGCAGATAGGGTTAGCCGGGACATGCTAATGAAACTATTTGCCTAGCGAACCCCTCCCCTCAAATTCAGCAAGCGGGGGAGAAAACCCTCTTATCTCCAACCCTCCCCCTCCTCACCCCCACCCCCTTCAGTAATAGGATAAGTATAGTATTTGGACCACAGTGTCTCTCCTCTAATGCTGGGGGGGGGGGTCCATACAGCCAAACAATGGGATATCCCTTCCCCCTTTATTTAAGCTCATTTTATAGAATGGTTATGGCGAGAAATAATAGAATATGCCTCCAGCCTGGCTTTGATTGGTAGTGTGAGGTAAAGTTAACGACATAGTTTTCAGTTCTGATACATTTAGAATTGTTTGATTGTTTTCAATCGATTGTTCTTTGTCAATAGTCTGATATTAGGCAAAAACTCTTAAATTAAAACTGCTATCTGAAGCAAGTGAGGCAAGTTATACACTTCAAAACTACTATTTGAAGTGTTAAAAAAAGTGATGGTTACGAAGATGAATATGAATTGGAATTCAAATCCGCCGTACGCCACCCTCATTGCTTTCCACCTTGGTTCAAAAGCGGCTCCTGTCGCGCTCCTGATGCACATTTTTACACTCTACAAATGCACTGGCGCCAGGACACGCTGTGCCCGTTCCTTTATCATCCGCGTTTAAGCGCTCTCGGTGCCGCTGATAAGATAAACATCGCATCTACGCAATTTAGCTCACTTATCTGGCCTACCCAGTCAGCAAAAGCGAGGCGGGTGTCAATTTTCAGTTGCTGTATTTATTTAATTTCTTTCTCCCTCCCTCTCTCTCTCTCTATCACTTATTTCAACTCTGCCTCTCAACATCGACCTCCCTTCCCCCACTTCACCCTCCTCAAACTCCAATACCTTTTTTAGCATCACTCTCACGCTCCCGCTCGTCTTCTCTCCTTTTCCTCTGTACCCTCCGAGGGAGCACTTTTAAAGATAAGCGGTTGGTGCTGGATTCTTTAATGTCTCTGTCTGAGATGTTTGGGGGGTTTTGAACTGGGGTGTCTTTGGAGAGATGTTGCAGAGTCTAAGTGGGTGGGGGGGTCAGAAAGGGTCTCAAATGGGGTGACCCTGAGCTGGGTTGTGTGTGTACCTGCATGTTGAAAGTAGCAGTCAACTTCGACCCCCCCCCCCTATTCTGGGTCATCTCCCTAGGTGGCGTTGTAATGTCCTTGCTCTTAGATGGAGATGGCATGATGTTAGCGTTAGCACCCCTGTTTGCTCCCCCAGTATACAACCATGCTATAAGGCGGTGGTTGCAGCCTGCGTGCCTCCCCGGTGTTGAGGGGAGATAAAGTTGGGCTCAGTCAGAATGCGGCCCCCTCTCCGCCTGCTGGCGCAGCCCTTTAATTGGTAAAATGCAGATTCTTTTTTGATCAGGAGAAGGATTAGGCACCTTATCTGTCTGGAGTATCTTACTCCAAGATGAAAAGGCTGTGCTGAATTACACATGCCAGTTCTAAACCCCCCCTCCCTCCTCCACTCCCTCACTCTCTCCCTCCCTCCTTCCCTCCATATCCCTCCCTCCCTTGCCTCTTTTTCCCAATTTTTTTCTTTCTTTGCACAAAGCACTTCAGCAATTGACATCACAAAAGAGCATATGATTTATTAGGCTCAGTTTGATAAAGCTAAACGGTGTTGCGGGTCCCACAGCTTAGTGAAATTGCCTTGTAAACAGGCCCTATTTTCATGCACGCTTGCATTCTAATGTATGTCCCAGAAAGAGTTTGATAAGGATGCACTGTAGATGGATTTTGAAGTGGTTGGGGAAAATGGAGGAAAGTGGTTAAGTATTGATGGGATTCTGTGTATCTGGTGTGTTTATGTGTATGCATGTGTAGCTATAATACATGCACAGCACATTCTCCAGAGTTAAATCAACACCAAGTGTTTAACACTGAAAGTGTGGACCCGTATAGACACTGGAACAGTGTTACATTAATACTTTCCTTAGTATAATGCCTAATTTGCATATTTCCCATGGTGCCTTGCCTTTCAAGTGACTTGTAGAGATACCACCATCCATTTTCAGTCCTTTGGAATTCACCAAGATCCTAAGCGAGTATGTTAACATTAAAATGTAATTCTTTAACACAATACAATATGTATTTTATAAGGCCTTATTTTGAGGGCCTAGATTTACCCTAATACAGTGGCCTAAAATGCATGGTTTACAGGCCACAGCAGGCCCGCAAGTCACATTATACTGGCTTGCAAAGTGACATGTAAATCCTATTGGAATCTAGTGATGTTACGTTTGATACTGGAGCTCTGAGGCATGCGTCGAAATCGCTAAGTGGCTAACTTCGAAGCAGTGTGCCGATGCGCGTATCACTTTATCAGAAGTACGTCATCTATGCTTTTTCCAAAATGCGAGATGCCACTGATTTTGATGTGGTTCCGGTGCTTTCTTCGATGCTGTTTTCAAACACTGACCTCTACTGGATACCGTACTTATAAATATAGTTAGGATTTTTGTACTTGTTGTTCCACCTGACCGGTAGCTTAGCAGGTAGCAGAAGGAACTACGGAACATTCAGGGACAGATATGAGGTCAAATCCCATTGAAGTCACACTATTTCAAAAATGGTTTTATGTGAAAGCACACTTTTCTGCACTGTTGTCCAAATCATTTGTTTTATTTAGTATAGTATAAGCTTCTGTCTTAAGCATCCTAAATAGTGCCATAGATTCCGTTTTTGAAAAATAGTCAACTTGAAGGCAAAAAAGAGAAGCATGAAGTAAGATGCGAAGCTGCTAATCCAACTGATTGTAGGCTAATAAAGCCAACGACTTGCCGCTGCGCCATGGTGTTCGGATAAAATCAGTGGAGGGGGGGAAAAATCTGATAATCACACGTTGCTATTTATTGCTGACCAGCAGATGTCACTAATTGTGAACAGATAAGGAAGCTCTGAGTAATGAACTTATTTTCGACAACATTGGCTGGAAAGCCTCAATACTTCAGGAAGCCTCATTTCCCCATCACGTTTGGAAATCAGCCAGAGAGGGGATAGCCAACCTTTGTAATTTGTAGCTACAGCCTGCATTCAGAATGACTCCCAGGGTTGGGAAGACTACAATATAAGACTACCTAAAGCAATTGGAACAAACATTTCCGTAACGGGTGCAATAAATCCAAGTAACATATTAGTTTAGAAAATGTATGTCATTTATATTTGAGTAGCAAAATATGAATGAACCAATCAATGTACAAAGCACAGATATTGAAACAAACAGTTCTAAAAAAATCTACCTACAATAGAGCATGCTGGGAAATATGATAATGTGGGCATGTTTTTGGTTCAATGCTGTTATTAACACCAACACAGGGGTTATTTTACACCAATGAGGGTTAATTTAACACTTGCAGTGTTAATTGTTCTGTAACACTGAAAAATCAACACTAGGTAACGCTAGCCAATTTGCTCTGTAGGTGTAAATCCATGAAATTATCTGGAGTGAGTGAAAATAATAAATAATACAATTTCCTTTGAGTATATTCTGTACCTGTCCTATGCAAATTATGCACATCAAATTATGTGTGTGTGTTTGTATGTCAACGTGTTATATCAGTGTGTTATACACTAACATTGATACGTCACTCTATACCTGTATGTGTACTGTGTGTGTGTGTGTGCGTGCATGTGCACGTGCACGTGCGCGCGCATGTGTGTGTGCACTCTGTGCTCATCCCAGCCCGAGCCTGTGTCTCCCTCTGGCCCTCTTACTCCTGAATCCATCTCAGTGGCCAATAAGCTGCCAGGGTGAAGATGAATAACCCGCTTGTGTGCTGCCGCCACCGCAGCTATCAGCCCCAGTTTGTCCATTACGCAGAGTCCAACACGTCCTGTCTGTCCATCCGCTCAACATTGAGATTATTGATTCAATACAAATTGCCATTAGATCATGACCATTAGGGTCGTCTGCGGTCCGGGCCCCTCTCTGTCAGCGCCGGGCCCCATGCATCACATCCGTCAACGGCCCCTGGTCATTTGTACGGGCTGGCGGGAGGGGTTGGGGAGGGGGGGGGTCGAGGGGGAACAGGGGAGCGGGTGCCAACAGCGCAACAACACTGAGGTGCTCCCATCCCTCCCATTGCACTCAGCTAGGGGATATGGAACGGCGCGCGACGCAGACTGATCGCTTGCCACAGGGATTCCCTCACAGAGACTGAGGGGAAAGGGAGGGGAAGGAGTGAGGAGCGGTTTTGTGACAGGAGGAGGGAAGATCAATCTAAGGGAAAACTAATGTCCACAGCTCTCAATCTCCAAACCCCAATCGTTTTCTCTCTGGGATTATAATTTTTTTGTCACTCCAAAAATGTAAACGTGTCAGGTTGAAATGAATGGAGGACCCTTGTTGATACGTAAAGTCAATTGGAGCCGGAACTTAACGATTGCATTGTGTAACGGATTGATGTAGTTGGACTCTGAGAGCAGAACAGGGCAGGAAAGTGCACGTGGCTGGTGAAGAGATGGCAGTTTTAGTGCACTTGTTCTGTCATCATATTGCCTGTGTAGGACACCCCTGGCTCCCACTACATAAGGGGTTAGTTAAGTGCAATTGTTCTGAGTCTCGAGGGCCCATGGGGGCCTTTCTCTTGAAGTAAGGTCCGACCTCATAGGGTTCTGTCTGTTTAGGGGTACGTCCCTTCCTTTGATGGGAACAAAAGTCTGTGACGGTGCCCTGGTCAGGACCCCACAGGCTTGAGTGTTGGGTCACAGACTGGACAGGGGGAGGGGCTGCTGGCTGGGGACAATGCTACCTTTGTCTGGGGACACACACACACACACACACACACACACACACACACACACACACACACACACACACACACACACACACACACACACACACACACACACACACACACACACACACACACACACACACACACACACACACACACACACACACACACACACACACACTGCCCTGACTTCTTGGGAGTGTCTTTATAAGTATGTGGGTTCTTCAGTACAGTAGTTGAAGAGGCAGGACACTACAGACACAGGCTGCCTTTGTGTCATAAAGTGGAATGGGAGGATGAACTCCCCTCCCTCTGCACCTCTTTACCTCTAACACTCGACTGACTCCCCCTTATTTCTCTTATTCTTGTCTTCTGCTGTTCTCCTCCTGTTGTTTGGTGGCTCAAAATGTGTTACAAGACAACACAAAGATACTCTAACAATGACTTGTTTCTCCCAGACGTTTAAGACCTCTCAAAGTCAAGTCTCTATTTATCCCCCTGTTTCTTTCCCATCCCCCTAAGGCAGAGGTCTCTCTCCCCGTCTCTGCTCAGGAATGTAATAAGACAGGTTCCTTTTGGTCAGGATATTGTGTCTGTCTCCCTTGGTTTAAATTGCTCTCGGAAAGGCCCTTCAGAGGCCACCACACTACACTGTTGTCTTTGTGAGAGGGCCAGATGTTGACTTCATCCCCGGAGGATTCCAAGTCTGTGTGCCTTTTTTTCTCTTCTTCTCTTTGTCTTTACTCTCTTATCCCCCTTTAACTGTCCACTTACCCCTTTTTACTGGTCAGTGTGTAAGACAGACAGAGAGAGACAGAGAGACAGAGAGAGGGAGGGATGAGGCGAGAGAGAGGAGGTGAGAGAAGGGAAGAGGAGGTGAGAGAGAGAGAGGAGGTGAGAGAGGAGAGAAACCAGGGCTGTGTCGTGCTCACTAGATATAATGCTTTGCTGGAGATGTAAAGCTCTGGCATTTGAGACACTTTGAGTGAACTTTAGATTCCCCCCCCCCCCCCCCCAGCCTCAGATTGGAAGTTGCCACGGCAGCACAACTGTCAGCACTTGTCACGGAGGGGCAGGAGCCCCCATGTGATGGGAAGTGACAGGGTTTTATTTGAAAAGCCTGTTCAGATCGGACACTGAGACTCACGAGTCTCCCCTTTATTCCTCAGAGTACAAATTTGAATGGAAGAAAAAGGAATGGAGAGAGAGAATATGAAACAATGGGAGGAGATAGAAAGTTAGAGAGAGAAAAAATGATTGGGGAAACAATGATGGATGATAACACTGAAAAGAAAGCTAAGAAAATATATGATGAGGAAGGAACTTCAGTAGGGATTTACTGGACTTGGCACAAAGTAAATATTAAGTCTCTGTCAACTGTGGGATTTGGTCCTTATTTTGAATGTTCCTTTTCCATTAAATACGTGGTTACCCCGCTCTGTCATGTGTATACATACATACATAATGTGTGCAACAGAAAGAGTTCCCTTTCTCCAACTGCCGTTATTTGCTTCCTACTGCTTCGTTCTCTGTAACACTCAGAGGATGTGAGTTGAGCAGTCGGATTTCCCGCTCATCGCTCGTGGACTCCTGAGCGCTCCGGCGCTCGAAGTCCTTTCCAACTGCTGCGCTAAAACTGCCGCTTCAAAATTATTTTAATAAACATGAAACGGTGATTGTAAGAAGCTCTCATCATTTCAAATAGGCTACATGTCATATTAAACAGCATATAAACACTCTAAATAGGTCAGGAGCCAGACAGGGAGCCTAAGAAGAACAGACATTAATTATTTAGGCTATATTATTTCAATTATTTCAAGGCTATAGCCTACAAAGAAATATATTGTGACGCATTTTCAAGTGCAATACACCAGGCTTGTATGGATTCGGGGACATTAAGCACTAAATAACATTTTGTTGTATTAATTCATCACAGTATAAATTGTCATCATAGGCTGTGACTTACTTCGAATTAAATACAAATAAAACAAAAAAATGCCTTATTAGGTAGTCTACATTTTTAGAAACACAAGTTTGGCCAGTCTGTGGCTTCGGGATCATGAGATGGTGCCTGGAGAGCAGACCAGCAGCGGAGGATATCCTCTCCTCCCTTGCAGAGCCACTGAGGATGCTAAACACCCTTTTGGCCACTCTTGCCAGGCTGGACAGGGATTCAGAGTTTTCTTTTTTTTAATATATATATATATATGTAGGCCGGAAGGTTTTTAGGCAAAATAACCCAATCAAAATGGAAAGCTCCTTGAAATATGCCAGGCCTATTGTGCCAAAATCAATTATGGCCTATTGTATAGATAATATAACATAAATGAAGGACACTTTTAAGAGATGTGCATTTTAGTTTATAAATACTTTGCTACAATGACACACTTAGTTATCTAACCACCTCATTCCTTTATTTTAGCATGTGCACATAGTAAGTACACCATCATGCTTTTGGGATTCCTGTCTTTTCAGATTCCACAATGACCCTCTCTTGCTCTTGGTCCTCACCTTGATTTTGCACCTGGGGTTTTTAAATCAGTTTTCTGAAAAGATTTAGCAAACTCCATGACAGTAGCTAAAGCAAGGGGCTATAACAACACACAAGTAGACGTGAGTGCTACTGGAGCGAAATTGGACAAGGCGAGAAGGCCGATGCTCCACGCTCCAGTCAAATTAGGCACGCTAGGCTCCATGCTCTGCTCACATACTCTGGTAACACTGCACCTATTCTGGGTCCCTTGGCCCCCTTGTGGTGCTCGCCCGTCACTACACGTCTGGTTAAAGCAGCTTCTCTACAGACAAAATACTGTTGACTCCTACCGGTCTTGATTCATAATGAATAACGAATCAACTGAATCATAATGAATATATTGAATCATAACAAATCACATTGAATCCAGATTGACTTGTGATTGACCTCTGCTTGTTTCCTCTCTCAGCACATCAACAACGACCACATCCACGGGGAGAAGAAGGAGTTTGTGTGTCACTGGGATGAATGTTCTCGGGAACAGAAGCCCTTTAAGGCCCAGTACATGCTGGTGGTCCACATGAGGAGACACACCGGGGAGAAACCACACAGATGCACCGTGAGAACGTTCCCACAACACTCCCACAATGTTTATTTTACATCATGGGCTTAGATATGGGAATACATAAAGAGTTAGCTGTTGTTAGATGGTTGTGGGTATGTGAGGATGGTGCATCCTTACATTTAATAAACAATCTGTCACACTTCTACCTTCGTCAGTTATATATATTGTTGAGGTTAACTGGTCTCGGCCAGGATGAAGCATTAGAGCTGTGTTTGACGAGTGTGTGGGTTCCGTCTCCTCATCGCTCTCTTTTCTCATTCTTCTTCTTCTTCGCAGTTTGAGGGATGTCCCAAGGCCTACTCTCGCCTGGAGAACCTGAAGACCCATTTGCGCTCCCACACTGGAGAGAAGCCGTACGTCTGTGAACACGAGGGCTGCAACAAGGCCTTCTCCAACGCCTCCGACAGAGCCAAGCACCAGAACCGCACACACTCCAACGAGGTACACACACACACACACACGCAAACACACAGGTTCACTCACACAGCGCGCACACACACAGCTCAGCAACAAGTCATCTCCGTATGCCACTGACTGTATATGTGTATGCGGTTCATTGCTGGAGGCCTTTAGAAACAGAAGCATCCTGTCACTGGCCCCATCTGTTCTCCTCTCTCCTTCCAGAACATAGAATTAAATAGAACTGTATACTAACATAATATACTATACTAATAATATAATGCAATATAATGTATCTCTATGTTCCAGAAACCCTACGTGTGTAAGATCCCTGGCTGCACCAAACGCTACACGGACCCCAGCTCCCTACGCAAGCACGTAAAGACCGTGCACGGGCCAGAGGCGCACGTGACCAAGAAGCAGCGCAGCGACGCCTTCCCACGTCCCCCGCCGCAGTCCCGAGAGGGGGGCAACGGACAGGGCCGGTCGCCGGGGCAACTAGGGGGATACGCAGACCAAAGGGAGTACAACCACGCTACCTCGAAACAGGACGAATGTCTGCAGGTCAAGTCCATCAAGACAGAGAAGCCTATGGTGAGCCCCTCTCTGAGGGCACACAGTAACATACACTGCATGATGGGATAACCCGAGAAATATAATTACTGCTGTTGGTTCACCCATCACGGAATGGTAAATTGGATGGGGATTGCCTGATTTAGTCATTATATTTCTATGGGGATAGCAGCCCATCTATCTGAAATGTCACCTTAATAGGTTCTAACAATGCTCTACTTGGTGGACAAAACATTACGAACACCTGCTCAAGTGAAAGCTATGATCATTTAATGTTGTTAAATCCACTTTGATCCGTGTAGATAAAGGGGAGAAGATTGTTTAAACAAGGATTTTTAAGCCTTGACACAATTGAGACATGGATTGTGTCTGTGTGCCATTCAGAGGGTGAATGGGCAAGACAGCGATTTAAGTGCCTTTGAACGGGGGTATGGTAGTAGATGCCAGGCGTTACTGATTTGTGTCAAAGGACATCCACCCAAAGGACATCCACCCAAAGGACATCCAGCCAGCTTGACACAAATGTGGGAAGCATTGGTGGATGTCAACATGGGCCAGCATCCCTGTGGAACACTTTCGACACTTTGTAGAGTCCAGGAAGAGTAGCTGCTGCTTTTACAACAGCTAATGGGGATCCTAATAAAATACCAAATACCCTGACGAATTGAGGCTGTTCTGAGGGCAAAAAGGGGGGGGGGAGATTGCAACTAAATGGTGTTCCTAATGTTTGGTATACTCAGTATATATTCACTTTAACTCTAACCATGTACTATACCATAATGCTCACTTAAACCGAACATGATTACTGGGACGTCAGCCGGGGACGTGGACAGCACATGGGTTTTACGTGTGATCTAACCTCTTACGAATAACACTATAACAAATGAATGTTTTCTTTTGTCCAATGCGCCGTGCTTTGCTCTTCCCTTTCTCTCTCTCTCTCTCTCTCTCTCTCTCTCTCTCTCTCTCTCTATGGACAGTGGGTAATCAGGTGAGATAGGTGTCCCTTCATGTTGCCATATTGCATTTGTAAAAACCCTCGTGTCTCATTCACCTTGTTAACATCCTTTCAGTAGCCATTTCATTCAAAATGAGTCTGTTTACCTTTTATCCTCCTCCCTTGTGGCATCATCATTTAGCTCATTAGACGTCTTTACAAAACTGTCCACGGTCACGGCCGTTACGTTTTTTTCTCTCTTTTACACACTTCACATTGCAATGTGGCAATGAGAAATCTTCATTTTCATCAAAGCGTTTTCTTATTTTGGAGAGCAATGTTTTCCCTAAGTGAAATAGCTTGGGGCAGAACTAAGTGCATTTCCAACATTGTTTATGTGTATTAAAAGTATGCCCAACACTGCCGGGGGCTCTATTGTGCAGCCGAATGCATTTGGTGGAATCCGGACCATTCAAACTACAGGAAAGGAATGTCTCGCTTTGCAGTTTTGCACCGTGCCAAAAAGTGAATATTTTTCTCTTCACTGATCTCCATTTTGGGTAAATCAGAGTAAACAACCCAATTAGGCCTTAGTTAGTCTGAAAAGAAGCCTTTGTCCACCCCCACCCCCTTGTCTGAAAATAGTCTATATCCCACTACCTTCACGGGAGTGTTTGTTATAGTCTGGACCGGTCCATTGGACGACACACAGGGGAGGCGTTACTCACGCTTCCGTGATTCAGTTGACGTTGTTTACAAAACAGAAGACATTGGACAAACCAATGGACAAACCGAGCCCTGTGTTCATGTCTACTGCTGTAATGACAGTTAAATGCAAACCTGGTCTGTAGATATGAAGGTGGTAGGTCATGCCCGGACTCAATGAATTAATATGACCAATCACAATCAGAAATGCCATTGTGTTGTTGTTTACTCCTGTGGAAAGCATGTCCCAGGCAGCTGCATCACATGGTGTCATCGTGTGTTTTAATCATATTTCGCAGACCTTTGAGAAAATGAACGTGTTCTCAGTGTGTCACGTGTACTTGGTAATAATCGATTCTACTTCTTCTCATCTTTTACTTGATCCTCCCTATACCCTCACACCCGCTCCCCACACAGACGTCTCAGCCAAGCCCTGGCGGTCAGTCTACATGCAGCAGTGACCAGTCCCCCATCAGCGCCTATCCCAGCCATGGAGTCCAGCTTGCTGTGAGGGGAGGGGTGGTGGGACTGGGCGAGGGGCCGGGAGAGGAAGACGAGGAGCTGGAGGAGGAGGAGGGTTTGGAGGAGTTGGAGGGGGGCCGTGACGCCCCCATAATGGACTCCACGGTGTCGACAGCCACGGCGGCTACGTTGGCGCTGCAGGCGAGGAGGAACGTGGGCCGGCCCATGAGATGGATGGAGCACATGAAGATGGAGAGGCTGAAGCAGGTGAATGGAGGAGGAGGAGCCCTTATGCCCAGGGTGGGCCCCCTATCCCCCACACCGCCACCCAAGGGACCTGCCGTGCTGGGTAAGGATCCACCATGCTCATATCCACCACCCTGTCCTGGTCCTCTGAGGCCATGCTTATGTTACACAAAGAATAATAGTGTTTCATTACAGAGACTTAGGCTGAGAAGTCTGTTTTACTCCATGGACATTCAATATCAGTTTAAACATCCCTGAACACTGTAAAGGCCAATAGATATGTAAAATAATATTGACACTAGTATTGGGTTGTGAAAAGAACTCCAAATGTCTCAGCAGATCGCGGTTTGATTACCTGGAATTTCCCTCCCTGCAGATCGGACTTGAATTCACAGGCTTAACAAATGTTCCGCTGGAAATCAGAATCAAACCCATATCATATCACATCATATATCACATCAGTGATTAGAGCATGTAATAGAATTTCATGGCCAAACTGTGTTTGTGAGAAGGTTGCATCTGTCTGAGGGATCTCTCCTCACTTATATTGTGTTCATCTTTCTCTCTCCACACTCTCTCTCTTTCTCCCCCTCTTTCTCTGTTTCCCCCACATACACTTCCACCACCCCTCCTTTTCCCTTCCACCCTCTGTCTTTTTTCCTCTCCCCCCGTCCTCCCTCGCTCTCACTCCTCCCCTCTCTCCCTCTCACTCCTCCCCTCTCACTCCCCCCTCTCTCTCTCAGGTTCATGCCTGGGCAGGTTATCCCAGCCTCCTCCTCGTCCCGAGCTGGGTAGCACAGAGCTGACGGTGCTCAGCCTGCTCCGCGGCATCGAGCACGGTGACCGGCGGGACAGCAGTGGCAGCGCCACCAGCTCGGCCTACCTGAGCAGCAGCCGGCGCTCCTCGGGCATCTCTCCGTGCTTCTCGTCAAGGCGCTCCAGCCAGGCGTCCCAGAGCGAGGCGGCCAACACCCCTGGTCACCACCGCCGCCACCACAACCTTAGCTCCACCGACTCCTATGACCCCATCTCCACTGATGCCTCACGCCGTTCCAGCGAGGCCAGCCAGTGCGGGGGAGGAGGTGGAGTGTTTGTGGGTGGAGGGTGGGCGGGCGTCGGGGGAGGCTCCAAGGGTATGCTCAACCTCACGCCGGCGCAACACTACCACCTAAAGGCCAAGTACGCTGCTGCCACGGGCGGCCCACCCCCCACGCCGCTGCCCAACATGGAGCGCATGAGCCTGAAGACCCGCATGGCCATGATGGGCGATGGCCAAGATGGATGTGTAGGCAACCACGCGCTGCCCCCACTGGTCAGGCCGCGCCGCTGCAGCGACGGCAGCACCACCAATGGGTACGGGGGCCACGGCGGGTACCGAGACTACCGGCGTAGGGGCTATTACCCCGGCGAGGGCCCGGGGAATGGCCCGGACCGAAGGGCTAGCGACCCCGTGCGGACCCAGCCTCAGCAAACCCACCCGGAGTTCCTCGGGCTGCCCCAGGTCCAGCGCTTCAGCAGCCTTAACAACATCCACCCACTTCCCCCTCTAGCAGGCCTCCAGCATCCCACGGCAGAGGGCCGCAGCTTCAGCCTGCAGAACTACACACGCTCAGAGGGGAATCTCCAGAGAGGGGGCCTGCTTTCCTCTCCCTGCCCCCCCAGTATCATGGAGCATGCGGCCCTGGAGGCCCTGGCTATGGAGGAGGAGGGAGCCCTGCTGCTGGGGGATGAGGACATGCTGCCTGACGACCTGGTGCAGTACCTCCGCTCACAGGACCAGGCAGACTCCTACAACAACCACCTGGGGAACCATGTGGCTGGGGACAATGGCCATCTCCCTGGAGGGGAGTTACAGGACCAGGGCCCAGGGCTGAACCAGTGCATCCACAGTCTCCAGCAGCGCCACCAACAGCAGCAGGGACTGGAGAGAGAGGGCCCCAGTAAAGACGGCATGCCCATTCAGTGGAACGAGGTCAGCTCAGGGAGTGCTGAGAGGTCCCCTCAGAGGCAGCCCCAGGTCCAGGCCCAGCAGAGGTGTGGCCGATGGGCCGCCACAGAGCAGCACCAAGGTCTGGGTGCCGGTTCATCATTCGGGAGGTTTGGGAACATGGTGGTGCAGCAGCAACAACAGACAGTTACTACCAGAGACTTCCAGAACCGCTGTGCCCAGCCAGGCCAACCCCAACCCCTATGCAGAGTCAATGGCGGGGTGAAGCTAGAGGCGACCACCCACTCCTGCATGGAGATGAGAGGGAACGGCCACAACCCCACACACACTTTCGGCCGGCCTGACTTCTCCCAGATCTCTGTGGGGCCTCTGCCCCAGGGCTACAGCCAGCAGCAGTACCAGACCCAGAACCATGGAACCTCCAGGCAGATTGGAGACAACCTGCTCCTCAGCCGGGCCTCCGTGGACAGCCTCTCACAGGCCCCAGCGCTCCACCACCCCCAGGCCCCCGCCCCCCGCCTGCAGCAGGCCAACAGCAGCTATAGGCACCCCGCCAGACCACAGCAGTACCTGAATGCCCAACAGAGCACCACCAACGGTAGCCATGTCAACCTTACCCAGCAGAACCTCACCCAGCAGCAGCAGAGTCTGAGGAACCAAGCCAGTCACTGCTCCCTGGCCCACCAGGTGTCCGGGCTGAAGCTGGAGGCTCCTGACCAGGGCTATCTGGACCAGAGCTTCAGCGAACAGGCTGTGTGCTTTGACCCGCTGGAGACCAAGACCTTGTCTTTCTCTCCAATGGAGGAGCAGTGTCTGCTGGAGACCATGAACGAGCAGGTGGGGCTAGGCGGGGACTCCTCGGTCGCGGCCTCCCTCCTCTCCCCGGTGGCTGACCAGGTGACAAGCACGGTGGACAGCCGCGCGGGCGGCTTGGTCAACGTCCTAGACAACGTGTTGCCGCTGGATTTCGGAGCCATGATAGAGGACGTGAGGGTGGGCTATGACCAGGGTAGTCTGGTGTCGGGGGTGATCAGCCCCTCCATCTTCCAGGGCATGTCCCGGAACTCGTCCCGCCTCACCACGCCCCGGGTCTCCGCCACCTTCCACAGCACCGCGGGCATGATGCCCTCCAACCTCAGTAACATGGCCATCGGGGACATGAGCTCCCTGCTCACCACCCTCGCCGAGGAGAGCAAGTTCCTAGCCATCATGCAGTAACTCTCCCTCCTTCCTTTGCTCCATCCCTCCCTCCCGTTGGTGAAAGGAAGTAGAGGAAAAAACTGACGCATGTAAAGAACAGAGGGGAAAAGGTGGCGACGCTTAAGACAAAGTGACAGATTACGAGTTTATTATACTTACATAGTGCACCCCGAAACAAATGTGTTGCCAATCGGATTTATTTTGTAAAAGTGTCATCCCCTCCCTTCTGAGACAGGGGATGTGACAAAAAGTATATATAGATATATTCCTTTTCTGGAATGAAGGCTATTTTTGGAAGCCCTTCCCTTTGTATTACGATGGTGAGCAAGTGAGGCCTCTGACGGCCTCTCTGGTCTCGTCCCTTTCAAACAGTATTCTGTGTATCGTCGCTGTTTTTTATGTTTTTTTTTTGCTGTACACTGTTGATATAAATGCATGTTGTATTCAAGGTCAAACATAAACACTGTCTTTATAAGTACGTAGACTAGCACGTGCCAAGTATCTAATCCTTTTGGATGTGCCATTTACCATTATGGTACAACGGATGCCCATGGCGTTATCCTTCTATAATGACTTGCTTTATAAAATGATATTTACACCTTTGCTATTGTCATTTTGTTAGTATGTTACTTTTGCGAATATGTAAATGTTAGTGTTTCTCAGTGCTTCTACCAAGTCTTACCAATTGATGGTGTGTGTTTGACAGAGTATCACAAATAATATGGTATTGAGCCCACGTTTAAAAGGACCAGCCTTCAGTCTTAGAATTCACACAAGCGTCATAAGTAGCTCTTTAATTCATACTCCAATTGCTTGATTTTACAATGTCCGTAATGGTACTCACAGGTGTATATAACAATGTGTTTTTTTGTATATTTTCTTTGTGAGAATCAGATTCTCGCTGTCAGATCCAACAGATCCATTCATTCTAAGCGTAGCATATGATTCACAGACCAAAAGTGTAGCGTTTGTATGTTCTGTTAGTTTTTTTTATCCGCCATTATATTTGACCATTTTAGAAATCTGATTCTGATGTCTAATAGACATTCAAATAGTGGATAATCCATATTCTAGTCTCCAAAGTGGTACAGCACCGTATGTCTTGCCACTAAGGAGTGCAGCGACTTTTTCAACAGTGTTAGTATCACCTTACAGTCTCACATGACAGTGTGTACAGTATATTAAATTGTTTCCTTATTCTTCAGTGGCAAAGCAATGAGGTACGGAATCGTTTTGGTGTTTTTTGGTACTTTTTGTCTTTTTTAGCTGTGCATCAATGGTGTTTTGTTTTGAAAGAGGTAAGAATTCATTCCCTTGTCAAAGGAGACCAGAGGGAATGGCCATGAGGTATGTGCCTTAAAATCTGCCTGTCGGAAAAGAAAAAGATCACTGCCAATCTTCCATTGTTAATTATGAAAAAAATACACATGCTAAGTGTTTTGTGATACCTGTAAAATTTACATAAACATTTATATTAAAAAAAAATATTATTGAAAAGGTCAAGATGTGTAAAATGCATCTTTAGTTTTCTTTTGTTTTCACATTTTCTTGCCTTTTTGTGTTTTTATACCTGTAAATACATTATTCTTTCTGTAGGTTTAGCTCAGATATGAGGATGAGGCACGAGGGGCCAATAAAGAAATTACTCTTAAAGCAGGGATTCCCAGACCCTGCTTCTAGTCCAGGCAGATTTGGCTCTGAATGGTGCACGTAGTGCTCAGCACTGCCCGTCTGCCAGAAGAGCCACTTTGCTATTTTATAACTGACCACAAATGTTTGTATGGTTTTAATAAAAAAAAAGGAAATTATATTTAAAGTCTCCTGTCTTGCATGTGTGCTGGTTTAGATACGATATAAAACACACTCAGATGGATAAGGGGCCGATCTTCCATTGGTTACATGGGTTTGTTGGACTAAGGTCATCAACCCACCATAACACATAAGTAAATGGGATAGAATGAACCATTCATTGACTGCGAACGTCACTGCCATTTCTGCATGAGACAAACCACATTACTAAGAATTCACTGCCCTTGAAATGGGATTAAATCACTAAACAATTGATGTATAAACCTCCGGTTCAGAGCTTCTGTACTCTCAAATCAAATGTCGTGCCAACATATTGGGTTAATGTCTAGCGCCAAATACCATTTTTTTTTTTTATCTAAGAGGATAAAGTACACACACCAAAGGGAAATGCAACTTGCTAGGCCACTGGTCAAACTCACTGACTGTATCAAACTACTTCTTACACATTGAATTAAGGAGAAGCATTCTGTGCTTTTGTTGCCCCCTTCTGATCAGGAGTAAGAATTGCATTTAAATGACAAATACATAAGAAAATGTGCAAATACAGTGAATCCCCAATCTTCTGTGATGCACTGAGATTATTTTATTTTGACCAATGGTTTTCCCTCCGTAGATTCTCTGTGGCTCCAGTCCAGAGATCAAAGGTAATGGCTCATCAGTCCCCGAATCTCTCAGATTGATCTCTTCACCATCTGCCATTTCACAATGCCCATAATTCACCCAATCTTTTAACATTGGCAACCCAACCCATCAGCATCCATTTCAAGTCCTTTAGGTGCCCTTGACGTAAGTAAAGCCGGGATTCACATCATTTTGCCTTTCCACTGGACATTGAGACTTTGATGGGAAGACCCTTTCCTAAATGCTCTTACCACTGCAATCACAGAGGAAATGGAGGACTCTCAAAAGGGTACCTACTACCTAGCGTCAGAAGATTTCAGCAATGAGAAGAGCTAAAAATGGTTCCAACTGGACACATGAGATGGGCTCTTTGGCTTTGAAGACCAGTCTCCTTTAGAAAGACAGTTCTCTTCTTCGTGACTCTGCCTCTAGCTATGTCTTCTCAGTCTGCCTCAGACTCAAATGGTAGTGGGAGTCAGGGGCCAGGTTGGTGCTCTCAGGGCAAAACTTCACTGGTAAATGGAGAGATGGGGATACCCATCAGTGCGAGGTCATGTTTTCAATATCTCTTTCTGAGTCAACATCCAAACGTACAGAGGAAGTCAACAAGGCATTGCTTAGAAATTACACTGAAGACAAGGATGCCCTCTACCCAGTAATCCATTTGCCTTAGCCACAGAACCCCATCAATAATTAGAATGCTTAATTATTTTATTCTTTATTTAATTAGGCAAATCAGTTAAGAAACAAATTCTTATTTACAATGACAGGCTACCGGGGAAAAGTGGGTTAAATGCCTTGTTCAGGGGCAGAAAGACAGATTTTTACCTTGTCAGCTCGGGGATTCGACCCAGCAATCTTACGGTTACTGGCCCAAGGCTCTAACCACTGGGCTACCTTAATTCAGGAAATAGATAGAGAAATTACACTGGTGTACATTTGTATTGTATTATACTTGAGAACAGAGGAACAAAAACAATATTGAATAGGAAATATTTTATTACTAAAAGTGGTGGTGCACTGAAGGTGCTCTTTCACATCTCAGTTCTTTGCTTAAATCACAATATTTTTTCCCTCAATGAGAAAAGAAACAAATCAAACATGAAAATCTTTAACATGGAGAAAGACTGTGGCAACAATGGAATATATACAACATGGGAGGAGAACGAGGTGGTGGCTTTCACAGGCCGGCATTGTTCTGTGTTCTACACATAAGGCTCATACAGGAGGCACTTAAATCTGAGAGCCTATAGCCAGGACCGTGTCAGAGAGAGAGGAGGAAATATGTGAAACCGTTGGAGTCAGTGGGGCTGCTCTGTTCTGTAAAATAACACAATGACCGACCTTGAAATGGAACGGTCTTATTGTTCGAGGGGAGTACAGTACTACTGTTGAGTCCATTCCTTAAGCACAGGCCTGGGACCTGTGAAATGGGGTTTGTGGTGCCATCATGTGGGACATCAATGCTGCTACGCACACACACTAGGTTACCATCCAATTGGTGAATATTCTAAAATCCACAAAAACAATATGCACATTTCCCCACCAGAGATATTTCCATCAAAATGACAGATAAAAGGCTGAACGTGGTGTAGCGCAGTTCATTTAAATGTACAGAATAAGTTCAATTGGTTTCCATCACATTTTCAACTCCACAGATGGTTTTCGGCACAACAAAAGTTGCTTTATATATAGAAAGTACCCGCTCTGGTCTTAGTACATGTGCTTTAGCCAACAGCTTGCAGATACAGTGCGGTTAGGCTACCGACATGAGATTATTATGGATAAAAGTGAGATTATTTGTATTTGTCAAACGGCAGTCAAGCATCAATCATGTCACCAGAATAAGACCCTCTATATTTATTAGGAAAGGAGCATCAAACAAAAACGTTTCTGCCATTTCTCGCGTAATGAATTTTACTGACAAAAACATCCCACCCTGTCTGGTGTTTTATTTTGCAGACATTTTGGAAAGTTCACCAACAAAACGTGCCGTTTCCATCAGGCGGCCTGTCTTGACATTTTTGTATCTAACGTGTACTTTCCTCGCATAAAAAGGTTGGCTGGAAACCTGGTTACAGAGAGCATTAACAGTACACAGGCTTATGCTAGACACATCTAGAGCACAACGAAGGGGTGCACATTCAAAAGCATGCACAGTCGCAGAATGAGCAATGTTGGTGATCATTAAAATTTTTACCGTTGAAGATGATGCATCTCCTTGATGCGACTAGTACACAACACACATTTCTAAACCGACCTACACTCAGATACTTCGACAATGCATTAGACATGTTTACAATAATTTTATTATTTTAATGTCATTCACTTCAATGCCAGCTAAATAGAAATAGTCCATAACTGCTGCATCACTGCCGGAGGGGGGTGGGGTTTATGATAAATCAAAATTATTTTTTCTTCTTCATGAATGTCTATTTTACTTATTTACAATTAAAACATACCAGGTTATCGTACCCATCATAATCAAAATAGGGGAAACAATTTATCCATAACATTCTCAATGGGGCGTCTTGTATTTCTACCTGGCAAGGCTGGTCTGGTTGATGGTTGGGCTGGTTTGAGGTCAGATCTTCTCCTGGATGAAGGGGGTGCTGCAGGGCCTGGCTGATGGTTGGGCTGGTCTGAGTTCAGATCTTCTCCTGGATCAAGGGGTGCTACAGGGCCTGGTTGATGGTTGGGCTGGTCTGAGTTCAGATCTTCTCCTGGATCAAGGGGAGCTGCAGGGCCTGGTTGATGGTTGGGCTGGTCTGAGTTCAGATCTTCTCCTGGATCAAGGGGAGCTGCAGGGCCTGGTTGATTGTTGGACTGGTCTGAGTTCAGATCTTCTCCTGGATGAAGGGGTGCTGCAGGGCCTGGTTGATGCTAATGCGTTTGGCAGGGTCCAGCATCAACGTGCCGTCGATCAGGTCTTTTAGGACTAGGACCTTCTTCCTCTGCTCCTCGGGCAGCCGCTGGCCACCCACCATGTCACACAGCAGGTCCTTGGTGGGGTTGATTGTGCTCATCACGGTTACCTTCTCCTGTGGTGTGTGGAGGGAGGTGGGGTGAGGATGGAGAAGGAGTGGGTGGAGGGAAATAAATAAATAAATAAATAAATATATATACACACACCATTTAGCAGATGCTTTTAAGCATATCTTTTACATACAGGTGGTCCCAGGGTTCAAACCCAGTATACTGGAGCCATGCACTACCGAGCTACAGAGGACCACAGTGAGAAACTATTCAAAAAATATGAAGCATCTGAATGAGCCTTCATGACTAGCCCAGCAAATCTAGCTGTTTTTAACCCATTTCTTAGATAATTTCCCAAACAACCGAGCAGCTGAAAAGTATAACATAAACAAACCCTTTCGGTCACTTTGTCTACTTCAATGTAGAGGAAGTTGAGGTTCTGATCAAAGTGCTGGTCTTTGAACAGGCCTTTCCGGATCATCTGAGAACAAAAGAACCATTACATCATCTGTATGCTACAGCACAGTGTACAATGCCCCAGGTTATGACTTCCTGTCAAAATCTAACACAGAGAGAGAGAGAGACTAAGGCTAGGAGAGACCAGCCAGGTCCAGTAATGTGGACAGTTTACCTTGTTGGGCATCTTGCCCTTGAGGTCCATGGCCAGTTTGATCATGTGGTTGTTGGAGGAGCCAGGGAAAAGGATCTTGCCGGTGTAGAGTTCGTACAGCGTGCAGCCCACTGACCACATGTCTATGCTGTAGTCGTACGGCTTCCCAATGACTGTGACAGAGACAAGACATCATGAGGACTGTGATCCAAGCAGGGACAACATCAGAGAGCTCTATTACAGCTAAAGTTATAAGCAAACAATCGCAAAGTAAAATGTACTGATTTCTGGAGCTCTGTAGAATCTGCTGACGAGGTACGGCGTGATGTCATTGTCTGCAACATGGGACGCCGAGCCAAAATCGCAGAGTTTCAAGATGGTCTTCGACTCGTTCACCTTGCAGGGGAGAGATCGAGAAACAGACACTGTTAGATGGGACCTTCAGGCCATGGTCATATTCATTACGGCACAGTATCGCAAAACGCTTCAATACATTTTTCAACGCAAAGCGAAAAGAAGTGTTTTTTTATTGGACAAATCCAGGTAGTCTCTCCCAGTTTGTCCTCTTTCTTCCATTTTGTGCCGTTGAACACGACCCGGCCTCAGTGCAGTTGTAACAGTCATGTGATGATAATATGGGCCTCGTACCAGGATGTTGTCAGGCTTGATGTCAGCGTGGAGGATGCTGCAACGTTTGAGGAGTTTGAGTGCCAGGAAGAGCTGCTGGGTGTAGGAGCGGACAGCCTTGATGTGAAGGCCCACGTCCTTACCGTACTTCTTCAGCACCTCGCGCAGGTTCATACTGAGACACACATTTCACAGAGAGCCATGAGTTAGAGCCAGTGAAGAAGTGTGATAGATGACAAAACACGGTGTGTCCTGCCACTGAGGACATGGAATGACACCCTATTCCTTATAGTGCACAAATGTTGAGCAGTAGTAAAAGGAATAGGTTGCTATTTCCCACTACTGCCACAGTGCAGTAGTGGTAGTCTCCCAGTTAGTACCTGAGGGGCTCGAACACCAGACACAGGTGCTGCTTGTGGTAGAAGTGTCTGAAGAGGCGCAAGCAGTGGAACTTGTCGTCTGGGTCGGCGTCGTTGAGCCTCTTGAGGAACTCCAGCTCCTTCAGGCCAGTCTTCTGCCTGGAGACCCAAAACACAAAATCAGCAAGGTCAGCATCTATTGGTTTATTTATCTAGGTAGGTTCTATTGAGGTAAATATATATTTTCCAAAAAAGCCCTGGACGATCCACATAGACGTTGCTAGAATACTTCTAATGAGGGCACATTCAAATGTGGTGCCGAAGGCAATATGTTCCCCAAACCATGAGCGAACCAGGATGCGTCTCAAATGGCTCCATTAGTCTTTTAACAGACTCTCTTATCCAGAGCGACTAACAATTAGCTCGTTCACCTTACATACCTTCATAGTGCACTACTTTTGACCAGAGTCCTGGTCAAAAGTAGTACACTACACAGGGAACGGGGTGCCATTTGAGTCCTGAGGCTGCCTGCCCGAGGACCTACATGAGCTCGTTGTTGCGGATGATCTTGACGGCCACATCCTGTCCGGCGCGGGCCGTGTCCCTGCCCCTGATCACGTTGCTGAACATTCCCTGGCCTGTGTAACCGTACACGTCGTAACGCTTGTCCAGCGTCTCCCCGATGTTCACGCCTAAAACACAGTAGGATAGACACGAGGGGCATGTTTAGAAAGTCTTGGCTATTTTCTCAATGAGATATCCAGTTACTAGGCCTCCAATAACACTATTAACCAATAGTGAAATCAAAAGGACTGCACTCATACACAGCGGAATACTAAGACGACATGGACTGTTTGCAAACATGGATGATTGAGAGAGCGAAAAGCTCAGCAGCCTTTCATCGGTGAATTCGTAACATTTGTAAGAGTGTGTCCAGTCAAGGGCACTTACGGTAGTAACCCTCTGCATCGGTCCAGTTGTCCCGGAGGTTGGGGTTCTCTTTGAAGTCCTTCCCCCCAACACCTGCTGCTCTCATCCTGGCACTCTGTGTAGACCAACATGACCAAACATTCAACCACACTCGCATAATGAACTACTTGCCACAGACAGATCACTCAGAAGATGGGCTTGCATGTTTAGCCCAGAGTAGCACTCTAAAGATCAGAGATATAAACATGGCTGGAGATCAGTGGAGGAGAGTGAGGCTCCTGTAAGACTTACATCAATGGCTGCTTCAAACATGACGTCCGACTCCGTAAACATATCAGGGGCCGAGGGCTTTTTGGGTCCTGACAGACAGAGGGAGGAAACGAGAGATTTAGTACACTTAACGGAAACATGCTTCAACCGGCACATGTTACGGCCCAAAAATATGACGTGAAATGAATGACCACTGGGGAACCAGACTAATTTACAACTCCGCATTTGGTCAATGTTAGTCATATGTGTAACGTCACCACGTTGCAACTTTCTACCACACGAGACAAAGGTGTCAAACATGAGAGAGAGCCATTGCGCTGTATCCCCTGTCAATGCCAGCACACCTTATAAGAGAGGGGCCCTGGAGGAAGGGGAAGGGAGGAAACCTGAGATTACACAGCCCAGTCTGCCACAAAGGCAGTGTCTACACTTGACACTTACAGGGCATTCGGAAAGTATTCAGACCCCTTCTTCCATATTTTTGAAAAGGGGGATTTGAAAAAATCCTCAATCTACACACAATACCCCATAATGGCAAATCCCAAAAACATTTTTGCAAATGATTACAAAATAATAAACAGAAACACCTTATTTACATATGTATTCAGACCCTTTGCAATGAGACTTGAAATTGAGCATCCTTGAGATGTTTCTACAACTTGAGTGGAGTCCGTCCACCTGTGGTAAATTCAATTGATTGGACATGATTTGAAAAGGCACACACCTGTCTATATATGGTCCCACAGTTGACAGTGCATGTCAGAGCAAAAATCAAGCCATGAGGTCGAAGGAATTGTCCTTAAAGCTCAGAGACAGGATTGTGTTGAAGCACAAAACATTTCTACAACATTGAAGGTCCCCAAGAACACAGTGGCCATCATCATTCTTAAATTGAAGAAGTTTGGAACCAACACTCTTCCTAGAGCTGACCGCCCGGACCAAACGTAGCAATCGGGGCAGAAGGGCATGGTCAGGGTGGTGATCAAGAACCCCATGTTCACTCTGAGATTAAGAGTTCCTCTGTGGAGATGGGAGAACATCCAGAAGGGGACAAGTCTCTGCAACACTCCAGGCCTTTATGGTTGAGTGGCCAGACAGAAGCAACTCCTCAGTAAAATTCACAACAGCCCGCTTGGAGTTTTCCAAAATGCACCTAAAAGACCAGACAAACAAGATTCTCTGGTCTGAAGAAAGCAAGATTGAACTATTCAGCCTGAATGCCAAGCGTCACGTTTGGAGGAAACCTGGCAGCATCCCTACTGTGAAGCATGGTGGTGGCAGCATCATGCTGTGGGGATGTTTTTCAGCGGCAGAGACAGGGAGACTAGTCAGGATCAATGGAAAGATGAACAAATTCTCTGAATGTCCTTCAGTGGCACAGCCAGAGCCCGGACATGAACTTGATCGAACATCTCTGGAGAGACCTGAAAAAAGCTGCGCGGCGACACTCCTCATCTAACCGGACAGAGCTTGAGAGGATCTGCAGAGAATGGGAGAAACTCCGTAAATACAGGTGTGCCAAGCTTGTACCGTATACCCAAAAAGGCGAGGCTGTAATTGCTGCCAAAGGTGATTCGACAAAGTACTGAGTAAAGGGTCTGAATAGTTACACTACCATTAAAACATTTGGGGTCACTTAGAAATGTCCTTGTTTTTGAAAAGCACATTTCTGTCCATTAAAATAACATCAAATTGATCAGAAAGACAGTGTAGATATTGTTAAAGTTTTAAATTACTATTGTAGCTGGAAACAGCTAATTTTTTATGGAATATCTACACAGGCATACAGAGGCCAATTATCAGCAACCATCACTCCTGTGTTCCAATGGCACGTTGTGTTAGCTAATCCAAGTTCATAATTTTAAAAAGGCTAATTGATTATTAGAGAACCTTTCAGCAATTATGTTAGGAAAGCTGAAAACTGTTATGCTAATTAAAGAAGCAATAAAACTGGCCTTTAGACTAGTTGAGTATCTGGAGCATTAGCATTTGTGGGTTCGATTACAGGCTCCAAATGACCAGAAACAAAGACCTTTCTTCTGAAACTCGTCAGTCTATGCTTGTTCTGAGAAATTAAGGCTATTCCATGCGAGAAATTGCCAAGAAACTGAAGATCTCATACAACGCTGTGTCCTACTCCCTTCACAGAACAGTGCAAACTGGCCCTAACCAGAATAGAAAGAGGAGTGGGAGGCCCTGGTGCACAACTGAGCAAGAGGACAAGTACATTAGAGTGTCTAGTTTGAGAAACAGACACCTCAAGTGCTCAACTGGCAGCTTCATTAAATAGTACCTGCAAAACTGCAGTCTCAACGTCAACAGTGAAGAGGCGACTCCGTGATGCTGGCCTTCTAGGCAGAATTGCAAAGAAAAAGCAATATCTCAGACTGGCCAATAAAAATAAAAGATTAAGATGGGTAAAAGAACACAGACATCATTGGCCAGTTTGAGATATGGCTTTTTCTTTGCAACTCTGCCAAGAAGGCCAGCATCCCAGAGTCATCTCTTCACTGTTGATGTTGACTGTTTTTTTGCGGGTCCGATTTTGTTCAGATCTGGCTGACCAGATGGTAAGGGAGGTGGTCTGGGATACATTGTGTGTGGATTTCTCCTCAGTCTATATGCAATCAGGCTATCAAAAGTGCATACAGTGGGCAACGTCATCAACACTCCTTCCAAAAGTCTCCAGAAAACTTGTGTTTTGGGACCAAGAGGCACCTTTTCATTATAAAGTGGGAGGAAATACGTTCCTAGTGTGAGAGGAATGTGTTTGCTACCTCAAAAATGCTAGCCAATAAATATAAGAAGTTGGCTGGAGTTATATCGACCCATGTGTAATCCCTTTAGCATTGATTGCTAGCTAGCGAGAGGTTAGCTGGCTAGTTAGCTTCTGTCATCAGTTTTTGTTGTGTTGTTATTAGAGGTCGACCGATAATGATTTTTCAACGGCGATACCGATTATTGGAGGACCAAAAAAAGCTGATACCGATTAAATCGGCTGATTTTTTTACATTTATTTGTAATAATGACAATTACAACAATACTGATTGAACACTTATTTTAACTTAATATAATACACCAATAAAATCAATTTAGCCTCAAATAAATAATGAACCATCTTCAATTTGGTTTAAATAATGCAAAAACAAAGTGTTGGAGAAGTAAAAATGCAATATGTGCCATGTAAGAAAGCTAACGTTTAAGTTCCTTGCTCAGAACATGAAAACATATGAAAGCTGGTGGTTCCTTTTAACATGAGTCTCCAATATTCCCAGGTAAGAAGTTTTAGGTTGTAGTTACAGGAATTATAGGACTATTTCTCTATACGATTTGTATTTCATATACTTTTGACTATTGGATGTTCTTATAGGCACTTTAGTATTGCCAGTGTAACAGTATAGCTTCCGTCCCTCTCCTCGCTCCTACCTGGGCTCGAACCAGGAACACATCGACAACAGCCACCCTCGAAGCAGCATTACCCATGTAGAGCAAGGGGAACAACTACTCCAAGTCTCAGAGCGAGTGACGTTTGAAACGCTATTAGCGCGCACCCCGCTAACTAGCTTGAATGCTTGAAGCATTGCGAAGAGCTGCTGGCAAAACGCACAAAAGTGCTGTTTGAATGAATGCTTATGAGCCTGCTGGTGCCTACCATGGCTCAGTAAGACTGCTCTATCAAATCATAGACTTCATTATAACATAACACACAGAAATACAAGCCGTATGTCATTAATATGGTCGAATCCGGAAACTATCATTTTGAAAACAAAACGTTTATTCTTTCAGCGAAATACGGAACCGTTCCATATTTTATCTAACGGATGGCATCCCTAAGTCTAAATATTGCTGTTACATTGCACAACCTTCAATGTTATGTCATAATTACGTAAAATTCTGGCAAATTAGTTCGCAATGAGCAAGGTGGCCCAAACTGTTGCATATACCCCGACTCTGCGTGCAAGGAACGCAAGAGTGACAATTTCACCTGGTTAATATTGCCTGCTAACCATTCTTTTAGCTAAATATGCAGGTTTAAAAATATATACCTCTGTGTATTGATTTTAAGAAAGGCATTGATGTTCATGGTTAGGTACACGTTGGAGCAAAGACAGTCCTTTTTCGCGAATGCGCACCGCATCGATTTTATGCAACGCAGGACACGCTAGATAAACTAGTAATATCATCAACCATGTGTAGTTATAACTAGTGATTATGATTGAGTTTTTTATAAGGTAAGTTTAATGCCAGCTAGCAACTTACCTTGGCTTCTTACTGCATTCGCGTAACAGGCAGGCTCCTCGTGAGGCAGGTGGTTAGAGCGTTGGACTAGATAACCGCAAGGTTGCAAGATTGAATCTCCGAGTTGACAAGGTAAAAATCTGTCGTTCTGTCCCTGAACAAGGCAGTTAACCCACCGTTCCTAGGCCGTCATTGAAAATAAGAATGTGTTCTTAACTGACTTGCCTCGTTAAATAAAGTCTGAATATAGCGCGGGAAAAGGGAATCCAGACACACTGTGGACACGGTACGCACATTTAAAATATAGTTGAAGATGCATTCCATGATCAGAACTCTATGATCAGAATACTAAAGCTGTATGAACTGTCAAGTCTAGACACGGCCACAGTTACAGCTAATGCGGGCACATTCAGCAAACAACCTGTATTACTAAAGAACACCTGTAAACTTCAAAATAAACTAAAAACATAAAAAGTTAGCACCAAGATGACCCACCCACATTGCACATTGCATATGAGCTAATATTTTGAGACGGCAATACAGAGCAGACCAAATGGCACCCTATTCCCTATATTCCCTTTATTTTCTCCCAACCTGAATCCCTTTTACTCACCATCCTTCTCCTGCGTGATGAGGCCTTGCTTGGCCTTGATGTTCTCCTCAAACGTGTCCAGATTCTCCAGCTCGTACTCCTTGACGTCGGCCGCCACACGCTCCAGGATGTCGTCTGGCGAGGGCGAGCGGCTCCGTGTGCTGCTCTGCGGGCTGCTGGGCTCCGACGCCATGGACGCCATGCTGTCCTCGTTGCCGCCACGGTATTTCTGCACATGGAGAGAGAGGTAGTGCCAGGTATAGAGTGGTCACAACAATGGAATTAAGTAAAAACAAGATATGGGTTTCGAGGGGGTCAATTTCAATAATGAAAAGGCAAATCAGAAAACATCCTATATTGGAGTAGTAGCCAAATATGAAACACTGGGCTGGGGATCCCTGCAACAGCTATGTACAGTTCAACAGCAGATGTGATGATCAGGGCTCCAGACAACCATGTAGTCTCATTTAGCGACTTGTATTTGGCCGCATCTGTGCGAGCTGCCCATTCGACATGGTCACCTCACTCCAAACGTCATTTTATTTTTAAGGAGCCAAAACCATGATTTGGTCAAACAATCAAACATTATCCTCACGATTCCTGTAAAGATAAGATTAATCAGGATATCTGCAGGTTACATGAAGTTGAATTTAAGACAACCTTTTTAATGCCACTTGGAATGCCATTTCATACCAATTTTGAGGTCTGCGTGAGCAACACACCTGCAAATATTCCTTTCCAGAAATGAGCCTGTTGGGCTTTTTATTAATTTTTTATTTTTAGGGCTAGCTCTTTCACCTGAGTCTATTGCCTACATGGCTCATATTAGCAGGCAGGTGTGCTATTTTAGCAATGCGCATTCTCCTGGAGCCTTATGGATATAGTAGTATAGTGGTTAGGCTATAGCTGGCTGAAGCAGGGGGTTTCCCATCTGCATTTGTTTGACCACCACAAAGAGCTAATCATTAGCCAGATCAAAAAACACAAAGTGTTCAGAATTTTGTCTTCGATACCATTACCGGCTTTTGATACTCAATACTATAACAATATCACAGAGGAAAAAATCCTTAAAGTCAAATATACAGCACTGTTACTGTATAAAACTCATCCTGTTGTGTAGTTGATTTGTAGATTCTGGTGTGTTAGAATAGGGCTGGAACAGAAGCATATACACCCTGTAGCTCTCTTCGAGGTGCTATGCCTTTACATTAGAACATTAGCCTACAACCAAAGTCTAATAAAATAATTCCCTTATTCAGTGAATCAGGTATCAAATGACCATACTTTGACGCAAGTCAGCTATACAGGAGGGCTCTAGACTGACTCTTTTCACTGCCAAGACAGACATGAAAGAAGTTATCTATTTCATCTAACATGTTCAGAGAAAGCATGATGGATATGTTGATGTGTCATAATACGATCCAGAGTAATCAGATATATTTTTGACTCTTTAGAGATTCATTTGCCTGCATGTTTTTTTGTTTGTGCATATTGGCCTCGGCCCTTCAAACTCAACTCTGGACCTCGGAGCCAATTACATTGTGCTTTTTCAATGTTCCCTCTAATCAGAGACTAAGACCTGGGACATCAGGTTGGTGCAATTAGTTGTCAGGTAGGACAGAAAACCAGCAGGTTCTGGACTAGAGCTGGCAAGAGCTGCCGCTTTCAAGGAGCGGGATACAAATCCTGACACTTATAAAAAAAATTATGCTACGCCATCCAGCGACCAATCAATAGTGGACTAAGATCGAATCCTACTACACCGGTCTTGCAAGCAATCATGGATTACAAAGGGCAACCCAGCCACGAGCAGCCCAGGGACGCAAGCCTACCAGATGAGCTAAATGCCTTCTATGCTCGCTTTGAGGCAAGCAACACTGAACCATGTATGAGAGCACCAGCTGTTCTGGACGACTCCGTAATCACGCTGTCCATAGACCTTTAAACAGGTGAACATTCACAAGGCTGCAGGGCCAGGCGGATTGCCAAATGCGTTCTCAGAGAATGCGCTGACCAGCTGGCAAGTGTCTTCACCAACATTTTCAACCTCTCCCTGACCCAGTCTGTAATACCTACATGTTTCAAGCAGACTAGCATAGTCCCTGTGCCCAAGAACGCCAAGGTATCCTTTTTAAATGACTATTGCCCTGGACCCACTCCAATTCACATACCGCCCCAACAGATCCACAGATGACACAATCTATTGTATTCCACACTTCCCTTTCCCACCTGGACAAAAAGGTACACCTACGTGAGAATGCTGTTCACAGATTACAGCTCACTGTTAAACACCAGCGTGCCATCCAAGATCATCACTAAGCTAAGGACCCTGGGACTAAACACCTCCCTCTGCAACTGGATCCTGGCCTTCCTGACGGGCCGACCCCAGGTGGTGAGGGTAGGCAACAACACATTTGCAACACTGACCCTCAACACAGGGGACCTTCAGGGGTGCGTGCTACGTCTCCTCCTGTACTCCGTTCACCCACGACTGTGTGGCCGCACACGACTCCAACACCACCATTAAGTTGGCAGACCACATGACGGTGGTAGGCCTGATCACCGATGATGATGAGACAGTCTATAGGGAGGTCAGAGACCTCTCAACGTCGGCATGACAAAGGAGCTGATCGTGGACTACAGGAAACGGAGAGCCGAGCATGCCCCCATTCACATCAACTGGGCTGTAGGGGAGCAGGTCAAGAGCTTCAAGTTCCTCGATGTCCACATCACTAAGGAGCTATCATGGTCCAATCACACCAACACAGTCATGAAGAGGGCACGACAACACCTCTTCCCCTCAGGAGGCTAAAAATATTTGGCATTGGCCCTGATATCCTCAAATAGTTCAACAGCTTCCCCAATGAGAGCATCTTGACTGGCTCCATCACCGCTTGGTATTGAAACTGCTTGGCATCCGACCACAAGACGCTAGAGGGTAGTACGTACGGCCCAGTAAATCACTGGGGCCAAGCTTCCAGCAACCCAGGACCAATATAATAGGCGGTGTCAGAGGAAATCCCATAAAATTGTCAGACTTGAGTCACCCAGGTCATGGACTGTTTTCTCTGCTACTGCACGGCAAGCGGTACCAGAAGGCCAAGTCTAGGACCAAAAAGGCTCCTTAACAGCTTCTACCCCCAAGCCATAAGATTGCTGAACAATTATTCAAATGGCCACTGGACTATTATATTGACGACCCCCCCCCCCCCCCATTTGTTTTGTACACTGCTGCTACTCGCTGTTTATCTATGCACTGTTGGATAAGGGCTTGTAAGTAAGTATTTCACGGTAAGGTGTTGTATTCGGCGTATGTGATAAATCAAGTTTGATTTGATTGAAAAATGATCGGTACACCAACAGCTTATCGACCAAACAGTCAATTAAATGGGGTCAGCCCTAATGTGCACACACAGAGGTGCACATGGCTGGATAGCTCTCGAAAACCTAGGACGTGGATCTCAAGTATTATTGGATGTTTTTTTATGCCGCGGTGAACAATTAAGCAGCACCGGCACAATATAACGGAAACACTGAAGTCATCTCCGTCACATTTTTTAAGACCTCTGCAAACTGAATTTAAGATGTTTTAAAACTTAATGAGAAATTAATTGAAGACTTACGAATTTTTATGGGCCCGTGGACACCAATTCTGTTTAGAGTTAGCAATCTAACTAATGCGTTTGAGTTTCCACTTATTAGGTGGTCATTTAGCGCCAAATAAATGAGTCTACGTGGTCAAATACATCTCTGTTGAACAAAACAAAATTATTGAGTCCTGTATTAACAGTTAAATATAACTCATGAAAATCACTGGACTAAGGTTGCACATCAAAATATCTCGATTCATGCATTCCTGCATGGACGTGTTACATGAAACAATTTATTTCTGTAATACCATCTAAGTAGCCTATTAGACCTCTTAATAAAACACTGAATTACTTCATAAGTGATTACTTCATGTTTCTATTGCGTGATGCCACAAACTGAAAAAGTTTGTGCCACCAGGGAGAAATGTTAGTCTGGAGCCCTGGATGAGGGATGGGGAACTGACCTGGACGATAGCCAGTCGCTGCTGCCGGCGCTGCTCTATGATGGCCTCTTCATCCACCTCCTCACCATCAAAGTCCTCAAGCCTGGTAACAAAATTAACCCACTTACAAAAACACATAATCACCCAGATAATTACCATATTGCAGTGTAGCATTTGTCTGTTTGTGTGTGGGTGTTCACCCTCTACTCACACTTCCTCCTCGGAGGACTCCTTGTCGGCCTTCATGCCCTCAGAGAGGCTGCCCTTGAACTTGTCCTCGTCCCGGCCATGTCTCCTCCTCCTGTCCCGGTCCCGGGAGTTGGAGCGCCGGCCGTACTGTCTGAGACGGCCGTATCTGTCTCTTTCCGGCGACCTGCAGCGCACAACATAGAAAATATTTAGACAACCTTGGCCAATGAGCCTCATACTCCGACATCACCAAAGCTTCATCACTAGAACCAGACATAATCTGTAAGGAAACCATCTTACCACTACCATGACAGTGTTAACTCAAAATGACACAACGACAAGGTTCCAGTTTAACAACGTTTACTAAACCGTATTCGCACACTACATGTTTGCCATTGCACTCAGGCCAGGTTCATCTACCCCGAGACTCCTGCGCAGGCGCCTGAATAACAGAGTGATAGCCCCATAATAACAGAAAAATAGGGATACTTAAAAACATGAACTTCACAATCTCACACTTTTTTTTAAAGATAAAACTTCAACAACATAAATGTCCAAGTATTATTCAAGTCCCTCATTACAAATGGGTTGTGTGACAGTTTTTATTTGTATTACTCACGCTGCCACTTTCCATTACTGTGAGCCTATAGGAGCACAAGACTGGATGCTCCTTTTTAGTCAGACAGTCAGCAAGCTGTTCCTTTGTGGTCGACCACAAATAAGTTCCTTGATGCTGCTAATCTCAAGACAAAGTATTTTCTCAGTGACAGACTTGGTTGACTTCACAGCGTCAACTAAGAAGTAGTTGTCAGTGACAAACTACAGGTAGAATATGCTGTTTTGTCTCACCAGTGGTAAACTCTGAGAACAGAGTTGCAAGAAAGATAGCATTGTCCATTCCATCCGCAAGAGCAAGTGTTTCTCCAGCAAGCGTGCTTCGGACAACTCTTCTGATCCTTTTTGACTGCCAACAGATGAGAATCTTCCTCCTTCACCCCTTTACACGATTAGATGTCCACCTTGTGTGCCTCCATCTGTAAGGTTCCCTAGGGAAGCATCACTGAAGACAACTCGTTTCAGAGTCATCTTTTCCAACATGCTGAAACTTTAGTCACCTGTTGTGATTTCAGTTTACCTCATGAATGGTTTGTACAGCAGCGTGTTTTGTGTTGGATGCCAAGTTGCAGCCATCAAGCATTACATCAGGTCTACTCTGTCTAGCAACCCATAGAATTTGACCCATCTTTGACCTCAATTTATCAGCTTCAATTCCACAGAGAGGGGAATTCCTTTGTACGGCTCTTGAAGAATCCATGTGGATAGGTTGAAGATTCTTGATATAGCTTTCCTGTTACATCAGTATATGGCACATTTTGATCTCCTTCCATATTTGTCTAGTGGATTTGTTCCGGGCAATGGCGCCCTCTTCTGGTTGTTGGTCAGTGTAATATGCTGCATCACTCACTTGCATTCCATCTGTTATTGGCGCGACAGACATCTTTTAACCCAAAAGTATTTTTAGTGCCGACTTCATTGACGCAAATGTCACCACAGTACAAGCAGTCAAAGCCAACTGTTTCTCCCCACCATCCAGACAGGCAGTATCTAGAAACTTGAAAGCTAACACTGCATCCGGGAGAACCATGTCATACTTGCGCATCTTATTGTACCTCTGTTGGAAATCAATTATGTAGTCAGTCACTGCAACTGAAATATCTCTAGTAACACTGTCATGGTTACGGTCTCTCTCTTCTTTAAGAAACACAGAATACACTGCTCTAATCAAAGTTCAAATACCGTCATCCTTGTTCAAATCCTCAACGGATATTTCCAGTGCTGTATCTCTCGCTCTTCCCTCGAGCGATAATACCACCGCACGAGCTTGCTTTTTCTCGTCCAGATTAGTAACTCACGTCCAGATTCCAAGTTAATGTTTCCATCTTTCATACGACCTCTTCTTGTCGAACCGAGTTAGCACATTGTAGTTATTAGCCATCCTCTGCTAACACTGTTAATTCGAAATGACACAACGCCAAGGTTCCAGTTTAACAACGTTTACTAAACCATAATAGCACACTACATGGTTTCCATTGCACTCAGGACAGGTTCATCTACCCCGAGACTCCTGCGCAGATGCCCTAATAACCGAGTGATAACCCCGTAACAACAGAAATATAGGGATATTCAAAACATGAACTTAACAGACAGCATTGCCTGCCTATTTGATGACAATAATTGCAACTAGCTACACAGATCCAGTATCTGTAAAAGTAATACAATATTATAATATTTTATTAGGATCCCCATTACACCGTACCCAAAACAGACGTGCGCAAATTGATTTTTGTCCCACACCAAACAATCACGACATGCAGGTTGAAATATCAAGACAAACTCTGAACCAATTATATTAATTTGGGGACAGGTCGAAAAGCATTAAAAACATTTATGGCTAGCTAGCTTGCAGTTGCAAGCTAATTTGTCCTATTTACCTAGCTTGCTGTTGCTAGCTAATTTGTCCTTGGATAAACGTTGAGTTGTTATTTTACCTGAAATGCACAAGGTCCTCTACTCCGACAATTAATTCACACATACAGTTGAAGTTTACATACACCAGAGCTAAATACATTTAAACTCAGTTTTTCACAATTGCTGGATTTAAACAGAGTAAAAAATCCCTGTCTTACGTCAGATAGGATCACCACTATTTTAAGAATGTGAAATGTCAGAATAGAGAATGATTTATTTCAGCTTTTATTTCTTTCATCACATTCCCAGTGGATCAGAAGTTGACATGCACTCAATTAGTATTTGGTAGCATTGCCTTTAAATTGTTCAACTTGGATCAAACGTTTTGGGTAGCCTTCCTCAAGCTTCCCACAATAAGTTGGGTGAATTTTGGCCCGTTCCTCCTGACAGAACTGGTGTAACTAAGTCAGGTTTGTAGGCCTCCTTGCTCACACACGCTTTTTCCAGTTCTGCCCACAAATGTTCTATAGGATTGAGGTCAGGACTTTGTGATGGCCACTCCAATACCTTGACTTTGTTGTCCTTAAGCCATTTTGCCACAACTTTGGAAGTATGCTTGGGGTCATTGTCCATTTGGAAGACCCATTTGCAACCAAGCAATAACTGGTGTCTTGAGATGTTGCTACAATATATCCACATTATTTTCCCACCTCATGATGCCATCTATTTTGTGAAGCGCACCAGTCCCTCCTGCAGCAAAGCACCTCAACAACATGATGCTGCCACCCTCGTGCTTCACAGTTGGGATGGTGTTCTACGGCTTGCAAAGCCTCCCCCTTTCCCCTCCAAACATAACGATGGTCATTGTGGCCAAACAGTTCTATTTTTGTTTCATCAGACAGAGGACATTTCTCCAAAAAGTATGATCTTTGTCCCCATGTGCAGTTGCAAAGCATAGTCTGGCTTTTTATAGTGGTTCTGGAGCGGTGGCTTCTTTCTTGCTGAGCAGCCGTTCAGGTTGTCGATATAGGACTTGTTTAACTGTGGCTATAGATACTTTTGTACCTGTTTCCTCCAGCACCTTCACAAGGTCCTTTGCTGTTGTTCGGGGATTGATTTACACTTTTCGCACCAAAGTACGTTAATCTCTAGGAGACAGAACGCGTCTCCTTCCTGAGCGGCATGACAGCTGCGTGGTCCCATGGTGTTTATACTTGATTGTACAGATGAAAGTGGTACCTTCAGGCATTTGGAAATTGCTCCCAAGGATGAACCAGACTTGTGGAAGTCTACAATATTTTTTCTGAGGTCTTGGCAGATTTCTTTTGATCTTCCCATGATGTCAAGCAGAGGCACTGAGTTTGAAGGTAGGCCTTGAAATACATCCACAGGTACACCTCCAATTGACTCAAATTATGTCAATTAGCGTATCAGAAGCTTCTAAAGCCATGACATCATTTTCTGGAATGTTCCAAGCTGTTTAAAGGCACAGTCAACTTAGTGTATGTAAACTTCTGACCCACTGGAATTGTGATACAGTGAATCATAAGTGAAATAATCCGTCGGTAAACAATTGTTGGAAGAATTACTTGTGTTATGCACAGGGTAGATGTCCTAACCGACTTGCCAAAACTATAGATTGCTAACAAGAAATTTGTGGAGTGGTTGAACAATTTGTTAAGTGTATGTAAACTTCTGACTTCAACTGTAAAACGGTCAATCGAATCGTTTCTAGTCATCTCTCCTCCTTCCAGGCTTTTTCTTCTTTGGACTTTATATGACGATTGGCATCTAACTTTCATAGGTGTATTACCACGACATACTGACCGAATTTAATTTTTTAATCACCCATGTGGGTATAACCAATGACAAGATGGCATGTAGGTATCTGCTTCTATAAACCAATGAGGAGATGGGAGAGGCAGGACTTGCGTCTTGCGTTCAGCGTCACAAATATAACTGACTTCTATTTTAGCGCTTGGCAACGCAGACGCTCATTGGCACGCGCAAGCAGTGTGGGTGCAATGATTGAATAACATGTATGTGTACATTTATTTTGCAGTGCACGCGACGCGACGCGAGCGGTGTGGTCAGCATGTTAGCTTTTGCAAAAGCAATTATTTACAGGCATCATCTTAACTTCTGGAGGCTTGAAGAAGCCCCTGCAGATTTAATTTGGCTCAGCACATCCACAAGTTTCAGCTTGTCCCATCTCACCTGCGTCTCATTGGAGACCTGCTCCGTCTCCGGAAGGGCGAGGGGGACCTTCTTCTGAAGGGTGAGCGGCTCATCCTGCGACGTTGGGGAGCACCTCTGGGGCTGGTCTCCCGTGACCTCGCTCTACCCCCTGGCCCTGCTTCTGGGCGTATTCGCTTTCTGTGGGAGAGAATATAAAGTTTAGAAGATCAGTGGATAGCAGCACATTCTTAATGCCCCATCCTAAAACAGTATGCACCCTCAAATAGTTGCCCATGCCATGTAGACAACTACTGTTGTTTGGTATAGGACAATAAGGGGGTGGACTGCAGGTTAATCCATAGTAAACAGACCGGAGTGGTGAGGAGCCCTGTCTGTCAGCATCCCTCCTCCTGGCATCTGGGGAGCGACTGCGGCCTCTCCTTGCTGGGGACCTGGCTGATCTGGAAGGAGAGCCCTGTTTGGAGGTGGAAGCTGAAGCAGATGCCTGCTGGGAGTCTCTGGTGGGACGTGGGGAGGCGCTGCGTCTCCTCGAGGGGCTAATGGCCACTCCTCCTCCTCGCCTGTGGGGAGAGCGGTTCTCTTTCCCTGACGAAGCATCCTTGGAAGGTGACTTTGTCGGCCTCTTGTCTCGCTCTCTTTCTGACTCCGACCGCCCTGGACGCTCCCGTGATCTGGACCTCCGGCTGCCACGCTCCGTGTTTGGTCTGTCGTCAGGCTGGGGCGAAGAGCGTTTGTCTGAGCGGCCGCTCCTCTGCTCTGCCCTCCTGCTGGAGGGGGAAGGAGACTTCTTGTTTCTCTCTTTGGACCTGCCCCCGCTTTGGGAACGCTTCCTCTCTTTTGATTTGCTGCGGCCACGGCCTTTGGCGGCCACATCTTTGCTGCCTTTGGTTGTTTTGTCCGACTTGGATTCCTTGCCTGTCCTCTCCTTGGACTTGCTCCGACTGTGGCGCTTAGAGCTGGACTTGCTGGCTTCTGTGGAGTCCCGTCTGGCTTTACCACTCCTACCCCTGGGGGAGGGGGGTTTCCCCATACTGCCCTTTTGACGCTGCTCCCCGTTCCGGACCCTGCCCTCTCCGTCTCCCTCCTCAGAGCCAGAGTTATAACCCTGTAGGATGAGGCCCATGCCTGACTGCACCTTACCCCCCTCCATCACCTGGCTGTCCAGCTCAGCTTTAATCATGGCCCGCTGTTTCTCCAACTCCTCCAATAAGGCCTTGTCGTCAGATGAAGGGGAGATGTGAGTCTTTCTCTGGCTGGAGGCGCTGTTGATGCCAGGGGCGGAAGAAGAGGAGCCATCTTTACGTTTGTGTTTCTTGTGTTTGTGTCGATGTTTGCGCTTTCGGTCCTTGTCCTCTTCGGACGGGTGCTTGTGTTTTTTGTGCTTGCTGCGGTGTTTGTGTTTCTTCTTCTTGTGTTTGCTGCCACTGCTGTGATGTTTGGACACCTTCGCTGTCTTTTCACCGTTAGTTTCTACTTCCCCCTCCCCGACTTCTTTCTCCTCCCGCTCTTCTTCTTCTGAATTCTCACCACTCTCCTCCTCACTCCCACTCTTGTCTTGGCTCTCCAAATCTTCTTTCCTAAGGTACAAAGATTGGTAAAATATATCATTTAAACCAAACCATTTTTTGTAACTTGAATAGCTACAACATGAATTGTCCAAAATATGACTTTTAACACAGTAAACAAAATCTGTAACTGCTAGCTATCCTTGCTTCCCGACTTGACCGCCAAGTCAGCTAGTTAGCTGACCGCTAGCAAGCTACTGTAGCAAACAATGGCTAGCTTGCTACGTTAGCTTCTTAGCTACGTATGCAATAAGCATAGCTAGCCAGATAGTTAGCGAGTTAACTAGAATGTTAAGTTGCATTTTAGGACACTCGTGTTTGATTGGTTTATGGTATGGTTTCGCTATAGAAAACATTTAAACATGTCAGCAAAGCCTTTCGAACACTGGGATAGCTAAGAGTTAGCAGGCTAGCTCTATTTAGCTAGCCTGATACTGTTTCAACGCTGCACAAAACAGATACACCGACGACAACGTCGACTTGCCAAAAGCACTGAATCGGGTGAAAGTACTACAAATAAGTTGCATGGTCGTCTAATCTTCTAAAATGTCTTACACGTGCTCGTTTCCGTTATTCATTCTGCTAGACGCGATATCCATCTCTACATCGGCCATTTTCCTCAGCCGGGGTGTTTCTTCCTTCAATGTATTGTACACAGTACACACAACTGCAAAAAACTGTACTTCTGCCCTCTACAGCAGCCGCGACGTACTGGGTTGACTGAAAGCGCTAAAAGTATAATTTTGTCCACTAGGGGACAGTGATGTTTGAGAGAATGCTGACAGTGGCAAGGGGAAAGTGGCTGGTAAAATTTCTCGACAAGTGTTGGTCTATTCCCAGGTATAGTTATTCATAGTTTAAAAGCAAAACCTAAAACCAGGGTATTCTCAGGCACTCCCTCCACTCTGGGGATTCTGTCACTCACAATCACTTTGGAAAGTTCCTTCTCTCTTACAGCCGCTCTGAAAAAATACAAATGTATGTTTTACAGCCTCTCTGAACTAACATCACCCTAAAAGAGCAGAACAAGATTACCATAGAGAAACGTTTTCTTTACCTCTTCACAGTACAGTTACAGTCTGTAGAGATTATAGACCTGTGTACCCATAGCCGCGGGAAGTAGAGGTGCTGAGGCTGCTTCAGCACCCCCTGAAAAATCAGAATAAAAAAATAGATATAATTTTACTTTGGGATCCCCCCCAAAGTGGTGCGCTGGGCCTTTACTAGTCCTGTATTAGAGGACCGATATAGCAGTCTGTAGCGCATGCAAAAATCCCCTCTCCCGGTCAGTTTTTAAGCATGAGGGAAATATCATAGAGCTGTTTCCCCCCCCCAAAAGTCCCAAGATGATAATGAATGGCATCATTCATCCTCCACCCCCACCATCCAAAGCTTCTTCCACTTTCTCAATGAATTTGTATTTATAGTCTAAATAAATAGAGTGCATTGTTTCAATGTATCTGCATAGGCAAAAGTCCAACTGTAAAAATTGAAATGTTACTTACAAGCCCTTAACCTACAGTGCAGTTCAAGAAGAAGAAAATATTTACCAAGTAGGCTAAAATAAAAAGTAATAATAAAAAATAACACAATAAGAATAACTAGATGTCGGGCATCTTGTTGTGATTTGTACTGTACAAGACAGTTTTAATTTACACTGTATTCATAATGAGAAGAGCACCCAATTACACCTTGGTCGTATGGGCCAGAAGGCAGCCTAAGCCCTATTAACTTCATATTCACAAATAGAAAGTGAAGATGGCACATTCAGTTGAACATGGGTAATGGCATTTCGTGCTGTCATGAAACCTATTTCACTCCATCACATTTTCAATGAGAACCGTCATGTCAGACATTTCAGTCGTAATGCTGCTGTAGAGAAAGACAGGCAGTCATTGGCTATGTGAAGGGAAAGTACAGACCAAGGGAACCACATTTTAGCATAACACATTTTATAAAGATCTTTTTGCAGCACCGGATTGAAAGATACACTAAATATACAAAAGTATGTGGACACCCATTCAAATGAGTGGATTTGGCTATTTCAGCCACACCAGTTTTTATTTTTTTTTAACCTTTATTTAACTAGGCAATTCAGTTAAGAACAAATTCTTATTTTCAATGATGGCCTAAGAACAGTGGGTTAACTGCCTTGTTCAGGGGCAGAACGACAGATTTTTACCTTGTCAGCTCGGGATTCGATCTTGCAACCTTTCGGTTACTAGTCCAACACTCTAACCACTAGGCTACGTGCCATCCCGTTGCTGACAACTGTATAAAATCGAGAACACAGCCCTGCAATCTCCATAGACAAACATTTACAGTAGAATGGCCTTACTGAAGAGCTCATTGACTTTCAATGTGGCACCATCATAGCATGCCACCTTTCCAACAAGTCAGTTCATCTCATTTCTGCCCTGCTAGAGCTTCCCCGGTCAACTGTAAGGATTGTTATTGTTATTGTGAAGTGGAAATGTCTAGGAGCAACAACGGCTCGGCCGCGAAGTTGTAAGCCACACAAGCTCACAGAACGGGACAGCCAATTGCTGAAGCGTGTAGCGCATAAAAATCATCTGTCCTCGGTTGCAACCTCTGGAAGCAAAGTCAGCACAAGAACTGTTCGTCGGGATCTTCATGAAATGGGTTTCAATGGCCGAGCAGCCGCACACAAGCCTATGCACAATGCCAAGCGTCGGATGGAGTGCTTTGTCGAAAATCAGGGTAGAAGGATTGACTGGCCTGCATAGAGCCCTGACTTCAACCCCATCAAACACTATTGGGATGAATTAGACCGCCGACTGCGATCCAGGCCTAATCAGTGCCGTCCTCACTAATGCTCGTGGCTGAATGGAAGCAAGTCCCCGCAGAAATGTTCCAATGTCTAGTGGAAAGCCTTCCCAGAAGAGTGGAGGCTGTTATAGCAGCAAAGAGAGGACCAACTCCACATTAATGCCCATGATTTTGGAATGAGATGTTCGACTAGCAGTTGTCCACATTTAGTGTAGCTTGCTTCCAGCACATGACTATTGGTAGAGTAACTAAATACATTCAAAAAGTAGCCTGCAAGATTTGTCTGCATGTGGCATTTTAGTTTGTAGCCATAAACGGTGTTATTTTGGAAGCATCCTCGAGTTGTTCTGCATTGCAACATGGAAGTCCCTTGCAGAGTGGTAACACAGAAACATAAAAGTTCACAACCTGGCAAATGGAAGATGTGCCAGAGGCAAATGTAATGTTTTCAGAGTTTGGAAAGGATTCAGACCCCTTCCATTTTTTTCCACATTTCCTCATCAATCTACACACAAAATCCCCAAATGACTAAGCAAAACAAAAAGTTTAGAAAAATTAGCTAATTTATTAAAAATACAAAAGAGAAATACCTTATTTACATAAGTATTCAGACCCTTTGCTTTGAGACTTGACATTTAGTTCAGGTGCATCCTGTTTCCATTGATCATCCTTGAGATGTTTCTACAGCTTGATTGGACATGTGGTAAATTCAATTGATTGGACATGATTTGGAACGGCACACACCTGTCTACAGAACAGGGATGGGCAACTCCATTCCATGAGGGCCTGATTGGTATCACATATCCTCTCTCTGAATATTTACTCTTGATCACATATCTGGTTCAATGTGACCTGGCAGAACTGAATGGGAGGATCTTTGTGAGTGCAGGCACACTGATTGGCTTATGGAACTTTGGCACCCAATTCTCTATAGGGCTCTGGTCAAAAGTAGGGCAGTACTGTAGGAATAGGGTTCCATTTGGGAGTCCTGTGCAACATGACTGCTTATTACGGTCTCCCTCAAAACCAGTAAAAAAAATATATGTGGAAAAGGTATCTTTCTTCTGACTGTCTCGTGTCTCCCTTCACTATTCCTACAGGAGGATAGCAGAATGTCTGCTAGATCCTGGCCTGTCTCAGCTCAGACAACCTCAATGGTTCCCTCCACTGTATACCCCCCCTGTGATGCATCACAGCCAAGTCTAAGGGAGCATCCAAAATGGCACCCTATTTGCTAAGTAGTGCACTACCTTTTACCAGAGTTCTGTGGGCCTTGGTCAAAAGTAGTGCACTATATAGGGAATAGGGTGCCATTTGGGACGCAGATATTCCTCCAGTGTTTTTCATGGAAGAGAGGTTGCAGATCGTAACTTACGGCCGGCGCGGGTTTACTCTGAGCTCCCAGTCTCTGATTTATACAGTAAATGTGCGGACCTCCGGTCTCACCAGAGATTAAAGTGTCGGCCGTGCAGACATTAGATATTCCATTAGCGGAGGCCCCTTTCCCACCATGCCCACTATATCACAGATCCGGGCCTAGGCTGTATGCTGTCTGCCCTCCCCTACGGCCCAGTGTGGACTCAGAGCAGACTGGAGTATCTGTTATTGGAGGTGGCTGTATATAACTTACAGTAAGGCTGTGAATGAGTCTATGTGGTCCTCATCCTCCATATTTGATTTTGACTTTGGAGTTGTTTCCATTGTCTCAATTAAAGAGAGTTTTCTTTATGCGTCCCCCGAACCTTTTCCTATTAGGTTATGGGTGCAGTTAATTTTTATTGCGAAATGGACATGTGATAACACTCATACTGTATGTGAAATGAGCATATGTAGGATCTGTGGATATGGACATATACTCAACCTGATATAAAAATAATTGTCAGCTAGCTTATTCCACCGCCTTCTTACCTAACATCCTTAATGGAAATGTGGTGTAAGTAATAGCTCGTCTTTACAATGAAGAGGATCCTCCTCCGCCTGCCGCCCACATGTACCACAAACAACCCACACTACAAACCCTCCTCTCTGCTATGTTGGTCACACTCACAAGATCTATCAGTACAGGCCCGGGTTTGAAACCAACAAGACCTGCCACAGCCATACAGTAAAATTTTATTTTACTATGGTCCATGGTGGGTAGACAATCATATCAGTGGTATTCTTGTGTAAAAGAAAGTTGTGGGTCAGAGAGAGAAGTGAAGCAGTCGGCCGCCACAATCAGCTCGGGGGCCTTTCAAAGTTGGTTTGTCATTGAGCTGAAATATCGCAAGCGGACTTCAGGGCTCCTCCTTTTACAGGAGTCAGGAGCCTTTACTCTCTCTGCTTCAGCGGAGACACAATATGACCATAAAACATGGACTCCAGCAGATGCTCCTTGATGGCGACCACAGTCCATTACCGGGTCAGTTAAAAACACTCAGGCCCTTTAGCTAGCGTACCGTCTCCCCGGCCCCTCTGCTTTTCACTGGGCTTTGTCTGGGAGTGTGGATGGGTCAGAGTTATGGCTCCAGCTCCAGATGACTTCCTCCTGGTGAACGAGTTTGTGAGGAGGTAATGGCTCTGGCCCACTAGGGCCACATCGTCTCTCATTGAGTGACTCCAGCGACGCAGATGTTCTTTGTTCCCTGACAGATGCCTCTGTCCCTTTGTCTTTTAGTTTGTTTTTTTCACTCCTTTTTTCCCCCATTGTAGTTTTATGGCATTCCGCTGTTTGGTTTGTGCGAGGGGAGGGGTCGGTGGAGGATTTGCAGGGGTTAGGGGGAGCAGTATTGGAAGCACGCCCCGAGCATATGGCCTTGTCGGAGGCTGGGATTTATGTTTGAACCCGAGGGAAGATGTGGGAAAGCAGACTCAGATTCATATGCCAGCCCGGTTTGCTGTGGAGGTTGGACACCCTTAATGACTTAGGGGGGCAATTCTCTAGGTTTACTGCTAGTGTTATCAGTAAAGAATTGCAATACTTTATCATGTTAAACATCGCCAGCCAGGCAGTTTCCTCCGGTGGGACGCATATTGACGCAAACACACAAACTTGCATGGCATCGCATCCTTGCACAGACACACTAACATCTGCGTCCTTGCGGGAAGAGTTACAGCATGCTCAAAGTGACTGTTGGGCCTGAGACAAAGTGAAATATAGTTTGATTAAAGGGGAGAAGTGCAGCCCATTCCAATGGCTTTTTACCCTATGCACTGGCAGAAGTGCTCAAACTTCAATAAGATTCCTAACCATACGAGTCTGAGCAGAAGTTGATCAACCATCATTTATCTAAAATACCTAACGGTTGTTATTTTTTTTTACTGTCAATTAGAAAAATGTAGAAAGACAATACACATCCAGACAGACTGATTAAAAGATACCGCACACATGAAGCTGTCCGCATGCAAAAGGGTAGTCGGTCAGTCTGCGTTTGACAAGAGGCCCACTCGGTTCACACCCACCCAGAATTCTCACCCAGAATTCTCCAGGGTGTGGCTGCTGTTTAAAATCCTGGGCAGTAGTGTGCGAAGGATTAGAGAACAGGAGTAGCTGCAGGTGTCTTCATTTTGTGTGGGTCTGCACTTTTGTAGGAGTCGTAAAATAAAAAATAAAAAGGCCTAAACTGTATTTAAGCCGAGTCCTGCGGGGTGCTGCAAACAAGAGGATAATGTCCACCACCACCTGAGCTGAATACCGTTTTACTTTTGGTAGATCTAGGTCTGAAGAAACAGGACAGAAGGAGACTGACGTTGGATTGGCTGTTTCACTTTTTTTTTTTAAACATGGAGCTCCAATCAAATGCATTGTGGCTAAAACTTGATTTGAGATTTGAAACTATTTGAAACTGTTGGTAGTGGCCGTGCTGTGTTCATTCTGCTAAGACCACACCGGGACACTTGACAAATCATCCATGTGACTAGCAGAACTTTGTGGGAAATCTCAAATATTATTTTAATGGTGCTTTGGCAAAGGATCATAGAATCCTCCCATCCTCCCCCTCTGGTGGTGAAGCAGGCATTCATCTCTTCCCCTGCCACCAAAACCCCTCACCAAACTTCAAGCACCCCCTTTCCAAACAAACGCACACGCACACAGGTTTGGCACTGGCTGTGTTGTAATAGGAGACAAATGTGCTTAGAACATAAACATGGTTCTGTCTTGATACTACCGTCGCTGGATGAGTAGTGGGATTTCTTTTTCAAAGGAATTACACCTAAGTGAAAAGGGGATATTTGCTGACACTGTCAATGCAGCGCAACGACAGAGCAAGGCCTCGCTCCAAACAGAGTGATCCTATTATTGTATAAGAAAAAGGGTATTTATTTGGGAATGTGTGGGTGTGTGTGTGCGCGAGTGTGATATGCTGTTACTGGAAGCGTATGGCTTGAGCACAGAAAAACAGTAGACATCACCGCACTGCAAATAACAATTACTCAGCAAAGATCCCTACCACTGGATGATGATTCAACATATTGGTCAAAGCAGCTGTACTCCCAACTGTTTCTCACAGCTATATTCCTCCCTTTGAAAATCCCTATAGTAATGATGTCGATGTTTTAAAAGGGTTAGGACCATAGACTGACATGCATCAGTGGTTATGACTCATGAAAAGCTATATAGTAAACAACAGAATGTATCAGGGAGGCTGATGGTTGGAGACCAGTTGGCTAACCAATGTCTCTGTGCGGGAGTGAATAGGTAGCGGTTGGCAAATCCCACCTGAGCTCCCATAAAACGTTCCACTCGGCCTAAAAACAACAGGACAAATCAAGTATCTATCTCTCTGAAACACACTGTACTATCTGTACTGTTGTTGCTGCTTCTATATTCTACCACTGCATAATATCAATCAAATGTAAACTCAGCAAAAAAAGAAATGTCTTCTCACTGTCAACTGTGTTTATTTTCAGCAAACTTAACATGTGTAAATATTTGTATGAACATAACAAGATTCAACAACAGACATAAACTGAACAAGTTCCACAGATATGTGACAAACAGAAATGGAATAATGTGTCCCTGATCAAAGGGGGGGGTCAAAATCAAAAGTAAGTCAGTCAGTATCTGGTGTGGCCACCAGCTGCACTAAGTACTGCAGTGCATGGACTGCACCAGATTTGCCAGTTCTTGCTGTGAGATGTTAGCCCACTCTTCCACCAAGACACCTGCAAGTTCCTGGACATTTCTGGGGGGAATGGCCCTAGCCCTCACCCCCCGATCCAACAGGTCCCAGACATGCTCAATGGGATTGAGATCCGTGCTCTTCGCTGGCCATGGCAGAACACTGACATCCTGTCTTGCAGGAAATCACGCACAGAATGAGCAGTATGGCTGGTGGCATTATCATGCTGGAGGATCATGTCAGGATGAGCCTGCAGGAAGGGTACCACATGAGGGAGGAGGATGTCTTCCCTGTAACACACAGCGTTGAGATTGCCTGCAATGACAACAAGCTCAGTCCGATGATGCTGTGACACACCGCCCCAGACCATGATGGACCCTCCACATCGATCCCACTCCAGAGTACAGGCCTCGGTGTACAGCGACTCGTCAGAGAAGAGCACTTTTTGCCAGTCCAGTCTGGTCCAGTGATGGTGGGTTTGTGCCCATAGGCGACGTTGTTGCCAGTTATGTCTGGTGAGCACATGCTTTACAACAGACCTACAAGGCCTCAGTCCAGCCTCTCTCAGCCTTTTGCGGACAGTCTGAGCACTGACGGAAGGATTGTGCGTTCCTGGTGTAACACGGGCAGTTGTTGTTGCCATCCTGTACCTGTCCCGCAGGTTCCTGTGACACCTACACCACCCGATGTCACAGGAAGGCCATAAAGATCATCAAGGACAACAACCACCCGAGCCACTGCCTGTTCACCCCGCTATCATCCAGAAGGCGAGGTCAGTACAGGTGCATCAAAGCTGGGACCGAGAGACTGAAAAACAGCTTCTATCTCAAGGCCATCAGACTGTTAAACAGCCACCACTAACATTGAGTGGCTGCTGCCAACACACTGACTCAACTCCAGCCACTTTAATAATGGGAATTGATGGGAAATGATGTCAAATATATCACTAGCCACTTTAAACAATGCTACCTAATATAATGTTTACATACCCTACATTATTCATCTCATATGTATATGTATATACTGTACTCTATATCATCTACTGCATCTTTATGTAATACATGTATCACTAGCCACTTTAACTATGCCACTTTGTTTACATACTCATCTCATATGTATATACTGCACTCAATACCATCTACTGTATCTTGCCTATGCCGCTCTGTACCATCACTCACTCATATATCTTTATGTACATATTCTTATCCCCTTACACTTGTGTCTATAAGGCAGTAGTTTTGGAATTGTTAGTTAGATTACTTGTTGGTTATTACTGCATTGTCGGAACTAGAAGCACAAGCATTTCGCTACACTCGCATTAACATCTGCTAACCATGTGTATGTGACAAATAAAATTTGATTTGATTTCCGTCTGTATCGATCCTGTGCAGGTGTGGTTACACGTGGTCTGCCACTGCGAGGACGATCAGCTGTCCATCCTGTCTCCCTGTAGCGCTGTCTTAGGCGTCTCACAGTACGGACATTGCAATTTATTGCCCTGGCCACATCTGCAGTCCTCATGCCTCCTTGAAGCACGCCTAAGGCACGTTCACGCAGATGAGCAGGGACCCTGGGCAGCTTTCTTTTGGTGTTTTTCAGAGTCAGTAGAAAGGCCTCTTTAGTGTTCAAAGCTTTCATAACTGTGACCTTAATTGCCTACCATCTGTAAGCTGTTAGTGTCTTAACGACCGTTCCACAGGTGCATGTTCATTAATTGTTTATGGTTCATTGAAACAGTGTTTAGACTTTTTACAATGAAGATCTGTGAAGTTACTTTGATTTTTACGAATTCTCTTTGAAAGACAGGGTCCCGAAAAAGTAACGTTTCTTTTTTCTAAAGCCCTTTTTCCATCCCATCAGCAGATGTCACAAAGTGTTATCCGTAATATGAAGGATATCCCCATGATCATTTTGCCTTAACACTGAGTTATAGCACAGCACTGTGCTAACACATCAGCACAGCAGTAGAGGTCTCAGGAACCCACCTTCTCCTATTAGATATACATCACATCAACACAAGTACCTGTTAGTATTCCGTGAGCAGGCTACCATGGATATAATTTATCTCATGTAAGCGCAAGTTTAGGATTTATAATTCACATCAGATCCCCTGTGAGAGAAAGGGTCTATTTTGAGATGCTGCAAGGACTGATTACAAATCTGTAATATTACACCAGTGGGTTTCATGGAGGATTACTCCTTGTTAATATAACACGGGAAAGAAAAGCTTAGATAGGCAATGGCTTTTCATTTTGGTGTGGGTTGCCATATTGTAACAGACACGTCTCCATTCGTTCACAGGCTACTGGAAAACATTGGGGTCCATTTGACCCAGTTAGAGAGTGATGGCATTTTTAATTGTTTTTTACAGTAGGTATTTAGCGAGTCCTAGATCACTTCATTACCCCAAAGTTATCACAGGATGATAAGGCTGTATGCCAATCTGTGACTAAACAACACTCATAATGTGTTAGATGTTTATACAATACAAGAGAGCATGAGACAACATTTTGTCCAGTCAAGTTATCAAATGATTGGTTGGTGGAGTTTACACTTCATAAAACACAAAAGCAGAAGCAACTCCCACAATCATTGAGTCTTTCTCTTCCAGAACCTTTCCTCCTGTTTTAAATGACATATTAATAAGACAGTGTTATCCTTTATGTCCCCCACCTATAAAAGAGAATGTAGAAAGTCCATTGAGGAACAGTTGGATATAAAAGATGCCTAATGTTAAAGAGGGCCTCCTTGTGTTAATTTGACTGATAAAGTCATTATGATAGAAGATTTTATGTGGCGCTTGACACACTGGAACATTACGCTACATTATACTCACCTGACTGGACCCATTTCCTCCGTTCCAGTGCCAAATGGCACCCTATACCCTACGGTAGTGCATTATATAGGGAAGAGGGTGCCATTTGGGATGTACCTGACATCCATGGTGATGGTGAAATAACCACAGAGGTGCAATTGAGTGCCGCTCTAAGGGAAGTTGTGAGCATGCGAACGTGCACTTTTACACCCCACATCTGTTCCGTTTCATGAGATTCTACATGCACATTAGATGGGATTTGCTTTTTTTCAATGTTCTCTAGCTCGGTTTTAAATGCGTATGGTCTTCTACATTCACAGTCATACATATACTTGTTCTCACTAAAGCATGCCATCTTGTATTGTGTGTGTGTCTGTTACTATGTGACGAATAGAGTAAGCATATATTTTACAACTTGTTTTCACTTGCAATTAACTCGTAATTTCTTGTATAATCAATTGTCATTAATAGTGTTTGCCAGCAGTGATAGCCTGAAGACAGTCATTGAGAATACAGCTCAATCCTCATTATGGTGAATGGTTATGGGTTTTCCTCTGAACCAGTAGACTGGACCCAGCCAGCCACTCCTTAAAGCACTCAGTAATAAAACATTTCCGGGCTGTATAGTAGTGGTTAATGGGCCATGGAAGAGGGGATAACTCTATGGAAGAGGGGATAACTAGCTTACTGTAGAACAGTTCCTTTCTTCTCTTGGACTGTAGGTGGGCATTCATTTGTATTCTGGTTGTATTCTAGAGTTGCAAAATAAAGCACATGTTTCTATTACTGTATGAATACTGATGAAAAACAAACTGGGTGTCAAACTAGCCTGATCAAGCAGAGCAATTATGAGATCAGGCTGGTTTCACAAGGCTAGGGTCAAAGTGGACACAGCCACAACTTTTGAGTCAACTCTTGCAGAGGTAACTTCACGAAATCGCCCAGCTGAGAATCCCTAAAACGTGGTAATTTAGCTGCTGCATTCATGACAACCGATTTCGAATGCATGGCCTCTTTGTAACCTTATGACAAAGCACTTCGACAGTCTCTGTTTTCTACTCCCAAGTGACATCCTTTGGTTAAAGAAAACAACATTTGCCAAAGTTCGAACATCATCACATACAACGAAAGGTCTGCGGGTAGCACTGTATCTGAGCATGTACTGGGCCATTATCACCATCACCAACTGATGTTGCAGAGACAGAGATACTGTTCTATTACAGAATATTCAATGTCTGATCACCTTATCATCTCAGACTTTTGGGGGGGTTAGTCATCTCAGTTCTGTTGACACTTTTTTTTTGGTCTGGTGGGTTAAAAACTGTGATGGGTTTGAAACTGAAAATACATCAACAGACTAGCAAGGAACAGCATTATGCAAAATTGGAGGGGGACGTCGATATGAAAAATAAAAAGGGATGTTTGCATGTCATGAGAAACGTCAGAGAAGGGAACATTTGACACACGTACTCAGCCAGGACTCATTGTCTAGATGTAACATAGTCAACTGAAATCCGGGCACTCAAATTAGTTTGATATGTTACGTTTGGTATGGTATGGTTAGGCCTACATAAGACAGAAGGTTAGGGACTGTACATTATTTACAATGAGAGATACCTGAAAGAAACAGATCTCTGAAATTGAAATGGATGGCCCTCCCTTCAGTAATATAGTTTTACCTAACCTCCCTGATTGCTTGAAGAAGAAAAAAAAACAAGTGACCCTCCCCTATACCTAAAATAATAATGAAAACATCAAGTGGATAGCAGAGAGCATGCCTACCGTTTACCCTCACTCCTAGGACAGAGCAGAGCCTTAGATATGCTGTTTTAGAAACTGTTCTTCGTTTTGTAAGCATTACATGGCAGAAGGTTGTGGATTCGCAGACCGCTGCAGACACAGGTAGGGGTGAAAAGATCTACATGATTAAAATAGCTTATTTGCGGTCCGATAAAGTCTATAAACGCACCACTATGCATTGCTAGATTTCTCTATTTTTTTTTAATACCACAACAGAGCATGACAACGAATGAGCGCATGCTGCAGCACTGGAGACGTTTCGATTTCTATACAGGCTATTAAGGGGAAAGGGAAATAGGGATACCTAGTCAGTTGTACAACTGAATGCCTTCAACTGAAATGTGTCTTCTGCATTTAGCCCAACCCCTCTGAATCAGAGAAGATGATAGTCTAAGTTCAGAACAGTGCTAAAGTTGTCTGTCAACTGTAAACATTGACAGCAATTTAACCAGTTACAACCGAAGTACATGATCATCAATGAATTTTAGAAAATGCCATTTGGTTTTTAACACAGCAGCCACATATCATCCAGCAGGCCTATAAGCTGTTATTTATCCTATTTAATTCCATGATATTGTTTTTACAAAATAGATTTGTGTTGACTGTGATTAAAGCATGGAATATAAGAGCATCTGCTAGGCTAAATTAACAAACTAGGCATACGTAGCTCACCGCATGATCCTCAAACCAGACTGGCCAAACTCAAGTTTCTAAAAGTAAATTCAAAGGCACTGTAGAATGTATCACGTTTCAGGTAAGACCCAGATGCAGACAACATTGAAGTAACAGCAGTTTATTAATCCAACAGGGGCAGGCAAAAGACAGATCAAGGGCAGGCAGGGGTCAGTAATTCAGATAGGTGGGGAAAATGGACAGGATGGCAGGCAGGCCCAGGGTAGGCAGAGGTCAAGAGGAATAGGAAGAAATAGGCTGCATCACAATGCCCTCTTGCTGTTAGTATCCTAAATGAAAATGAAGACTGTTTAAATGAATTAGGCCTTCTCAAATTTAGCCTACTTTCAGCGCCCATGCGCTGTCCATCTCCGCAGCTGCCGCTTCATAGTACTATATGTAAATTACATGAATATGCTTATTCCGAGGTTAATAACTTAAATAGCTTCATTATGGGCCACAAAACATATTGTTTTTATTATAATCAATTATAGCAATAGCCAGCTTACCTCTGGTCCTCCATCTCATCTTTGCGTTCTCAAACGAAACATATAGGCCTTTTCCATGCACCTCCTGAAGTGCTACATACACAGCAGTCATTGATTAGGCAGCACAAAGGGTTTACATCAGCAAAAGCAGGGCAGGCCAGGGCTTATGATTGGGAATGCCTATCCACTGCAGTGTAGCGTCATTTTATATACAGGTTCACCATCCCAGCAGGTCAAAAACTTGGGAAGTTTTTCTTGGAAATATGTCTTTGCCCTGAGTTTCTCCGAGCATGCTCTTCGTATAGCCTCGGCCTACTGTATAGGCTATGGATAATTTGATTGAGACCACACTAGGCGCACTTGATATTGCACGCCCAGAAGAGAATCAGGGATGAGGGGCATCATCGGGCACACATCAAGATATAATAAGCAACTAATTCTCAAACCTTGAGCAATATGACATTTAAATCGATATAAAATTACATGACCCTGCTCTGGACTAAATTCAAAATACTAAACAATCGTCCTGACTGAAATTTAAAAAGCATGACCCTCCCCCATTTTCCTCCCAGGGTAACAATTCTGTAAATTTCAATTGGTCCCTTAAGGCAAAAACAAAAGGAGGGTGGTTGGTCGAGGTGGATGGGTGAGCATATAACGCAAACATCTAGCAACCCAAAGGTTTGTGTTCGAATCTCTTTATGGACAACATGTCATGGACAACAATGTCATTGTATATGCTGTAGCCTTAAGATTTCTCTTTTGAACTAAGGGGCCTAGCCCGAAGCATGAAAAACAACTCCAGACCATTATTCCTCCTCCGCCAAACTTTACAGTTGGCACTACGCAGTCGGGCAGGTAGTGTTTTAAATGGCATCAGCCAAACCTAGATTCGTCCATCGGAAGCGTGATTCCTCACTCCAGAGAACGCGTTTCCACTACTCCAGAGTCCAATGATGGCGAGCTTTACACCACTCCAGCCGACGCTTGGCATTGCGCATGGTGATCTTAGACTTGTGTGTGGCTGCTTGGCCATGGAAACCCATTTCATGAACTCCCAATGAACAGTTGTTGTGCTTACATTGCTTCCAGAGGCAGTTTGGAATTTATTAGTGAGTGTTGCAGTAGAGGACAGACTATTTTTATACACGTCAGCACTAGGCGGTCCCATTCTGTGAGCTTGTGTGGCCTACCACTTCATGGCTGAGCCATTGATGCTCCTAGACAGCAGAAATTTTACAAACTGACTTGTTGGAAAGGTGGCATCCTATGACAGTGCCATGTCGAAAGTCACTGAGCTCTTCAGTATGGGCCATTCTACTGTCTATTGAGCTTGTTGTTGATCATTACTAGACAACCATTTTTAGGTCTTGCCATAGCTTTTCAAAAGTCAAAACTGTAACTCGGCCAGTCAGAAACATTCACTGTCTTCTTGGTAAGCAACTCCAGTGTAGCTTTGGATTTCTGTTTTAGGTTTTGTCCTGCTGAAATGTGAATTAATCTCCCAGTGTCTGGTGGAAAAGCAGACTGAACCAGGTTTTCCTCTAGGATTATGTCTGTGCTTAGCTCCATTCGGTTTCTTTTTTATCCTGTAAAACTCCCCAGTCCTTAATGATTACAAGCATACCCATAACATGATGCAGCCACCACTATGCTTGAAAATATAGAGAGTGGTACTCAGCAATGTGTTGCATTGGATTTGTCCTAAACATAACACTTTGTATTCAGGACAAAAAGTTAATTTCTTTACCAAATTGTTTGCAGTCTTACTTTAGGGCCTTGTTGCAAACAGGATGTATGTTTTGGAAGATTCATATTCTGTACATGCTTCCTTCTTTTCACTCTGTCAATTAGGTTAGTATTGTGGAGTAAATACAGTACAATGTTGTTGATCAATCATCAGTTTTCATACCACAGCCATTAAAATCTAACTGTTTTAAAGTCATCATTGTCCTCATGGTTAAATACCTAAACGGTTTCCTTCCTCTCCGGCAACTGCGTTAGGAAGGATGCCTGTATCTTTGTAGTGACTGGGTGTATTGATACACTATCCAAAGTGTAATTAATAACTTCACCATGTTCTTCTTTGCGAGGCATTGGAAAACCTCCCTGGTCTTTGTGGTTGAATCTGTTTGAAATATACTGCTCGACTGAGGGACCTTACAGATAATTGTATGTCTGGGGTACAGAGATGAGGTAGTCATTCAAAATTTATGTTAAACACTATTATTGCACACAGAGTGAGTCCATGCAACTTATTATGTGACGAAGTTAAACACATGTTCACTTCTGAACTTATTTAGGCTTGCCATAATACTCAAGACATTTCAGCTTTTCATTTTGAATTAATTTGCCAAAATGTCTAAACATAATTCCACTTTTACATTATGGGGTACTGTGTATAGGCCAGTGACAGAAAAAGGCTGTAACATAACAACATTTGGGAAATAGTCAAGGGGTGTGAATACCTTCTGAAGGGACTGTATGTGTGCTTGTTTGAAAATGTACAGTAGTATGTTCATACTTACCTCTTTTGACCGGTTGCCAAGGAGGCCCTCGACATAAGACTGGAGGTCATTGTTGGTAAGATTAACATTGTTAATCAAATGTTTTTCTGTGTTGTCTTATGTGACCTCTGTTAGCAGATGATTGATAATGGGTTATAATTGGTTTGTCTCTTGTGCTCGTCTTTATTTTCTAAAAGGTTACGTGGTGGAGAAATGTGGCTGCAACACAAAAAAGGATCTGAAGATAGTTAAGTAAAAGCTGAATGAAGAGGCCTCAAAGCGATAAACAAAAAAGTGCAAATATGTAATTCATTTGAATTTAAACTAATTCAATTGCATGTGTATATGTTTATTATTGATTGTTTGATTACTACAGTTAGAAACTTTAGGAAATAGCAGGTGCACTCGTCTAGTAGTGACACAGTAGGGAAACAAGATGTCAATTGTGATTTTGAAAAGGCAAACGGTAGTAAATGTGTCAGTTTTCAATAGTAATTCAAAGGTGTTTATGTCAGAAATGAAAAGGGATAAGGAGTAATTCAGTAGTGATCAGTAGTGACAACACTACACAGACAAATGGCAGTAGTAATTGAAGAGGGATTGAGTTGGCATACAGCAGGAATGTGTAGGCATTACGTGGTCATTCTACATTCAGCATGTAGAAATTGTGTAGGTATTACTGTGGTCATTCTACATTCAGCATGTAGAAATTGTGTAGGTTTTAAGTTGTAGATATCCAAAAGCTCAGGAGTTACACAGTAGTCATTAAGGGAGAATTATGTAGCGATTTGAATAAGAAATATGTAGTGTTCACCAGTAGTGAAATGTCCCATTTTATCACTCATTACTACTGAAATGGCCACATAACTCACTACTCGTTTCCTACACATCTCAACAGCAATCAAGTAGGTTTTGTGTAGATCTTGTGTAGTACTTTTTCATGAGGGTTACTACATCTACCCCTGAGTCCAGGTTGACATACTATAACTGCTGAACACAACTGTACATCAGAAAGAAAAGGTATGCACGTTTTGAAGTAGCCTAGGCAGCTTACATGGACAATTCGGTCTCTCTTTGCGCAGTTGCATTCCTTGCATAGTATCCACACTGTTGACAAGGAGCGAGGAAGAAGAAGAGGGGAGGGAGAGAGGAGTCAACTTCTGCGAGGGGAGGAAACCGACGGATATTTTTCGCCTGAGCGACAAAAGCCGTCAACACTGGAATCAGTGTGCAAGATGCATCCTCTAAAGGCAAACGTCGACAAACTGTCAGGGGAGTAAAGCCTTGAAGAACAGGACATCGAATATGCAACTCGTTTGCATTCAGTTCTACGCATGAAGTTAATCAGAAGACTCGTAGAAGAACAGTAAGACGATAAAAGAACAATATACTAACATTTTGTGAAGGGCAACTAACTGTTTGAAGGCGTCATCATCTGTGACCCTGAATTTAAAGTGGACTAGTAAATAAATAATTGTTATTGAACAACAGCTAAATAGCTATTTTCGAGTCCATTTCAATTCTGGGAGGATTATCAAGTAAAAACTCATTATTTTCTTACCCTGTGGTGACTAATGACTATGAAGGCGGTGACAGTGCCACGTTTAAGACTGCGTCTGTGATGGGCTGAGCAAGCGAAACTGAAATAATTTTGTTGGTTTTCTACATTGTAACGGTTTTAGAGTTATGACGGAGGTTTTTGAAGTGGTCTTGGCCACTTCCTTATATTAGCATTTCCCCCCACATGCTTACAAGTTAATGATTTATTTGAAATAGTTATTTTACCCGGTTCAGGGTGGGCAATGTTATTCCAAAGTCCATGACTTCACTCCAACGTCCCACTCCTTCTCAGAATGCTGGACTGACTGCTGAGGAATGGCATCGGCGATATTCGAGGGGACGTCTCTGGTCAACATGTTTGTCAAGGATTGCTGGGTGAACGGGATCCGGAGACTGATCATAAATCAGCGAGGAGAGGAAGAAGAATTCTACGAGATCAGAACAGAGTGGTCAGACAGAAACGTTTTGTATTTGCACAGGAGTTATTCCGATTTTGGGAGATTGTTCAAAAGACTGGTTGAATCATTCCCTGAGGACAGAAGAGCTCTCTCCAAGTCGCCGCTTATCGAAGGTTGGTATAGTGTAACCCATGCCACTGGAAGTTGTTTAATCAATTAACCAATTAAGTAATGAATGATATGGTCATTTGAAGACAATAGCCACAATACAATTCGTTTGTTTTTTCTATTAATTGGCCTTTTGACCAATCACATAAGATCTTTTCACATCAGCTCTGTTTCAAAGCTGATGTGATTGGTCAAAAGACCAATTAGTAAAAAAAATAATTAAAAAAAGATCAGCCAATGTTTACAAGTGTTGAGAACTTTGTCATCAATTATTGTATTCAAATGGGTATTTTTGACAGGTGGGAATTACATGGGCACATTTGATATAGATAGATCTGTTGATACAGATAGAGATAGATCTGTTGTATTATTTACAGTGGATAAATAAGGATTAATTGTTGTTTTCATGACCCAGGTAGACACTGTCCGTTTAATAATTGATTGGGTCCACTTTGGAGAACACATAATACCAGACCTATCAAATAGCTGCTCTTTGGTCTACATGATTCCGGATACTGTTTTAGGTTCTCTGGGAACCCCCTAACATGATTGACTGGAACTTAAGTCAAGAGCAATAGGACTGATTTAACTGGCCATCACTAGGCTATTCTTTATCACTAGCACATTTTTGGTTGTTTGGTTTTCAGAGTTGGAGGCTATGGGTTAGGTTTATAGTAGCACAGGCTAACTGTCAAAAAATCATATTGGAAAAGGTTCATGTGTGGATTTGTCAGTGAATGTTTTGGATAAATTAGGAGGCGGCCTATCCATTGCATGTTGGCTTTAATGTTGAGGTAACGTTGAAAGGCTCAGTTACTCCCCCCTATCGAGTGTTTGTGGACCATTTCTATAATACATTAAATGTTATCAAATGTTTAGGTTGTGATTAGGCTAATCTACTGTATGTCCCACGTGATTGAATTGTTGACCAGCTTGTTCTGCAATAGAAGCAGATCCTATCCCGTAGTAATGGGTAAAGATAAACAGAACCCCCAGACAATTGGAAAGGATTGTGACACATGAAAGCCAAACACATGGCCCTGGGTTGTGTACCTCTTACTGCCCTGTCTGTCACGATGGTGCCCTGGCTTTGCCCAGGCTGGGTGCTGTCTGGCAGGATGCCCAGCTCATGCCACTTCTATGCCCAGCTAGCACATAACATTCTGAGAACCATATGTTTCTTAGAGCGTGGTTCTTCAGCATAACACTTTCTGCAGGTTTTCACGTGGTTCTGTTTAAAGTCAATGTTCAGAGACGTTCTTCTGTGTGAATTTCAGTACTTTCAGCATAACATTTTCTGCAGCTCTGTTGGCCGAGCCCACTAATTGGCCACACCTGATCTTAATGAGTGCTTATTTCCTTTGAAAGGAAAGCAGAGCCTGTTTGAATAGACTAAAATGAACAACTTCGTATGAGTTTAAAAAAATAAAAAGTAAAAACATGGCAGGCTAGCTCCATCCTGGTGGCGCAGTGGGCTAATTCCTTGGATAGTGAACAGAATATCATATGTTTGAATGTCACTGATGCCATGCCACAATAAAAAAATGTGTTTGCATGTTTAAAGCATAAGCAAATAAATGTTTATCTGTGTTTGGAGTTGAAATCAGTTATCCAATCTAAGCTAGCAGTGTTATTAAAACTCTTATTGAAACATTTAGGGAAAGGAACCTCCCTGCTATACATAAAAATGTACATTCCCAGAACAGGCCCCCAAAAACATTTTGTTCTCAGAACGTTTAAAAAAACGTTCAGTTTAATTGGTCAGGAACCTTATGGCTTCGTTCCCAGAACCAATGGGAAACCAAAAACGTATGTTCCCACAACGTCCAAGGAACCAAATGTGATCGCTGGGTGTTCACCCTGCACAGCCTCTCTGGTACTTCTATTTTGTCTGTGTCCATTCAGCTTACAGTAAGTGTGTTTTGTAGACTGTCCCCCCACGCCAGCCTTTTTGTGGCGACTGGAAGGCTCTGTTTCCTTCCCATACACCAAAATAGCTGTCACTGCTGAGGATTGGCTCTTCTCCTTTCTCGGCTGCGTGTGATGCAAAACGACTCATTTTGCACTTCTTCTTTTCCTGGTGTCTCATCATCCATTCTCATGTCTTGTTGTTTGAGATACGAATGGAGGGAGATGGGTATTGAAATAGGGACTTCATCCAAGTGTTACTCCAGTAGTGGTGTCGGTAGAGTTGAATCATGTCAGTGATGGATAGCTGGCCACAGATGAATCCCATTCCGTTTCCCCATGCCCTTTCATTTCCACCTCGGCTCAATATTTTATTTAGATCCGTCTTCTAATTGGCACTCAGATGAAAAGTGGACCTAGCTCGAGCTGTCCTTGCTTCCCTATGTTGTGTTCTTTTATTCGCACTGTTTCTGGCCCTACTCTTGTTTCTGTGCTGTACCTAGGCAACAAGAGAGGCGTGCAGAACTTCTAGGGAACTTTCAGGCTGAGGTCATTGTGGTGAGAGGGTGATATACAGGCCTGGCTGAAGGAATGGGCCTCCTATATTTAGGCTAGCCCCTACTGTGGCCTGCTTAGGCCTTCATCATCAGTCACCTGACATGTTACCCTGGAGTGGGCATCACAGACAGGAAGTGATGTGCTGGTTCTGCTGGCATGAGAGCCAGTCACGAGGGCACCGGCCAAACATCTAGACATAACAGACTCAGACTGGTGACGGAGAGGACAGCCGAGAACACTGTTTAAAGGCTTAACCTAAGATTTACTATGGAATTTGGCGCTCTGTATCTATTGATAAAACGGCAACACCTTATGGAACATACTCATCTAACCGGGGAGATGGTGGTTAGATAATGTTGCAGTACATGACACTACTAAAGGCTATAATGTTGTAGTATCATGCTGACATGGGCCGGTCTGATGTGCTGTAGGATGTCATTGTGAAATAGCTGTTGATAAGGTCTTATAAATGTTGAAATATCATGTGTAAGGATGATGTGGAGGCTCATGCTTCCTGTCATGTTGTCTGTCCTCCTGCCATGGTTGATATGCAAATGACAGCACAAACAGGTATCACATTAAGTAGTTGTGTAACTACACTTTTTCATTGCATTGTAAGCTTGTTTAATTACGAAATCTATTACCATAAATGGTTGTAGCTACACTTTAAAAAAGCGATAAGTAATAATATGCTCGCTACAATGGGCAGAAAACAGATTTTTGTTGGTAAAGATACTAGCAGTATCTGTGCAGTGTTCCTCAGCCAACTAAATGTAGGCTATGAACTACTGTTTGCTTATTTCTTGGCTACAGGCAAATTCTTTGATGTGCACATGGGAACAGTTTGAATGGCCAGAATGCTGGTAGAGAGGACAATTATTAGACCAATTTGGCCCCATACTTATTGTGTTACACAAGGAGAACAGAAAACACAAGTTTAGTGTTTCCCTCAACGCGATTCCAGGAAGTGGAGACAGGAAATGGACTCTTCCACAGGAAGTGAGGACATGCACTCAGGGAGCCTGGTCGGAACAAACACAGCTGATTTTTAGTTTCAAAATATTTCATGGCTTATTTTTCAGATGACCACTATTTCTATACATTTAGCTTCAACTTCGAAATAGAATTAATTGAGAGAGGAATATGTTAAGTGGTTGTGTTCCATTTGAAATCTACAACTTTATTTTGGCATTCCATGCCAGCGCTCATGTTGCTCACGTTTCCATATCAAAGGTGAAATCCCGTGGACAGATTTCCAAACATCTGTTTACATGGAAAACAGCGAGGCGGTTTTCGAGTTTTGTCTGAGGACAGTTATCTTCATGTTTGTTGCATTTGAGCAACCGCCATGTGTGGTGTAGATTTGTTGCTTTTTCCTTGAGGCTATGCTCCCAGGGTTATTAGGCATGTCTTTCAAATGAAACATCCAATAAAGAAGAGAAGACCATATAATATTCAAAATGGCACACTGTAACTCTACCATGACATAACCAAGAATACTAATCATACGTCTAAGCCTATGATTAAAAAAACAATACAATAAACCTCCAATTTTTTTTGCTGGTTTGGACAAACCGAGCTGTTTATCTCTTAAAAAGAAGAATATGATCCTGGAGCCCTGTGAGGTGCAGCCCTGGGTGGGGGATTCTATGGTTGCCTCTCAAATGGCATCATATTCCCTATAAGTGCGCACTACTTTGTTTGTTTTTTAACCAAAAACATTTCATGACCTAATCACTCCTCAAACCCTGGGGCGTAATGTCATGACTGTGGGCCATTAGAAATGAATGAGATTGTTACATCAGCAGAGCGCTGCCTCTCATCCTCTTACGCAGCCCTCTATCTATCCGAAGGGAGCAGCTCTGTGGCTGCATCGTGCGCACTAGTCGCATCACCTCAGTAAGACCTCATCAGTAGTTTTCTGGAGGATCGTCATCATCAACCTCGCTATCGTAGTCATCATGACTATAAATGGCCGTACATGCTATTTTGGGACTAGTTGGAACTGGGAGGCAGAACCAATGACTAATGCGTCATAGTCACTAGTTTTCACTCTGCATCATTGGATTGTAAAGGCTTAAGTACATATTCACTCACACATCCCCCTGTTTATGAAAGGTCCAAACCAACTAAGCAGGCTACTTTCCACTCTTTTTTTTGACATGTTTGCCAATATTAAAGTCCTCATTGCTAGTGCTTATTCCCGAAGTGAAACTTTCCACCCAGCTTCTAAAACCTCTCTAATACTTTGCATTGTTAATCCATGTATCATGTTGCTGAGGTAGATAGGTGTGCTGTACGTCTATACTGCAGTTTTCCTATATTCTGCTGTTGCCACTTTCAGATCCTGTGCTGCCTATTACCTAGCATTTACTGAGCCGTGTTGCCATTCTTGCTGGTTACCCTATTTGTGACACGTGCAGTTGCATGCTCTTAAAACTAAGTCCACTTAACTTAAATAAGTCTATTTGTGTTTCTCTGTACTTGCCATGCCCAGAACAAATATCACAGGAGCATTGTGATTGTGAATATAAAGGTTCTCATTTTACTGATTGCCACCTTTTCAATTATATATTTTTTGGCAACCTTTTTTACATGAGTAAAGTTGAATTGGGCCCTCCTCCCATTTAGCCTTTGTTGTGTGTTCTGGCCTGTGGATAGATAAGATGCTAGTTGACACAAAGGTCAAAGTAGCTGCCCTATTGTTATGGTGGATGCACAGATAGGATTTACCTCATGTTCTCTCAGTAGGAGAGTTATTTTGGTCTGAAAGCTCAGGCTGTCTCAAAATGATGGCTTTTGGTTTGTCTTGGGAATCAAATCCATTTTAAATGTGTACCTGGTTTGTTACCTGAGAATTTACTTGAGACCTAAGATTTTCAGTTTTGTGAGATTAATACAATAAAAAGTGGTAATAACCATGTAATAACCTTTGACTGCATTATGTTTGTGTCATTTTGTGTTTAGGTCTGGTTAAGATTAAAGAGGCCAGTGACATTGAGCTGAAACTAAATGAGGTGGAGAAGCTACTGAAGAATGCCATCAACATGCCATGGAAGGTGGGTCACTAGTCGTCTAGGACTGCCCTCTACACATTTGGATTTGATCAACTTGTATGCAAACCTATTCATTTATACACCTTCCAACATACCACATTTGACTCAGATTAGTTATAATGCATTTTTGTACGGCTCTCATAAATAGAAACCATGCTCATACTATCTGTGCTGTCTGTCTCCCCAGTATTCTAGGTCAGAGGTGGTGTTGACATTCTTTGAGCGATCACCGCTGGACCAAGTGCTGAAGAATGACAACGTCCACAAGATCCAGCCATGCTTCCAGAGTCCATACAAGATATCAGGTATTGATTCGTGGTGAAACACAGGGAAAACACTCCGCTTTCTTCCCAGTATTAACTGGGGCTCCCGAGTGGCGCAGCGGTCTAAGGCACTGCATCCCAGTCCTAGAGGCGTCACTACAGATCCTGGTTTGATTCCAGGCTGTATCACAACCGGCCATGACGGGTAGACTGTCATTGTAAATAAGAATTGGTTCTTAACTGACTTGCCTAGTTAAATAAAATGTAAAAACGAAGCAACTTTCCTTTTAACCACCCAAACAACCAATGACATCCGAACCAGGAAACCTCTGAGTAATGGTTAATATAGGATAAGATAAGCTGGAATTGTATCGTCTGCTTTCACAGAAATGTGCCTTGCGTTATAAAGAATTCCTTACAGGACATATAAACAACAGACAAAACATGGGGTAGACTGTTCATGTCCTAAACTGTAGAATGTGTTCTGTGCCCTACAGAGATCATGCGTTCCAATGGCTTCTGTCTGGCCAACACTGAGACAATCGTATTTGATGAGAGTCTTCCACAGGATGCAGAGAGACCCTCATCCACTGACTCTGCTGCTGGCTCTGCAGAACACCTGTAAGTAACACGTGACTTTACGACTTCTTTTACCTGTTAGATTCACCTTACCAGTCAGTATCAATGTCATTGTGTATTGAGACAAATGGGCATTTCTTCATCCTCATAAGAGGTGAAATTGTGTGTGCCGTAGATATTTTAATATTTCTAATACAATGTTGACTTTGGACTGTAACTCCCTGCACCACAAAACCAGAGAAGTGTGGCAGTATCACGTGTTAACCAGAATGACTGAGGTTGAAGAGGAAAAGTGTTTTCTCCTGAATTTAGGCCTATTTTATTATACAAACATGATATATCCTGTTACTTTTCGTACAGTTCGCATTCTCTTTACTACACACACACACACACACACACCTACAGGGACCTTTTAGGATCACAAGTGTTTGTGTGTGCCCTTTTGAGTATGTGAGTACCATGCATTCCTTGAATTTCAAAGAGGTTCCAGGGTCCCCCTCAGGAAATGTCTCAGTGCACCTCTTCCTTCCCTGGGTGGGGTGTGAGGAGGGAAGCTAGGGAGGGACCTTTACTCAGTCTCCACAACAAAATATTTTTCACCAAATATTACAATGCGGTTAAAGTCAGTCATTAAAACTTGTTTTTAAACCACTCCACAAATTTCTTGTTAACAAAATATTGTTTTGGAAAGTAGGTTAGGACATCTACTTTGTGCATGACACAAGTAATTTTTCCAACAATTGTCTACAGACAGATTATTTCACTGTATCACAATTCCAGTGGGTCAGAAGTTTACATACACTAAGTTGACTGTGCCTTTAAACAGCTTGGAAAATTCCAGAAAATTATGTCATGGCTTTAGAAGCTTCTGTTAGGATAAATGACATCATTTGATTCAATTGGAGGTATACCTGTGGATTTATTTCAAGGCCAACCTTCAAACTCAATGCCTCTTTGCTTGACATCATGGGAAAATGTAAAAAATAATCAGCCAAGACCTCAGAAAAAAAACATTGTAGACCTCCACAAGTCTGGTTCATCCTTGGGAGCAATCTCCAAACGCCTGAAGGTACCACATTCATCTGTACAAACAATAGTACGCAAGTATAAGCACCATGGGACCACGCAGCCGTGATACCGCTCAGGAAGGAGACGCGTTCTGTCTCCTAGAGATGAACATACTTTGGTGCGAAACGTGCAAATCAATCCCCGATCAACAGCAAAGGACCTTGTGAAGATGCTGGGGGAACAGGTACAAAAGTATCTATATCCACAGTAAAACAATTCCTATATTGACATAACCTGAAAGACCGCTCAGCAAGGAGGAAGCCACGGCTCCATAACCGGCATAAAAAAGCCAGACTACGGTTTGCAGCTGCACATGGGGACAAAGATCGTACTTTTTGGAGAAATGTCCTCTGGTCTGATGAAACAAAAATAGAACTGTTTGTCCATAATGACCATCGTTATGTTTGGAGGAAAAAGGGGCAGGCTAGCAAGCCGAAGAACACCATCCCAACCGTGAAGCACGGGAGTGGCAGCATCATGTTGTGGGGATGCTTTGCTGCACGAGGACTGGTGCACTTCACAAAATAGATGGCATCATGAGGTGGGAAAATTACGTGGATAAATTGAAGCAACATATCAAGACATCAGTCAGGAAGTTAAAGCTTGGTCGCAAATGGGTCTTCCAAATGGACAATGACCCCAAGCATACTTCCAAAGTTGTGGCAAAATGTCTTAAGGACAACAAAGTCAAGGTATTGGAGGGGCCATCACAAAGCCCTGACCTCATCCTATAGAAAATGTGCGAGTAAGGAGACCTACAAACCTGACTCGGTTACACAAGCTCTGTCAGGAGGAATGGGCCAAAATTCACCCAACTTATTGTGGGAAGTTTGTGGAAGGCTACCCGAAACGTTTGACTCAAGTTAAACTATTTAAAGGCATTGCTACCAAATGCTAATTGAGTGTATGTAAACTTCTGACCCACTGGGAATGTGATGAAAGAATTAAAAGCTGAAATAAACTATTCTCTACTATTATTCTGACATTTCACATTCTTAAAATAAAGTGGTGATCCTAGCTGACCTAAAACAGGGAATTTTTACATGGATTAAATGTCAGGAATTGTGAAAAACTGAGTTTAAATATATTTGGCTAAGGTGTATGTAAACTTCCGACTTTAACTGAATCTTCTCACCTGGATCATCATAGCTAGCTAGCTGCAATCCGAGTGACTAATTCTGGCTAACGTATCTGTCCCGAAGCAAGCACCATTTAGCCCGGAGCTAGCCCATACTAGGCCAATCTCCCAGCTAGCTGAAGAGGTCCATCAGCCACTCCTGGACCCCTTTTACTGGACCCCTTTTACTGCCGGTATGGGGTACGGAACCCCGCCAATTCTTCACGACTGGACTAGCGACTTAATCTGCTCGAGGGGTTTACTCAACTGGCTCCTACGTCATGACGTTCCCTGAATGCTCATCTGCTAGCCGCGGCCCGCTAGCTCCCGCTAGCTGTCTAGACCATATCGGACTGTTAGCTAATAGGTCCATTGGCCAATTTCTCGTACCACTATTCCTATTTTGCCAATCGGCCTGGGCCCCTTTTACCACACAAAGCCCTGTTTATCCATCACGACTGGACTACCGACGTAATCTGCCCCAGGGTCTTTTTTCCAACAGGCCCCTTCGTCGCGACGTCCCCTGAATGCCCATCTGCTAGCCTGCTAGCCGTGGCCCGCTAGCTGTCTAGAGCATATTGGACTGTTAGCTGAATAGATCCATTTGTCAATTGGACTGGACCCCTCTGCAACACGGAACCCTACTAATCTATCACGAATGGCCTATCGAACCGTACGAGGAGGCTAAAACAGACTTTCCTCCGTCGCAACGTCCCTCTAAGACCCTTCTGCTAGCTTGCTAGCCCCGGCCTGCTAGCAGTCTGAATCGCCGTGTCTCCAGCCAGCACAACCATTCACTGGACCCTTAAGATTACTCGGCTACGCAGGCTCCCTAATATCAATATGCCTTCACTGTTCTGGTTAGTGATTGTTTTATTTCACTGTAGAGCCTCTAGCCCTGCTCAATATGCCTTAACCAACCATTTAGTTCCATCTGCCACATATGCAATGACATCACCTGGTTTAAACGTTTCTAGAGACAATATCTGTCTCATCACTCAATGCCTAGGTTTACTTCCAATGTACTCACATCCTGCCATACCTTTGTCTGTACATTACGCCTTGAATCTATTCTATCGCGCACAGAAACCTGCTCCTTTTACTCTGTGTTCCGAACGTACTAGACGACCAGTTCTTATAGCCTTTAGCCGTACCCTTATCCTACTCCTCTGGTGATGTAGAGGTTAGTCCAGGACCTGCAGTGCCTAGCTCCACTCCTATTCCCCAGGTGATCTCATTTGTTGACTTCTGTAACCTTAAAAGCCTTGGTTTCATGCATGTTAACACTAGAAGCCTCCTCCCTAAGTTTGTTTTATTCACTGCTTTAGCACACTCTGCCAACCCGGATGTCTTAGCCGTGTCTGAATCCTGGCTTAGGAAGACCACCAAAACCCCTAAAATGTCCATCCAAACTATAACATTTTCCGCCAAGATAAAAATGCCGAAGGGGGCGGAGTTGCAATCTACTGCAGAGTTCTCTTATTATCCAGGTCTGTACCCAAACAATTCAAGCTTCTACTTTTAAAAATCCACCTTTCCAAAAACAAGTCTCTCACCCTTGCCGCTTGCTATAGACCACCCTCTGCCCCCAGCTGTGACCTGGACACCATATGTGAATTGATTGCCCCCCATCCATCTTCAGAGCTCGTGCTGCTAGGTGACCTAAACTGGGACATGCTTAATACCCAGGCCATCCTATAATCTAAGCTTGAAGCTTGATGCCCTCAATCTCACACAAATGATCAATGAACCTACCAGGTACAACCCAAAATCCGTAAACATGGGCACCCTCATAGATATCATCCTAACCAACCTGCCCTCCAAATACACCTCTGCTGTTTTCAACCAAGATCTCAGCAATTACTGCCTCATTGCCTGCATCCGTAATGGGTCTGTGGTCAAACGACCACCCTCCTCACTGTCAAACACTCCCTAAAACACTTCAGCGAGCAGGCCTTTCTAATCGACCTGGCCGGGGTATCCTGGAATAATACTGACCTCATCCCGTCAGTAGAAGATGCCTGGTTATTCTTTAAAAGTGCCTTCCTCACCCTCTTAAATTAGCATGCTCCATTAAAAAATGTTAGAACCAGGAATAGATATAGCCCTTGGTTCACTCCAGACCCGACTGCCCTTGACCAGCACAAACACATCCTGTGGCGTACTGCATTAGCATCGAATAGCCCCCGTGATATGCAACTTTTTAGGGAAATTAGGAACCAGTATACACAGGCAGTTAGGAAAGCTAAGGCTAGCTTTTTCAAACAGCAATTTGCATCCTGTAGCACAAACTCAAAAAAGGTTCTGGGACACTAAAGTCCATGGAGAATAAGAGCACTTCCTCCCAGCTGCCCACAGCACTGAGAATAGGAAACACTGTCACCACGATAAATCCACTATAATTGAGAATTTCATTAAGCGTTTTTCTACGGCTGGCCATGCTTTCCACCTGGCTACCCCTACTCCGGTCAACTACTCGGCACCCCCCACAGCAACTCGCCCAAGCCTCCCCATTTCTCCTTCACCCAAATCCAGATAGCTGATGTTCTGAAAGAGCTGCAAAATCTGGACCCCTACAAATCAGCCGGGCTAGACAATCTGGACCCTCTCATTCTAAAATGATATGCCGAAATTGTTGCAACCTCTATTACTAGCCAGTTCAATCTCTCTTTCGTATCGTCTGAGATTCCCAACGATTGGAAAGCTGTCGCGATCATCTCCCTCTTCAAAGGGAGAGACACTCTGGACCCAAACTGCAACAGACCTATATCTATCCTACCCTGCCTTTCTAAGGTCTTCGAAAACAAAGTTAACAAACAGATTTTCAGACCATTTCGAATCCCACTGTACCTTCTCTGCTATGCAATCTGGTTTCAGAGCTGGTCATGGGTGCACCTCAGCCACGCTCAAGGTCCTAAACGATATCATAACCGCCATCGATAAGAGACATTACTGTGCAGCCGTATTGGTCGACCTGGCCAAGGGTTTCGACTCTGTCAATCACCACATTCTTATCGGCAGACTCAATAGCCTTGGTTTCTCAAATGACTCCCTCGCCTGGTTCACCAACTACTTCTCTGATAGTGTTCAGTGTGTCAAATCAGAGGGCCTATTGTCTGGACCTCTGGCAGTCTCTATGGGGGTGCCACAGGGTTCAATTCTCGGGCCGATTCTGTGTATATCAATGATGTCGCTCTTGCTGCTGGTGATTCTCTGATCCACCTCTACGCAGACAACACCATTCTGTATACTTCTGGCCCTTCTTTGGACACTGTTAACAACCCTCCAGATGAGCTTCAATGCAAGTAAAACTAAATGCATGCTCTTCAACCGATCACTACCCACACCTGCCCGCTCGTTCAGCATCGCTACTCTGGACTCTCCTTCCAGACTCGTATTAAGCATCTCCAATCCAAAATTGAATGTAGAATTGGCTTCCTATTTCACAACAAAGCATCCATCCCTTGTAAAACTGACCATCCTACCGATCCTTGACTTTGACGATATAATTTACAAAATAGCCTCCAACACTCTACTCAACAAATTGGATCCAGTCTATCACAGTGCCATCCGTTTTGGCACCAAAGCCCCATATCCTACCCACCACTGGGACCAGTATTCCCTCGTTGGATGGCCCTAGCTTCATATTCGTCACCAAACCCACTGGATCCAGGTCATCTATAAGTCTTTACAAAAAAATTGCCCCAAAAAAAATCACTGAAGCTGGAGTCTTATCTCCCTCTCTCTAAGTTTAAGCATCAGCTGTCATTGTACCTGTACACACTGTATCATCACTGTACCTATACACAGCCAATCTGTAAATAGCACACCCAACTACCTCATACACATATTGCTACTTATCCTCTTGCACTTTTGTACCCCAGTATCTCTATTCTCTACTTGCACATCTGTCATTCCAGTGTTAATGCTAAATTGTAATTATTTTGCCTCCATGGCCTATTTATTGCCTTACCTCCCTACTCTTCTATTGAACACGTTTTAGTAAATTTAGTGTCTTAGTATGGGTTGACCACTTGGTCCATTCCTACTGGGCACGGACGTCAATTCAACATCTATTCCACATTGATTTAACGTACCTGAATTAATAGGATGTGGAAACAACTATGATTCAACCGGTGTGTGCCAAGTGAGTTGAGTGATACCCATGTCTGGCGTTTTCCTCTCTTAGGTACGAGGATGGCAGGGAGTTCCTGACGGTGGAACCAGACATCAGTGACGATGACTCCGATGCCTACGTCACAAACCTGTCTTACTACCATCTGGTCCCCTTTGAGACGGACATCCTGGAATGAGGAGCCAAAATGGCTAACGGTTAGCATCACTGCCTGCTCAGATGCTGTCAGAAACCAACCCATGTCATGTGACCTAGCTGTGGACAGCTCTGTCCAGCATGTTGGCCACAAATGTTACAGTAGCTGCACAACTGCACCGATTAACTTTGCTACTGCTGCTTATAGGCCAACGTTTGTCATGGCAGCTTTGTCTCTGTCGAATTGGAGAGCAGATCCTGGGGTTCAGCGGCTGTATGGACAGACATACACACAAACTGTAGTATTACTCACAGAAAGATTGTATAGAGAGAGATTTAATATCACTGGCTTACAAAGTCCAATGTCTGATATTACCAGTGTGCCTCATCCTCTATCCTCAAGATGCGGTTATAAGGAAATAAGGAGATTGCCCATTTCTTGCTTCCCGTGTCCTCTCTCCTCTACAATTGTGCATTTTAGTTTTCTTTGGGATTGAACTTGGTGTACTTCATAGAACGGTGTTCAGTATCAGCCTTAAACTGCAGTCTTGTCATTACAACCAGTATTACGAAAGATTATTGTTTTATGTGGAGTGATAGCTTGACTTTTCTAATTGGGATTGAATGGGAAATTAACTTTTTTTTGGTTCAATGTGACTTTTCCTCACCACCCCTATTGTTAGGACGACAGGTTAGGGATGTTATTGTGTTCAAAACATCAAATCGGAACACTACATCACTGTGTGAATGACGGTACCAGATTGGTTTGAGTAGCAAAAATGTAACAGTTGCGTAATCTTCGTCTAGGGTATTGTTATCATGTGCATAGTGTCTACAAGCAGTGGTTCAAGCAAGGCCATGTCAGACCCTGTATTATGCTGTATAGGCTACTGTAATTCCACAACTCAGTCCAACAGCTGACTATAGTCTCTGTGTGGGAGTCGGCAGCGTAGCCAGCCACTGGAGAAACAAATCTTCTCTGTTTCTAAAGATAACAAATGACAATGTTGTGTGGAAAACCACTATAAGGGAATTTAGGCCAACACTGGATTTTTCCTCTTCCTGTTGTTTGGCAAATAAACATCCGTTTAAACACAGCCACAACATGATTTCCCCAATATCACTAAATAAGACATCATTTGGACACCAAACATGTGGGAATGGCACATTTGAAAATATGGCATGCCCCAACATGGTTTCTGTCCACATTTCAAGTCAAATTAAAGATGAAAAAAAAACAAAATAATTGACTCAGCATTTGTTTCCATTGGAAGGTTTTCCAGCTGTCTGCACTTTCAGCAGTCCTGTAGATGTAGTGGTAACTTGTTTAGTCGCTCACATGTGTTCCTGTCTCCCTACAGAAGTGAGTCTAGTTTTTCTCTGTATGTGTGAAGCTGCAGCAGCATTGAGCCCTCTGGCTACTGGGTAGGTAGCTACGTAGCTAGCTGTCTGTCTTCCTCTGCTCTGTATTGTTCTGTAGCCACAGGGGTTTGCCCCTCCCCTGAATCCACAGGCACTGAACATTCTGAAACTTGGCACATGGGGCCTTTACCCGACCCTAAACTCCCCTCCCCTAGTTAGCAACACAGTCATGCCCATTGCTCAGCCCGTGAGAAAACCCAGGTCTTTCTCAACATGTGAAACCATCCCACTTTCTTCTCTTCCTGCTTTCTTCTCTATTTTCTCAGAGGCAGAGAGCCTAAAGAGGAGGAAAAACACATATTTGTGGGCACTGGAGGTGGTTCTGTTGACTGGCTGCGTTGGAGAAATGGCACCACATCCTTCTTAATGCTCCCTGGGAGAGAAGGAAAATCCCACCACTAGCAACTCAATGCTGAAATAAGGAATTGGACTATTTAAAAAGGAAAATTATACATGATGTATGGAATGGTTGATTGTATTCATTTCTGTTCCAGTCTAGACAGTAGACATTGATTCGTGAAGGACCTTGTGCAGTGTGCATGCATCCATCCATCCACCAGTCATGGCTAAACGGTACTCAACTAATCCCGTGTGGCCTCAGGAGTACCCAACCAAACTCCAGTACTCTGGTCTCTCCGCCACACTCTTTGAACACACCAGTATGTCAAGTTCAACAAATGTCAGACATCGGTGTGATCATTTGGAAGATGCTTTTTGTTTTATTACAATGATATTCTAATTTAATATAATGGTATTTATTTTTATAGTCGAAATGTTTGACAGACTGGCTGTCATATCGCTAAGCTAACCGTGACCCGCCTTGTAACCTTGTTGATATGCTTACGGCCAGTGTGAGACATATCTTGAAACATACTGCATCTGCTCAGTATTATTAATTATATTAATCAATAGTCTAAATCCTGTCTGGAGGGGGGCTCTAAACTAACAAATGGAATTGTTATAAGATGGTCATACCAAGGATTATTTAGCTATTTGATTTTGAATGTTAAGGCCCCTTAAGGTATCCCCCAAAAAATATTGGATGAAAAATTGAATTTGGCATTAGGCCTACTGTTATTAACCAATAGAAACACATTGAATAACAGATGCACCACGTGGAACAACAGATGGTTAAAAAATATATATTCTGAAGTGTCTGTCGAATATCTGAGAGATATAAGATCAGGGAACTCTATTTTTTTTTACATGTATTTATCCCCTTGTTTTAGGCACTAAACTATCTCCATAAACTATACTTCAATATATTATTTGAACTGGTACCGGGACCTTCAGTCTTGTGAGGCTTGTGGGTGTCCTAGAGCAAAACGGAGAACATACTTTTTGTTGTTGTTTTTAAAAAATGTTATTTTACCCCTATTTTCTCCCCAATTTTGTGGTATCCAATTGATTTTAGTAGCTACTATCTTGTCTCATCGCTACAACTCCCGTACGGGCTCGGGAGAGACGAAGGTTGAATGTAATGCGTCTTCAAAACGGAGAACATCGTCATGTTTGTGAGAGTCTCAGCTTTCCACAGAGGGGTGACCGTTCCAGGCGCTACAAACAGAAGTTGGCATAAGAGGCTATACTGTCTTCAGACGAGTCTTGTGGGAATGGTTGAGCAAAACGGAGAACATTGTCGTGTTCGTAAGAGTCCTCTTTCAATCGTTTGTAGGCCAAACGGTTCGGTCGCTACAGAGGTTTTCGTGAGGAGACCAATTTTCGGGATGTCTCATGGTCTGACAAACACCACTCTAGCTCTGCCACCTTTCACCACAGATGCGGAAGGGTGATATCGGCAGAAGCGGTGGATTGAGATGCAGCCCATGCAAAACAAATATCTCTAGCTTAAACAGACAGGCCTACAAACGATTGAAAGAGGACTCTTACGAACACGACAATGACTGTTACTTTTTTATAATTGAGGCAATATCTGAGCATTACCTCAATGGAAGAATAGAAAATCGACAGGTACTGCAACTCAAGGCCTACAGCTTCATGATGTGTGAAACAGGGCTCTCTTGTGGTAGGTATCAGAATTACACACAATCAGAATCTAATTATTTAAATCCATGGATGTACATTGTCTACAAAGACTGATGACAACAAAACATAAATAATGGAGTAATAAATCCTTATATTTTAGGTTATATGGTAAAACCATAGAGAATGATAGAGTTATCTAGTGGCCAAAAGGCTGTATTAGCATGGGCAGTGCCATTGAGGTCTTCTACCATTTTAATGTTAACTGTCTGGGGCTTCCAACTTCATTGGCTGATCGCTCCTGGTGAACCTGTTGGAGTCATGTCCAACCGAGTCATCAGGAGGGATCAGCCAATCGTGAAGAAGATAATTGATTACGTCAAAATGGAGACAGCCTCAATGGCGCTGCACATGCTGAAATGGTGCCCACAAACTGTTAGGGCCTACACAAAGCTGTCCCAACATCTTACCAGTGCTACACCTGGCCATCCGTGAAACAGTTAATTCAGCCTCATTTACTGCCTTTAAAAAAAACAGCTGATAGGGCTGACTTGCTGAAACAAATGTGGTTTCTAATGAGAATTGACATGTACAAATTATGGCATAAGGGGACGACAAGCGGATAAGAGGCAATCCGTCATTTCGATTAAGATATTAATGAGCGAGCTAGGACGGACGTAGTCAATATAACTATTTGTTTAACACTTTTGAAATGTACAGTGACATAATTCAGAACAATGGCCGTTCTTACAGTGTTCTCCCTGTACACCAAGTCAGAACCATAGGATAAATGAAGGGGGAATATAAGCAGATTGAAAGCTCTTACAATGATTTTACGATGATTACATTTCTCTAAAACAGATTATAGGCTACATGTGCACCACCAAGTCAGGACAGTAGTCAATATTAAGAAGGATAAATAGACTAAATTATTAGGGTGAGGCACATGGGCTACTAACATCTTACTACACAACATAATGTACACTTAGTATTACTTTCTTAGCTACAGTATACATATCGCCCTGGCATATTACATAATTTATGCAGCAGCAAACAATACATTTTTTGGACTCACCTTGTTGTGCTGTGCTCACTTGAACAGGAAGGTGACGCTGCAGTCCTTCGTGGGCAAAGTTTGTAATCAAAGTCTGGCATTCTCTGGATTTATGGTGCTTTCAAAACAACTGGGAACTCAGAAAAAAACAAGGTCAAATCATGATGGTGTCATTGATCTTCAGGTCGTAGCTCTAGAAAGAGGCCGGATTTACAATTCCCGAGGTGGATGACCATTCAAAACATATTTTGCCAGTCTGAGCTCGTTTATTCCTGACTTCCCAGTTGTCTTGAACTCACTGAAGTCAAGTTTTCGCAGTTCCAAGTTAGCAGTTGTTTTGAGCGCGGCACAAATCATGCTTCGTTGACAGCGAAATTCATGAAAAGATCATGATCATTAGAAAGCAAATTACGGACTCCTCTTTAAAGCTGCGTATTTCTCCAAAGCTCAGTTGTCCTGAGTCTGCACAACACTTCCAGGACCTAGGATCAACGGAGACGCTCAAGTTTTTTAATACTTTATCTCGACACATTGATGAAAATCAATCATGGCCTCTAAACCTTCAAGCTTCATACTGGACCCTATTCCAACTAAACTACTGAAAGAGCTGCTTCCTGTGCTTGGCCCCCCTATGTTGAACTTAATAAACGGCTCCCTATCCACCAGATGTGTACCAAACTCACTAAAAGTGGCAGTAATAAAGCCTTCCTGAAGACAAACAATGTATATTAAACGCTTCAGTCTGGTTTTAGACTCCATCATAGCACTGCGACTGCACTTGTGAAGGTGGTAAATTACCTTTTAATGGCATCAGACCGAGGCTCTGTATCTGTCCTCATGGTCCTAGACCTTAGTGCTGTTTTTAATATCGTCGATCACCACATTCTTTTGGAGAGATTGAAAACCCAAATTGGTCTACACGGACAATTTAAGCCATTTTGCCACGACTTTGTAAGTATGATTGGGGTCAATGTCCATTTGGAAGACCCATTTGCGACCAAGCTTTAACTTCCTTAAATCAAATCAAATCTAATTTTATTTGTCACATACACATGGTTAGCAGATGTTAATGCGAGTGTAGCGAAATGCTTGTGCTTCTAGTTCCGACAATGCAGTGATAACCAACAAGTAATCTAACTAACAATTCCAAAACTACTGTCTTATACACAGTGTAAGGGGATAAAGAATATGTACATAAGGATATATGAATGAGTGATGGTACAGAGCAGCATACAGTAGATGGTATCGAGTACAGTATATACATATGAGATGAGAATGTAGACAAAGTAAACAAAGTGGCATAGTTAGTGGCTAGTGATATATGTATTACATAAGGATGCAGTCGATGATGTAGAGTACAGTATATACGTATGCATATGAGATGAATAATGTAGGGTAAGTAACATTATATAAGGTAGCATTGTTTAAAGTGGCTAGTGATATATTTACAACATTTCCCATCAATTCCCATTATTAAAGTGGCTGGAGTTTGGTCAGTGTCAATGACAGTGTGTTGGCAGCAGCCACTCAATGTTAGTGGTGGCTGTTTAACAGTCTGATGGCCTTGAGATAGAAGCTGTTTTTCAGTCTCTCGGTCCCAGCTTTGATGCACCTGTACTGACCTCGCCTTCTGGATGATAGCGGGGTGAACAGGCAGTGGTTCGGGTGGTTGATGTCCTTGATGATCTTTATGGCCTTCCTGTAACATCGGGTGGTGTAGGTGTCCTGGAGGGCAGGTAGTTTGCCCCGGTGATGCGTTGTGCAGACCTCACTACCCTCTGGAGAGCCTTACGGTTGAGGGCGGAGCAGTTGCCGTACCAGGCGGTGATACAGCCCGCCAGGATGCTCTCGATTGTGCATCTGTAGAAGTTTGTGAGTGCTTTTGGTGACAAGCCGAATTTCTTCAGCCTCCTGAGGTTGAAGAGGCGCTGCTGCGCCTTCTTCACGACGCTGTCAGTGTGAGTGGACCAATTCAGTTTGTCTGTGATGTGTATGCCGAGGAACTTAAAACTTGCTACCCTCTCCACTACTGTTCCATCGATGTGGATAGGGGGTGTTCCCTCTGCTGTTTCCTGAAGTCCACAATCATCTCCTTAGTTTTGTTGACGTTGAGTGTGAGGTTATCTTCCTGACACCACACTCCGAGGGCCCTCACCTCCTCCCTGTAGGCCGTCTCGTCGTTGTTGGTAATCAAGCCTACCACTGTTGTGTCGTCCGCAAACTTGATGATTGAGTTGAGGCGTGCGTGGCCACGCAGTCGTGGGTGAACAGGGAGTACAGGAGAGGGCTCAGAACGCACCCTTGTGGGGCCCCGTGTTGAGGATCAGCAGGGAGGAGATGTTGTTGCCTACCCTCACCACCTGGGGGCGGCCCGTCAGGAAGTCCAGTACCCAGTTGCACAGGGCGGGGTCGAGACCCAAGGTCTCGAGCTTGATGACGAGCTTGGAGGGTACTATGGTGTTGAATGCCGAGCTGTAGTCGATGAACAGCATTCTCACATAGGTATTCCTCTTGTCCAGGTGGGTTAGGGCAGTGTGCAGTGTGGTTGAGATTGCATCGTCTGTGGACCTATTTGGGCGGTAAGCAAATTGGAGTGGGTCTAGGGTGTCAGGTAGGGTGGAGGTGATATGGTCCTTGACTAGTCTCTCAAAGCACTTCATGATGACGGAAGTGAGTGCTACGGGGGCGGTAGTCGTTTAGCTCAGTTACCTTAGCTTTCTTGGGAACAGGAACAATGGTGGCCCTCTTGAAGCATGTGGGAACAGCAGACTGGTATAGGGATTGATTGAATATGTCCGTAAACACACCGGCCAGCTGGTCTGCGCATGCTCTGAGGGCGCGGCTGCGGATGCCGTCTGGGCCTGAAGCCTTGCGAGGGTTAACACGTTTAAATGTCTTACTCACCTCGGCTGCAGTGAAGGAGAGACCGCATGTTTTCGTTGCAGGCCGTGTCAGTGGCACTGTATTGTCCTCAAAGCGGGCAAAAAAGTGATGTCTTGAGATGTTGCTTCAATATATCCACATAATTTTCCTTCCTCATGATGCCATGTATTTTGTGAAGTGCACCAGTCCCTCGTGCAGCAAAGCACCCCCACAACATGATACTGCCACCCCCATGCTTCACGGTTGGGATGGTGTTCTTCAGCTTGCAAGCTTCCCCCTTTTTCCTCCAAACATAACAATGGTCATTGTGGCCAAACAGTTCTATTTTTGTTTCATCAGACCAGAGGACATTTCTCCAAAAGTATGATCTTTGTCCCCATGTGCAGTTTCAAACCGTAGTCTGGCTTTTTTTATGGAGGTTTAGGAGCCGTGGCTTCTTCCATGCTGAACGGCCTTTCAGGTTATGTCGATATAGGACTCGTTTTACTGTGGATATAGATACTTTTGTACCTGTTTACATTTACATTTAAGTCATTTAGCAGACCCTCTTATCCAGAGCGACTTACAAATTGGTGCGTTCACCTTAAGACATCCAGTGGAACAGCCACTTTACAATAGTGCATCTAAATCTTTTAAGGGGGGTGAGAAGGATTACTTTATCCTATCCTAGGTATTCCTTAAAGAGGTGGGGTTTCAGGTGTCTCCGGAAGGTGGTGATTGACTCCGCTGTCCTGGCGTCGTGAGGGAGTTTGTTCCACCATTGGGGGGCCAGAGCAGCGAACAGTTTTGACTGGGCTGCGCGGGAACTGTACTTCCTCAGTGGTAGGGAGGCGAGCAGGCCAGAGGTGGATGAACGCAGTGCCCTTGTTTGGGTGTAGGGCCTGATCAGAGCCTGGAGGTACTGAGGTGCCGTTCCCCTCACAGCTCCGTAGGCAAGCACCATGGTCTTGTAGCGGATGCGAGCTTCAACTGGAAGCCAGTGGAGAGAGCGGAGGAGCGGGGTGACGTGAGAGAACTTGGGAAGGTTGAACACCAGACGGGCTGCGGCGTTCTGGATGAGTTGTAGGGGTTTAATGGCACAGGCAGGGAGCCCAGCCAACAGCGAGTTGCAGTAATCCAGACGGGAGATGACAAGTGCCTGGATTAGGACCTGCGCTGCTTCCTGTGTGAGGCAGGGTCGTACTCTGCGGATGTTGTAGAGCATGAACCTACAAGAACGGGCCACCGCCTTGATGTTAGTTGAGAACGACAGGGTGTTGTCCAGGATCACGCCAAGGTTCTTAGCGCTCTGGGAGGAGGACACAATGGAGTTGTCAACCGTGATGGCGAGATCATGGAATGGGCAGTCCTTCCCCGGGAGGAAGAGCAGCTCCGTCTTGCCGAGGTTCAGCTTGAGGTGGTGATCCGTCATCCACACTGATATGTCTGCCAGACATGCAGAGATGCGATTCGCCACCTGGTCATCAGAAGGGGGAAAGGAGAAGATTAATTGTGTGTCATCTGCATAGCAATGATAGGAGAGACCATGTGAGGTTATGACAGAGCCAAGTGACTTGGTGTATAGCGAGAATAATGTTTCCTCCAGCATCTTCACAAGGTCCTTTGCTGTTGTTCGGGGATTGATTTGCACTTTTCGCACCAAAGTATGTTCATCTCTAGAGGACAGAACGCGCCTCCTTTCTGAGCGGTATGACAGCTGCGTGGTCCCATGGTGTTTATAATTGCGTACCATTGTTTGTACAGACAGACATGGTACCTTCAGGCGTTTGGAAATTGCTCCCAAGGATGAACCAGACTTGTGGAGGTCTACATTTTTTTTCTGAGGTCTTGGCTGATTTCTCTTGATTTCCCCATGGTGTCAAGTAAAGAGACACTGAGTTTGAAGGTAGGCCTTGAAATACATCCACAGGTACACCTCCAATTGACTCAAATTATGTCAATTAGCCTATCAGAAACTTCTGAAGCCATGACATAATTTTCTGGAATTTTCCAAGCTGTTTAAAGGCACAGTCAACTCAGTGTATGTAAACTTCTGACCCACTGAAATTGTGATACAATGAGTTATAAGTGAAATAATCTGTCTGTAAACAATTGTTGGAAAAATCTCTTGTGTCATGCACAAAGTAGATGTCTTAACCGACTTGCCAATACTATAGTTGGTAAACAAAACATGTGTGGAGTGGTTGAAAAACAAGTTAATGACTCTGTCACGGCTGTTGAAAGAAGTGGACCAAAGTGCAGCGTGGTGAGTGTACATTTTATTTTTATTATTGTAAAATGTCACTAACAAAACAAGAAATAAACCCCCAAAAAAAAATGAATGACCGTGAAGCTTAACAAAGACAACTACCCACACCGAAAGGAGGGGAAAAAGGGCTACCTAAGTATGGTCCCCAATCAGAGACAATGATAGACAGCTGTCGCTGATTGAGAACCATATCGGGCCAAAAGAAACCTAAAAAAAACAAAAAATAGAATGCCCACCCCACATCACACCCTGACCTAACCAAATAGAGAAATAAAACGGCTCTCTAAGGTCAGGGCGTGACAGACTCCAACTTAAGTGTATGTAAACTTCTGACTTCAACTGTATATGTTTTACATTGTTTGCAAACTGATATGTGACATGCATTAATGCCAAAATAACATGCAAAACAGGCAAGCCCCCCCCAAAAAAAAAAAAATTTAAAAAAATTATATATATATATATATATAGAGAGAATTTCTTTTTTTTAATAACTTTATTTTCATTTTTATGTGGGGCTCAAAACAGGCCCTGAATGACGGGTTTCCACTGTCAATAGCTCTTACGAGTTTATAAATTACAGTGCATGGAGAATGCTGTTATTTCTACTAAAAATGATGAAGTAGATGCTTCTTCCATTTGGAACCGGCAGGTTCATGGTGATGGATTTATGAGTGAATTCAAGGTCAGAATAAGGTGTGTCTGTAGACACCTCTACCACAACTTAATTTCTTAGATCTCCACCCCCAACGAATAGCGGGAGAACAGAATTCCATTCTCATGCTTAAACTGAAGGTCAGAATAGGCACAGAGAGAAAAGTGCATAAGAAGGGAATTACATTCAATTTACAGGGCTTAACTCAGGTCGGAATCGGCCCCATAAGGCATTGGCCTGCTCCAGCCTCTGGAATGCCCTCACAGACCACCTGAAGGAAACTCTGGGCTCCTTTAAAATGGGCTCCTTTAAAATGGGTCTAAAGACCTTTCTCTTTAGGAAGGCTTTGTGTTGATAGCTGTGCTCCTTGGTGTCCTTGCTCCATAGCGTCAGCTGTATTCTTTGTGTCAGTTGCAGTGTCTAGTTGTGTCCATTTTTTTCTATTTGGTTTTTATTTTTATTTCATACACTTATTATTCTTTATGAGGAAAAGCACTTTACAAATGCAATAAATGATTATTTATTATTGGTTAAACGGAATCAATTGTAGGCTACAGTTAATTTAACAGCAGGAAAAGAAATATGCCAAAGAAAGAGATTGTCTGTAAATGTAATTATGATTAACACTGAAAGACTACATGGTCCTTAAGTTATTATTATAAAAGTAATATTATTAATGCATTTCTGATGCCTGCAACCTTGTGATGCTTCCGATTTAATGCAGCGTAATCACAGCGCATGCTCAGACAGACAGACAGGAAAATACTGCTTGTATTTATTTCCTGCTTGATGTTTCCTTTCGGAGCAATGGCAAAAGTGAAAGCCACCTTGGTTTGTGCAGGTACTTACACTTTCTAACCGTTTCTGTTTTGTTAATAAATGCGTTATTCGTTGCATTACCTTGACAACTTGTCCGATTTATTTTTGCTTGGGTGGAATTGCGGTGCAAAATGCACGGACAGTAACAGTAACGTAGCTAGCTAAGGGCGCGAGCTATTCTAGCTGATGCATCATGAGGTTGCAAGCCGTAGGTAACGTTAGCAGCATATCTCAAATTGCAGAATCATTCGTGTAAATGTGTTGCTTAATTGTTAACGTGATGATTTTCACATTATCTGTTCATTTTGTTTTTATATTGTAGGGCTTTTTCTATGTTCAACGGTGCTTGCAATTGTCGAAGAACTCGATGACACGTAAGTGATGCTCTAATGTATTTCGCTTGTGGAATCTTCCTGTCTTTTGTTTAACGTCAATCCCTAGTATGTATGCGAATGTTGTCACCTGACGACCATTTTGGTTAATGTAATAGTCCCAATGAATAAATATTCTATGGTAAAATAACTTAAGCTATTCCAAACTCAAACCAGTCACTCCCCCTGTACACAGAAACGTATGTTAATATTGTTTGTAAACAAAATTGTAGACTTCTAAGTTTGACTCAGTGTACCCATCACCAAGGGCATAACTTTTGTGTTGTTATGTTGGGGGGGGTACATCCCAAAATTCTGATAATTTGGTCAATATATCCCAACCACAACTGATATACCAATCATTTTGGTATTACTTTAAACTGTTGGTCTAACTTTATTATGCAATCTGGTTTCCGAGCTGGTCATGGGTGCACCTCAGCCACGCTCAAGGTCCTAAACGATATCATAACCGCCATCGATAAGAGAAAATACTTTGTAGCTGTATTCATCGACCTGGCCCAGGCTTTCGACTCTCAATCACCACATTCTTATCGGCAGACTCAAAAGCCTTGGTTCCTCAAATGACTGCCTCGCCTGTTCACCAACTACTTCTCAAACAGAGTTCAGTGTGTCAAATCGGAGAGCCTGTTGTCTGGACCTCTGGCAGTCTCTATGGGGGTGCCACAAGGTTCAATCCTCGGGCCGACTCTTTTCTCTGTATACATCAATGATATCACTCTTGCTGCTGGTGATTCTCTGATCCACCTCTATGCAGACGACACCATTCTGTATACTTCTGGCCCTTCTTTGGGCACTGTGTTAACTAACCTCCAGATGAGCTTCAATGCCATACAACTCTCCTTCCATTGCCTCCAACTGCTCTTAAATGCAAGTAAAACTAAATGCATGCTCTTCAACCGATCGCTGCCCACACCTGCCCTCCCGTCCAGCATCACTACTCTGGACGGTTCTGACTTAGAATTTGTGGACAACTACAAATACCTAGGTGTCTGGTTAGACTGTAAACTGACCTTCCAGACTCACATTAAGCATCTCCAACCCAAAATGAAATCTATTTCGCAACAAAGCATCCTTCACTCATGCTGCCAAACATACCCTTGTAAAACTGACTATCCTACCGATCTTTGACTTTGGCGATGTCATTTACAAAATAGCCTCCAACACTCTACACAGCAAATTGGATGCAGTCTATCACAGTGCCATCTGTTTTGTCACCAAAGCCCCATATACTACCCACCACTGTGACCAGTATTCTCTCGTTGGATGACCCTCGCTTCATATTCGTCACCAAACCCACTGGCTCCAGGTCATCTATAAGTCTTTGCTAGGTAAAGCCCCGCCTTATCTCATCTCACTGGTCACCATAGCAGCACCCACCCGTAGCATGTGCCACAACAGGTATATTTCACTGGTCACCCACAAAGCCAATTCCTCCTTTGGCCACCTTTCCTTCCAGTTCTCTGCTGCCAATGACTGGAACGAACTGCAAAAATCACTGAAGCTGGACACTCATATCTCCCTCACTAGCTTTAAGCACCAGCTGTCAGAGCAGCTCACAGATCACTGCACCGGTACATAGCCCATATGTAAATAGCCCGTCCAACTACCTCATCCCCATACTGTTATTTATTTTTCTCCTTTGCACCCCAGTATCTCTACTTTCACACTCATCTTCTGCATATCTATCACGCCAGTGTTTAATTGCTATATTGTAATTATTTTGCCACTATGGCCTATTTTAAATAAAGGTGAAAAAAATAAAATAAGTTTAGAAAGTAACCATGCTTGGCAATTTTTTTGGTAGAAGGACTGCGAGAAAGTCAGTTCTGGGTTGCATTCAGTTCGATTGAACGTTTGCTACATTGTTTAACGGATGGTGTTTGGTAGGTGTGGCAGGGTGTGGCTTGAAACAGTGAGTGACATATTTGAAGGCCAGCGGTGAATTTTGAACCCACAACCCCTGCCCGTTTTTTAAACTAGTTGTTCAGAACAACGTTGCCTTTTATTTCTGTATTGAATGCAGCCCTGGTGACTTTTCTACTCAAATTAATTAAAGTAATATGATGGTGACACCATTGAAATATAATTTTACAATCCAAAATTGAGCCTAACAACATTCTGGTCCAACAAGACCTGTAGCCAAACTGATGCATCATAGTGGCTATAAATAAATAAATAGACTGAAGCATGGGGTTGCCCATCTGTTTTTGTGCTAATCATTGACTAGATCAGTGCTTCCTAAACGTTTTCTGTCATGGCCCTGTTTGCTCATGGGGGAACATCATATGCCCCTTAACCTCCCCACAAGATTATAGGATAAGAATACTTGTTAGTCATCAAGAAACCGTACATACAAACACCAGTAACTGGTTTCCCTTCCATATTGAAATCAAGAAGAGAAAATTACAAATAAACCAGCTTACTGCTGTGCAATGTCATATATATCCTTATTAAAAATATAAAGTTGTTTCTGGAAGTACTCATTAGGTTGCATAAACATGATGACTGCTTTCCTCCCTGAATTTTGGCCTTCAAAATTGTTTTCTAGGTTGCTGCTGCTGGCCATAGTATGTGAGACAGGCATGCTGCCTCTGACTGGGGAGAGACACAGGCTTGCCTACTGCCAGAGGTTCAGAGAAACAGCCCTTCTCTAATTCTGTAGCCTACTAGAAACAAGTTGTTTCAAGTTTATAATACTACCAAAGGTGTTTAAACTCACAAAATTGAGCCCAATACAACCGTTACCAATTATCACTCATTTTGAGAAAAATCTTGTTACTTTGCAATAGAAACTTAAACGTAAAATGTTTTATTTTTCTGTATAATTCTTATTTGCGCTTATGATTTTACCATGTTAAATGTGACTGTCTTTATTTGTTACAAGTCAGCTCACAAAATTAAGGGTTTGTTAAGAGGAAAGAGCGGAGCTTTTGCTCCGTTCTTACAAGCCCAAAGCATATTTGGCGGCTGGGGGATCCAATCATAAAATTAGGAATTGAGTAGTAGTGTAAAGCCACAGAAAGCCAGTAACTACGGTGGGAAAATAATTTCCAATTCAACCCCTGCAAGTTAAGGGCCTGCTCATTACATCCTTGTTGCAGTATGTCTTGTTCATTAGACTTGTCTATAATACCTCGTTCACATCATATTGGAAATTCAAAAGTCTGACTTGCTTACTCGTTGGAGAAAGATACGTTTCCCACTAGGGAAATATCAGAATCAACCAATAGGAAACTAAACTCAAATCATTTTTGCTTATTTTAACTCAGAGGTCCCGAGTTTCTGACGTGGCGGGATTTTCAATGTTTCATACCGGGTATTGCGAAGTTTCATGGTTTGAATAAGTCACTTTTAATAGCTTTGCTACTGGTTAAAATATAAAGCCAAAATGTTATGAATTCTGATTATAATTTTTTTCTTCCTCAGGTTTAAAGACACCAGAGTAGATGATGTCTGGCTGGTGGACGTGAGTCTTGTTTGCTTTGCATCGCACACACTGCAATCATACTGACGTGACGAGGCTGAATGAGCCCATTCAGCACTGCTTTAGACCCTCGTCCCGACACCAGTGTCCAGCTCATCCCTTACGGAAGTGGCAGTGGGGGAGGGAAGGGGGAGGTGTGTCTACTGTGTGTGTTTTAGTCAATGGAGAAGTCATGCATGGCGGGCGGCGGGCCTGGCCTGGGGGCTCTGAGGGGGTTTATGCCAGAGCCCAGGGTTCATGTCTGAGGCCTGAGCAAATCCAGCTGGCACCCAAAGCTGGCACTCCCTGTCCAGACCAGTCTGACCGCTTGAGGAGAAATGATTGGAGTGACAGCAGTCGTACTATATACACTGACGTCGATCACTATAGGCAGGCACAGACACAGCCGGAAACACAGTCTTGTAGACTGGCACACAGAACAGGGCTGTGCATTGACTATCAGGAAAAAAAAATGCTTAGGTGGAAATGCCAATCCCAATACCAAGTACAGCATTGCCACAAAGATGGGAGATTTTTATTGAAATGTTGTAATTCAACTTTTTTGGCTGGTGGTGTGTTCGGGGTTGTCATTTCAAGTAAACCCAGGGTATAGCAAAGAACAGGTCCCATGAGCGCCAACATGTTAAGTTTACAGGAGCATATATAATGTGGTGTCAAATGAAAGCTAAGTCTATATTTTGGGGGAATTAAGGCATAGATATGTTTTTCAACCATTTTTCCATCCCAAAAATTTGGAATAAACAGAGCTTTGATTTCTGATCACACAGATTTAAAAAAGTATTTAAAAAACCATCTAGAAAAAGTCTTAAAAGGTATTAGAAATGCATCAAAACACAATGTTGAAGTAAAGGCTCCTGCCAACTAATATCAAAATGTATATTTACTTTTGCAGAAATAATTTGCCTTCTGTGAGTTTAAGAAATATTACCTCATGTTTCTGTTACCACAAACCCACATTTCTTTAAAATATTTTCTAATTTCTCTCCCTCATGAGGAGGGAGGATTATGAAAGAAGTAACAAGTAAAGGTAGACCTACAAATTAGTTAGGGTTTTTACTGATAACTATTTTGTTTATGAATTATTAAATGATTACAATGCGTCACTCTGTTACCAAATTGGTACCAGTGACTGTAATGAAATGACTGCAATTGAATTGGGAAATCATAGTAGTCACAAACCACAGGTACAGTAGAGAACACATGGGAAGAGTGCAGTATAATGCAATATACTGTACTGAACTATACTCTACTTTTTTTTACTGTACTCTACTATGCTCTACTGTACAGAACTGTATTTTACTGAATATTACGGTGGTGTCAACTTGTGGAACATAGAAGTTTATGATTGGTACAGATTTGGTCTGGACCAAACAAATTTGATCTTGTTTGGGAGCTGAGCTCATTAGAATAATAGCCAGTGTGTAGAATAATATGCAAATGAGTGATATATCGCCTTAAAGACGATGACTGTATAGTACAGATCCCATGATGTCATTATGTTACCATTGTTCTGTTATGTTACCGAGTGTTAGTCTCGTTCAATTGCAATATTATTGCATAGAACTGACCCATCACAGCAGTGCCAAAAGAGGGCTCACAATTTCAACCAATCTCCGCTAATTTACCACATATGGTTCAATCAAGCCACACATCAGCAAACTTTTTCCTTTGTCAGCGCATTTCTGCGACAAATTGGACAAAATCATTGTCTATTGTTATATGCAAAATGTCAGAATTGACTAAGTAAAATGAAGCATTTTTGCCCACAAATATCACAAAAAATCCCTGCGAAATCTTGGAGGGACTCTATTTATCACCTTGGTTGCTGTAGCTTCATTCACCTCAAACACATGTCAATACAGCAGTTAACTTGCCACTTACTAGCTCAGCATCGGGATTAAAAACTAGTTTTGTTTCATGTCAAGTCAAACTGCAGTTTAGCCTACCTAGCGTCCTAGCTGTCGACAGCCATCTTCCACCTCCGCACTGTTTTGAGAGAAAAGTCTCGCTGTTCATCTGCCCGCTCCGACCGTGTCCTCGTGGTCCTAAAGTCAGCCCGCTAATACCTCTAAACTGCATTTGTCATTTTAATTGGATTTGGAATGATTTTAGTAGCCTATTTTAAATTGTTGTGGTTGAGCTAGGATATGGCGACTGCCATACCCAGTTGATGTCCCTGAGTGTGTTGTCGCCATGCGTGTTATTTCTGAACAGTGTGTGTATTTGTGTTCATAGTTTTAGAGCTAGTCCTATTTCATCATGTTTACAGTGGCTGACAGTGTTGTGTTGGGCCTTTTGCAGTTTTATGCACCATGGTGTGGCTACTGTAAAAAACTGGAGCCCGTTTGGTATGACGTCGGCGCCGAGTTGAAAAGCTCTGGATCGCCTGTGCGAGTGGGCAAGATGGACGGCACTGCATATTCTGGTGAGTCTCTGTTGCAGTGACCATGTCAATGGCTTCTCTACATAATCGTGATTGCCTCTAGTCTTGACTACCGACATTATTTTGTCAATGTAAGTACATTTGAAACGGCACATTTGAAAGTTTTAGACCAAAATAACAGTACGCATATATGGTTTAACATGCAGTCTATCGGGTTGACACCACAGCTATCTATAGTTCAGACAGGAAACGCCACGTATTCGTTTACATTTACATTACATTTAAGTCATTTAGCAGACGCTCTTATCCAGAGCGACTTACAAATTGGTGCATTCACCTTATGACATCCAGTGGAGCAGCCACTTTACAATAGTGCATCTAAATCAATTTAAACATTTATTAGAAGAGGATTACAGTACATGCATACGTTAGTCTTGGCATTAGGCTCTGCTCCTTCGGGGTAGCTCACTGCCAGAGTGCATTATGTTAAGATAATAATATTAATAATATTATTATTATTATTACAGGCAGTGAGCAAAACAAAAGCGGCGCTCAAACAGGCGGAGGCAGGTGTGGGGTGGGAAAGCAGAAAACTGACATGCATGACGAGTAACACATTACAGCAATAGCATGTCACCAGAACCTCAGCGCATAGCTTGCGTGTGGCAGCCATCAGAGAATGTGTGTGCAGAACCTGTTGGACTGAATAGGCCGCCATATTAAGGTAGTGATGAATCTAATTTGTGCAATATCAGCTGATGCCAATACTTGGGTTTCTTGTCTGAGCAATTATGATTATGATTTTTTTTGTATATCAAATACACATGGCCAAAAGTATGTGGACACCCCTTCAAATTAGTGGATTCTGCTATTTCAGCCAAACCCGTTGCTGACTGGTGTATAAGATCAAGCACACATGCAATGCCATGCTATCTCCATACGCTAACATTGGCAGTAGAATGGGCCGTACTGAAGAGCTCAGTGACTTTAAACGTGGGACCGTCATAGGATGCCACCTGTCCAACAAGTCCGCTAGAGCTGCCCCGGTCAACTGTAAGTGCTGTTATTGTGAAGTGGAAACATCCTAGGAGCAACAACGGTTCAGCCGCGAAGTGGTAGGCCACACAAGCTCACAGAACAGGACCATCGTGTGCTATAGCGCGTAAGAACATCTGTCCTTGGTTGCAACACTCACTACTGAGTTCAAAACTGTCTCTGGAAGCAACGTCAGCACAGGAACTGTTCGTCGGGAGCTTCATGAAATGGGCTTCCATGGCTGAGCAGCCGTACACAAGCCTAAGATCAACATGCACAATGCCAAGCGTACACCCTGGTGGAGGAGGAATAATGGTCTGGGGCTGTTTTTCATGGTTCGGGCTAGGCCCCTTAGTTCCAGTGAAGGAAAGTCTTAATGTTATAACATACAATGACATTCTAGATGATTCTGTGCTTCCAACTTTGTGGCAACAGTTTGGGGAAGGCCCTTTCCTGTTTCAGCCTGACAATGTCTCTGTGCACAAAGCGAGGTCCATATAGAAATGGTTTGTCGAGATTGGTTTGGAAGAACTTGACTGGCTTGCACAGAGCCCTGACCTCAACGCCATTGAACACCTTTGGGATGAATTGGAACGTTGACTGCGAGCCAGGCCTAATCGCCCAACATCAGTGCCCGACCTCATTAATGCTCCCTACAGCAATGTTCCAGCATCAAGTAGAACGTCTTCCCAGAAGAGTGGAGGCTGTTATAGCAGCAAAGGAGGGACCAGCTCCATATTAATGCCCATGATTTTGGAATGAGATGTTCAAGCAGTTATCCACATACTTTTGGCCTTGTAGTGTAAATATCTTCCATCTAATTGAGCATACAGAGTCCAAAATGGCACCCTATTCCGTGTATAATGCACTGCTAGGGCCTTTAGGGCTCTGAGCAGAAGTAGTCCACTCTATAGGGTGCAATTTGGGATGCACAAGAGAAGTTAACAACTTCCCCTATGTCTTACTGTGCATCAACTGCCATTCTGTTATCGGTTTCACCTGGCTGTTAAAGATGCACTATTCCTATTGCCAAGACCTAAGTCTGACTTCATTACTTAGGATCTCTTTTTCTCATGTTATTGACCCCTAGCCTCTCACTCTGGCTAATCACGCATAAACCAGATTAAAATTCCACGGACAGATTACATGACTGTCTGTCGCTGACTTTACTCGCAGTCCAAGATTAGGCTAACTAAGAGGCTACTAAAACCTCATCAACAGGTGACGACAGCTTTCAGGTATTAGGGAAAGTGCATTCTGAGGACAGAGCTGGTCCTTAAAATGTAGTCCAAGACAATTAACTGCGGAAAATATTGTCACTTTCCATCCAGGCATGTCCTCAGAATTTGGAGTACGAGGATACCCCACAATCAAATTGTAAGTATGAGCATATATGAAGACGATATACACTGATCATTGCCGTTTAGAAGTTTACATAACGAGCAATGCTTTACCCAATATTTTCTTTCACAATGATCATGTCTTTACTGAACTGAGTTGTCCATTGTGACTTGACTTGTCAGCATTAGGCCTGATGATGAGATTTATGGAATAAAGCTCCCCATACGCCCCTGGGGCTAGCCAATGGGGGATTTAAGGTGTTGTTGCCGCCTACCCTGAGGGCAATACATGGCCTAATGAGGTATTGTATCATTAAGATATGATGATTTGATCATATATTTAGGTAATCCAAGGTGCCAGTCAAATATACTGAGTGCAATGGAGCAGAATGTGTGTGTACAGTGCATTTGGAAGGTATTCAGACCTTTGTTACGTTACAGCCTTATTCTAAAATGGATTCAATTGTTTGTTTTCTCCATCAATCTACACACCCCATAATGACAGCAAAAACAGGTTTTTAGATTTTTTTTTTACAGCCTCGAGTCTTCTTGGGTGTGACACTACAAGCTTGGCACACCTGTATTTGGGGAGTTTTTCCCATTCTTCCCTGCAGATCCTCTCCAGCTCTGTTAGGTTGGATGGGGAGCGTCACTGCACAGCTATTTTCAGGTCTCTCCAGAGATGTTCGATCGGGTTCAAGTCCGGGCTCTGGCTGGGCCACTCAAGGACATTCCTGTGTTGTCTTGGCTGTGTGCTTAGGGTGGTTGTCCTGTTGGAAGGTGAACCTTCGCCCCAGTCTGAGGTCCTGAGTGCTCTGGACTCTCTGTACTTTGCTCAGTTCATCTTTCCCTCAATCCTGACTAGTCTCCCAGTCCCTGCCACTGAAAAATATCCCCATAGTATGATGCTGCCACCACCATGCTTCACCGTAGGGATGGGGCCAGGTTTCTTCCAGACGTGACGCTTGGCATTCAGGCCAAAGAGTTCAATCTTGGTTTCATCAGACCAGAGAATCTTGTTTCTCATGGTCAGAGTCCTTTGGGTGCCTTTTTGCAAACTCCAAGTGGGCTGTCATATGCCTTTTACTGAGGAGTGGCTTCCGCCTGGCCACTCTACCAAAAAGGCCTGATTGATGGAGAGATGGTTGTCCTTCTGGGAGGTTCTCCCATTTCCACCCCGACCAAGGCCCTTGTCCCCCGATTGCTCAGTTTGGCCGGGCGGCCAGCTCTAGGAAGAGTCTTGGAGGTTAAAAACTTCTTCCATTTAAGAATGATGGAGTTCCCTGTGTTCTTGGGGACCTTCACTTTGTTATTATGGGGTATTGTGTTTAGATTGAGGAAAATATTTTATTTAATCCGTTTTAGAATAAGGCTGTAATGTAACAAAATGTGAAAAAAAGGAAGGGGTCTGAATACATTCCGAATGCACTGTATATAGAACCAAAATATAAACACAAAGTTGTAATATTTTTGATTGTGAAGGACACAACTTTTGTCCCTCAGTCAAGTATTGCATTTCAAGCACAGCTTGAACTACAAAGACCAGGGAGCTTTTTGAAAGACTCATAAAGAAGGGCAGTGATTGGTAGATGGATAACAATAACAAATCAGACATGGAATGTCTTTTTTTAAGCATGGTCAAGTTAAATAGGCTGTGGACTATGTATTAAACCACCAAGACACATGAAAGGTACAGTTATCCCTCTGAACTGAGCTGCAGGACAGGAATGAAGCTGCTCAGGAATGTCACCATGAGGCCATTGGTGATTTTAAAACAGCTACAGTGTTCAAATGGCTGTGATTTGATTGGAGAAAACAACTGAGGATGGCTCAATCACATTGGTAACTCTTTACTTCACACCCAGTGTCATAACACGGTCATAATCATTTCATAATATTATAACAGTCATGACCCATATATTTACACAGGTTGTGACATATATTGTGTTATTTTATGGTTGGTTATGACACCTACATGTGTCAACCCACATTTATTCAAATCATTTTTTGTTGTTGTAATGTATTATTTATTGTCAGGTTTTGTTCATCATATTTTTAATAACTTGTAGAAAATACACTTTATGACACTGTCAAGAAGCATCATAATAATATAAAGCAGATAGGCCTATCACATGCATGCCCTTATATCAGTCATTAGTCAAAAAGAGGGTGTCTTTTTTCCCCTGCTCCTGTAAATTCTGCTCCTTCATTCATCCCAGTCGTCAGCAACAGAGAATTGGAATAGGTGCATGTGTGACAATTGTGTGTGAAATTACAATCATTTAATATGCTCAATTTCAAATATGGGCACTTTTGTGTAACAAATATACTGTTGACACGTAGGCTATGGTGTAATCTGGAATGTTATGCTTTGTGGGGTAGGTTTTGTGGGTTTTAACACTCTTATGTAGGTGTCGTAACCAGCCATAAAATAACACAATAGAAGTCACGACAGGTCTAAATTATGTGTCATGACAGTATGATGACAAGTTATGTCAGCTGTTATGAAATGTCTTGCCGTGTCATAATGTGTTATGATGCTGGGTGTCAAGTAAAGTGTTACCATAACATTGTAGAGACTCCACAATGACCTAAATTGATTTTTTTTAGGATAAAAAAGAAACTGGATGGGCCTAAGCACAGGCAAAATCCTAGAGGAAAACCTGCTTCAGTCTGCTTACACCAGAGGCTGGTAGAGGAATTCACCTTTTAGCAGGACAATAACCTAAATCCCAAAGTTGCTTACCAGGAAGACTGTGAATGTTCCTGAGTGGCCAAGTTACAGTTTTGACTTAAACCTGCTTGAAAATATAACGCCAAGACTTGAAAATTGCTAGAGCTTGAAGAAAAAAAGGATGGGCAAATATTGCACAATTTGAAGACCTTCCCAAGAAGACAGCTGTAATCAATGCCGAAGATGTTTCTAACATATTGACTCAGGGAGCTGAATATTTGCGCAAAGACAATATTTTAGTGATACCATTTTATTCACACAGTGGTTTTTTTATTTTATTTTTTAGATTGTTGACAATTAAATACATTTGAATCCCACTTTAACACAAAATGTGAAGACATCCAAGGGGTCTGAACACTTTGGCAAGACGCTGTAAATCCCTGAGGAAGTAGAAGCTGTAGCCTCTTCAAACAACACAGTATAATATTTTATTAATTTATTTGAGGCTTCTGTAGGACACTTAGGTTCTGTTTGAGCAAACATGATAACTCTGTTAGATGATCACAGTGGGGGCAATCATCACATTAAACCAAGCGAGTGATGAAATATTCTCAGGGGACTACACTAGGTAGCTTCCCCCCGGAGAGAAATATAGATACAGACCTGAGACTCCATCTCTCCCGGAGTTCATTAGAATAGATCCAAATAGCCTTGTGTACTGGCGTGTCCCTAGCAAACACTCCTGGATGTATTTGTCAGGTCTTTTGGGGTCTGATCCTGGTAGTGTTGTGGTTGATGTAACTATATAATGAAAGAGAAGAGGGCCCTTGTTTTCTCTCCTGTACTGCTATTGGAAATTGGATGACGCTTATCCAAAACCCTGATCAAATAGAGAGATTCTGGGGCTGAACGTGTCAAGTATCTCTGAGTGGGAGTGCTGATCTTGGATCAGGTATACCCCTGCCCATGTAATGTAATTAGTTGTGATCTAAAGGCAAACCTGATCCGAAATCAGCACTCCTACTCTGAGACGCTTGATACATACAGCCCTGACCTCTGGGTAAAGGGATCACTTTGACCCATGGACCTGCCTCTGGATTGGAATCACATTTTGGTTTGAGTCATTTTGGATTTGACTCACACTTGCTGGAGAAGTGTAATCTCTTAGCTTTGGCATTGTTATCATGCCTTTTCACAGCACTACAAAGAGCAACCCCAGAGTGGGTTGTCAGAATATACACATACAAGCACTAGATACCGAGCATAACAATTAAAGGGCCAAATGAAAGGCTTTTATCTTGTTTTTCTCTCATGCAAATGTACCATTCTGTCCATTTCTCCTCACAAAAGGACTGGCATGAAGAAGGAAATTCACAGTCTTTTTCTTGGTGTTATTCAATCTCTTTCTCACCGCCACACTCACTCTACTCCTTTCTCAGGCTAAAGGGTGATCTTGCCTATAATTACAAGGGGCCAAGGACAAAGGATGACATCGTAGAATTCGCCAACAGGGTAGCAGGGTAAGTCGTAGGACTCTTACCATATGCGCTGTTGCTTCAACATTTCTTATGGATGATATAAATGAGTACATAATCCCTTATGTAAGTCTATATGAATAGATATGATCAGACAAAAATGACTATACATGCCCTGAATACTGTGGTCTTCTAAACAGGACATTATGCTTGTATGGGCTACACATAGGACATTACGCTGTATGGGAACTCTATACAACAAATGTCTCCCCCTTAGAATGCAGTGAATTTCCAGGGCGCAGTGGTCTAGGGCACTGCATCGCAGTGCTAGCTGTGCCACCAGAGACTCTGGGTTCGCGCCCAGGCTCTGTTTCAGCCGGGCACGACCGGGAGGTCCATGGGGCGACGCACAATTGGCCTAGCGTCGTCCGGGTTTGGCCGGGTAGGGATATTCTTGTCTCATCGTGCACTAGCGACTCCTGTGGCGGGCCGGGTGCAGTGCATGGTGTTTCCTCCGACACATTGGTGCGGCTGGCTTCCGGGTTGGATGCGCGCTGTGTTAAGAAGCAGTGCGGGCTTGGTTGGGTTGTGTTTCGGAGGACACATGGCTTTCAACCTTCGTCTCTCCCGAATCCCGTATGGGAGTTGTAGCGATGAGACAAGATAGTAACTACTAACAATTGGATGGGGAGAAAAGGGGGGTGAAATTTAAATAAAAAAAATGTAAAAATGAATGCAGTGAATTTCCACCCAAGCCCTTTAAAGTCTCTTCAAATGCCAGGCAATAGCTTAGCCTGAGGGGATTTCTCTCTCTCGGGAAAATCCAAACTAGACCCATGACGACTGATCAGTCGGAATGGTGGGTCAAAGACCTGGCTGGGTTTTCACCTCTGACTGCATGCTTCTGCGATGTTCACTAGATGGCACCAGAACCATACACATTAAACTAGAGGTCAACTAGAAAAGAAACATGGCCGTGTTCAGTAGGCAGTCCGTAGCAATAAATAAATGAGTGTTCTAATATGAGATGTTCAGGTTAGTTCCTCTCTGTTTCACTTTGTAAACGTTTTCTCAACTTCAGGCAATTTTAACTAATGGCAAACACATTATCTTATAATCCAAACTATAGTGTTTCTGTTTGTGTGCATGTCTTCTGTCCTCTTCAGGCCGGCAGTCCGAGCACTTCCAAGCAAGCAGATGTTTGACCATATGATGAAGAGACATGACGTGCTCTTTGTATACTTCGGCGGGGAGTCTCCTCTCAAGGTAGGGGCTCTGGAAGTTTCTCTGGTCCAGACAGAGCATAACCTCCAAGTGTGGAGTGAGAGTGTTAACAATATGTAGCAATATAATATGTGTGAAGTTGTTTTGACCCAATACCTTCAGAAAAATATAAAAATCAACAAACATTTATGTTAAGTAATTCGGTGCATGAAATCATAGTAGGATTCATATTCTCCCAGTGTGATCATGGGAATTTGTTAACGATACATTTATTCCAGTCAGTTCAAGTAGGTTATTTGCCATTCAGAGGTGTAAAAAGAAATTGTAATTCTTGGTTGTAGCTCTCACATAGTACACATTATATAGTAAGACGATCCATACTACATTGGCGTATTGGTTAGCTACCATCCTGATTTAACTGTGCTTTCTGAGTAATTCGATATGCATTCCCCCCCATATGTTTATCACTTCTCTGTGGGTCTGAAATGTTATCTTAACATCCAATCAATGCCACTGAAAGCTGTCATGGCATTTAGCTAGAATTTATTGATTGGATCATAAAGCTTCTGCCCACACCGCTGCTGCCAAGCGCTCTCAGAGTGAGGAAAGGCCCATTTATACAACGTGCTAGATGACCTTGATAAATGTCCCAAACCAAGTTAACACAGAGGGCAATTCTCAGGGAAGAAGAAGCTTGCAACTTGTGTTTTCTCGTTTGCAGGAGAAGTATATCGACATGGCTGCGGAGCTGATTGTGTATACATACTTCTTCTCTGCGTCTGAAGACGTCTTACCAGAGGTAACGGCCTTGAGAATGTGGCATGTCCCCTGGCTCTTCAGCTAGGTTGTTTCCCCACATAACATTTCAGAGAGGAGAACTTATCAACGGCGCATTTGAAAGTTTCATTCTCATTACTTTTCTAATGAGGGATTTCTTGTGATTTTGATCATTGTTTTAGTCGTATAGCTAGCTAGACGAACACAAGGCAGCACTCACAAGTGAAAGTCCAGGAGTGCTGCTGTGACATTCTCCATGCAGTATGATATGGTAAATGCCATAGGGACAGTGAAGCCTGCGAGCATGCTGCTTTTGCAGGTTTATTTGGCATGAGGTCCACAGTTTGCTAGGATGGCTTGCCGCCAATAGGACTGCTGTCTCGTATGGTTCAGGTGCCCATAAATTAAGAAAGTAAGGGATGATTTATGGAATTCGCTTTGAATTATGTGTTTTTATGTGTTTTCACTATCCAGTCAGTGACTTTGCCAGAGCTTCCATCGGTCGTAGTCTTCAAGGACGGGGCCTACTTTACCTATGATGGTAAGTATCTGGTCGGGGCTACAGGGCTGGGGTGGTGGGTGATACGCTTGAGTAATATTTTGTTTGCGCTTTCCAAATAGTTTTCTAATTTTCTGTTTTAACTGCCTATGGCTTGTCATAAAATGTTCTCTTGGAGTAACTATGTGTGATATCGGCCTTTGAGGACCATCTTTTCCCTAGAAAGGAGGTCAGTCTAATTTGGGCAAGGCAAGGGTGCCATTTTTCTCCTTTGTTCCTCTCCTCCTCTCCTCCCCCTCTACTAGCCTTGTTTGCTCAGGCTTTCTTTCTCCAGTCTTAAACCAGAGTGTCTGTTCTTTCATCTTTCATCCGGCTTCACCACACTGCCTTTTGAAGTGGTGACTCCTCCATTATAAAGCGGTTCGGCTCTTCCCACTATCGCCTCTGTGGTCAGGCCAGTGATGTCGTGGTGGTGGCTTTCTCTGGGCAGACACAGAGCAGGCAAAGGAACAGGGAGGGATGGGTGGATGGTGGATATAACTGAGTGGGCGTGGGATGGTGGGAGACCACAGTGCAGTCCAGAGGAACCAGGGAGGGCTGGGCTTCCATCTGGGACTGACTCGGCCATGTCTGAGTCAGAGCTGCCCAGTAAAGTCAAGTCGGAAAGAATTATATGCTATAGCCACCAATACAGTTCAGAGCCCCCTCAGCGTATGAGCACCAGCTCGCCACATTCTTGCATCACTTCCTCTATACCGCCACCGAGCGTTTCGGGAGGGAGGCGAAAACGGAAGGGCAGCGCGTCCAGGCACAGGCCGACAACAAAGGGGCCCCAGTAGTGTATGTTGGGGAGGTTAGGCGCTCTGTGAAGGGCCCGCAGAACAAAATCCATCCCCTGGTTTGGCTCTGGTCCAGCCTGGCATTGGATGTCTGTCTGTTCCACCTGGCTGTTCCAAAATGGGGGCTTCCGGCACCAGAAGTCCAGCAGGAGGCGGTCTCCACAGCGGACGGTCACCACGAAAATACCACACTCCAGCGAGTCCTCTAGGACCCTGATAACGAGGATGTTCTGTATGGCTTGCATCGCCATGGTTACTGCCAGAGATAAGCTAGGGAAATCAGAGCCGGAGCAACAAGATATGACAGATGATTGGCTTTTTTCTGAACATGCAGCTTGGTTATCTCACTCCACTGGAAAACATAAGTGGTTCTGGGATAGAAAACATATTTGTATTACTTAAGTTTAAAAAATATATATATTTTACATTCTACACTTCATCTTTAGACATTTGGAAACAGAGGGGGTAGACAGGCAAGTGGGAGAACAGTAGAATTGTATCCCGGTCTCCGGTGGGGAACCGTTACTCTGATACTGAGAGTGTTACTGCAAGACCACAGGCTCTGCACAATGAAAAGGATTTAGAAGGCTGTTACTTCAAGATCAACAGTAGCACATAATCCAACAGTAAAATTGGAATGGTAAAATCTCATTTTGATTGGTAAACACATCTCATAGTGCTTCTAAGAGAAATGCTCTAGTCGGTATAATGACCTAAAAGCCTTTCCAATAATACCTTGTATTTAGTCGGTGTGATGCATATTTTACCTGAATCCTCCTCAGCATGGTCCCTGGTTTGGGAGTCCTGCCATTGGTGCTCTGCTCTGGGCTGTGCTCTGCCTAATAGGCGAGTTCCTCTAATGTAGCAGAGCAGCCACTGAAATTATGTTCACATTCTCTCTGGTGCTCTATGACACATTTTTACTGCATGTGTTGGGCTACTTCCCAAATGGCACCCTATTATCTATGTAGTGCATAGGGCTCTGGTCAAAACTAGTGCACTATATAGGGAATAGGGTACATTTTGGGACATACACACAATATCTCCCCTCCACCACATATGCAAGTTACTATCATCGCCAGACGGTCAGAATTTGCATTGAACATAGGGACATTTACAACTACATGCAATCAGCTCATTCAAATATGAGACTAGTACGTCACCATTTACTGTATATTCTAGTTGTGTTATGAATAGCTGTGGGGTTTAGCTTGGACACGTATATTGGCTTGCTTTTGTGATAATTCCAGTGTCTATTTGTACATGTATAGTGTTTTGTGTTAATTCCTGTTTGCACACTCATTGCCAGAATTTGAAATGGTCAACAACAGAACACCCCTTCAGTATTCCCACACCTCAGTTTTAGTGTTGTCCAAATACGGCAGCCCCACTTTGTGTAAACACTATTTGACGTAATGTCATAAAGCTCTGATCGGCTTGCTGCACAGAACAAACAACCTAGCAGTCCATTTTGGAGCATGAACGCTCCCACAGAATACAAGTAATAATAATTATTTTCATTTTACAGAATAATCTGTGCATAAAATAAAAATGGGAAAAAATTGACACTAGACATGGCAACTGACACAAAGAACACAGCTGACGCTACAATGACACCAAGGAGCACAGCTATCACCAAGCCTTCCTAAAGAGAAAGGTTCCCCAAGGAGCAGAGCTTGGTCCTAGGGGCTTGGCAGGATATCACTTGACCCGAGTGTGGGGTTAATGGGGGAGAGCAGTTTAAGATAAGGAGGCCATAAATACATTGCCATAAATACATAGGACAGTCAGCAGCAGGGTTTTGATTTCAATCTGAAATTAGACTGGGAGCCAGTGCAGAGATGCCAGTATGGGGGTGATGTGATGGTGTTTCTGCACTCTCATCAGGATCCTGGCAGTGTTGTTCTGGATGTTTTGGAGCTTCTGGAGACTCCCGCCAGGGATCCCAATGAGTGCGTTGCAATAGTCCAGCCTTGAGGAGATAAAGGCATGGTTGATCTTCTCTGCATCAGACTGAGTGTGGGTGGGATGGAGTTTGGCAATGTTCTTGAGGTGATAGAATTAGGCTTTACACAGTTGTTTGATGTGGTTGTCAAAGGTCAGTGAGGAATCAAGCTTTACACACAGTTTGGAGGTGTGTTATTGGTGAGTTACCTGGTAGGGGTTGCTGTTCAGTTGCTTCATCCATCCCTTTATCTCAAAGCAGGTGTTCAGGCGGCACATGCATCATAGGGACTTGGGGCAGTTTTTACTGACAGCTGGGCAGTGGTGTAAATAACTTTAAGTAAAAATAATTGAACGTGCTACTTAAATCTGGAAAAAAATGTAAAAAAATAAATCCTTACTTTACTCTTTTTTGACAACTTTTACTTTTACTCCACTACATTCCTAAAGAAAATAATGTACTTTTTACTTCATACATTTTCCCTGACACCCAAAAGTACTTGTTTCATTTTTAATGCTTAGCAGGACAAGAAAATGGCCCCATTCACGCACTTATCAAGAGAACATCCCAGTTCATCCCTACGTCCTCTGATCTGGCGAACTCACTAAACACAAATTCTTTGTTGTAAATTATGTCTTGAGTGTTGGAGTGTGACCGTGGCTATCCGTAAAAAAAAAAAAACACGAAAATCTTTCCATCTGGTTTGCTTAATATAAGGAATTTGAAATTATTTATACTTTTACTTTTGATACTTAAGTATTATTAAAATTAAAGACTTTTACTCAAGTAGTATTTTACTGGGTGACTTATCTTTACTTTTATGCAAGTATGAGAATTGGGTACTTTTTCCACCACTGCAGCTGGGTGTCATCAGCATAGCAGTGGAATGAGATTCCATGCAGGGTAATGAAACGACCGAGGGTTGTTGGTCCAAGAACTGATCCTTGTGGGACACCGCACAGTTGGTGTGGTGGGTCCGGGACCTGGACACATACTCAATCCTGTCTGGGTGTAACTAGCTCAGAGCTGGTGGTCCAGATATTCCGATGGTGTCCCGGAAGAATTCCAGGAGGATGGGGTGGTCGACAGCGTCAAACGCTGCTCTCAAGTCCAGGAGGATCAGGAGACGCGGAGTGCTTGCATCAGCTGCAATCAGCAGGTTGTTGGTGACCCTGAGTAGGGCTGTTTCAGTACTGTGGTGTTTGCTGGAAACCTGACTGGAACTTTTCAAACAGGATATTCTGAATGAGATGGTCCTGGAGCTGTACAGACACCACTTTTTCCAACACCTTGGAGAGAAAGGGGAGGTTGGGTATTGGCCTGTAATTGGTTAGCACTTCTGGGTCTATCTAAGGTGGGCTTCTTCAGAAGACCGCTGATGACAGTGGTCTTAAATGCAGGTGGGACACTGCCAGATTGGAGGGAGTGGTTAACAATATGGGTTATCAGTGCAGGGATGCATGGCTGGAGCAGGGCTTTTGGAATAGGATCCAAGGTACAGGAGTAGGTTTTCATTAATACCTCCCTGGGTCAATGAAACAGGAGAGGGGCTGAGGTGGCGTTCGTGGAGGTTCGAGGGCAGGAGGAGACTGAGTAGTAGAGCAGGAGATGAAAGATTTGATGTTGCTAACCTTTGTTTAAAAACATTTTAAAAAGTAAATGAAGCTGTTACACTGCTCTTCTGCTGTCTCCATCTGGGACTGGGTTTTCAAAAGATGGTTTATGGTGGGAAACCGGTGCTTTGAGTTTCCAGGATTTTTATTGATGAGGTTGGAGTAGAACGTTGACCGCGCCTCTTTCATGGCCTTGGAATAGGCTGTATGGTGCTCTTGAAAGGCCCATTTGTGGACAATGAAGTTTTGAGTTTCTGAGATGCCGTTCCATGATGCGACTAGTGGATTTGGTTCTTCTCAGTTCTGGAGTAAACCAGGGAGCTAAGCGAGCGAATGCGATGTCCAATATTTTTATGGAGGTCAAGCACACTGCTCAGGGATTGGTTGTAAACCTCCACAGTTTCATTCACTGACAAAAAAGCTGGAGGAGGCAGGTTCAAGATGTCCTCTGACAAGCTGGCTGGGTCGATGTTTTTCCAGTTCTGGAAACACGTGCTTGGACTTGGTTAAAGGGGAAGGAATGTCAAGTCCAGTGCGACAACCTTGTGGTCAGACACACTAAGGTCATATACCTGCATGTCGTTGATTGGGGCAGAGTCCGTGATGACCAGGTCAAGTGTCCCCACAGGTGTGCGTGGTGGCATCAACAAGTAGCTTCAGGTCAACTCAGAAACTCAGCAGTAGTGACATGAGGGAGAGTCAACGTGGATATTGAAGTCTCCTAGAATCACAATGTTGGCTGAGGTGGAGTAGAGCGTTTGGATTTTACAGCGAGACATACAAAAGAGCACAGTTCAGGCAGCTGGGATCTTTTCAGTTCAACTTGGCATATGATGGCCATGCCAGTGCTGAGGAAGGTGGCATGCCTTATTTATGGCTGAGTAGACCCCAGGCTGATGCCAGGTTTCAGTTAGGCACATGTCAAGCTCCTTGTCTGCTACGTGGTTGTGCAGCAGGAGGGATTTATTAGTGAGAGACTAGACAATAAATAGTTCCATTCTGATAGGCAAGGGAGCTGTAGATGGAACAGGAGCTGCATGAAGTGTCTGAAGAGGTACTGAAATCCACTCCGCGTTTTCAGATTTGCCTTGTGGGTCTCGCGGTGTTTCCAACTGCCTGAGGAGCAGCCCGCAGAGACGTGGCCAGTGTCTTTTGTCATCCATCTCCGTTGGGCATGTTGTACTGCACTCACTGGGAGTGCACACACAACACTTTAGTTTGAGTAATAGTTTCCTAACCCCTTCTGTGTAGTGAATGAGGGTTGCTGCCATTTCTGAGTCTTTGTTTCAGCCTGAAAGAAAATTAGATGAAGCTCTTTGAAGATTTGGGCTGGTTTTCAAATCCGAACAATTAGCTAGTTGATTAAAGGAGTTGATAAAAATAAACTAACTTGTTGGTAAAAATAAATGTGTTCAATACTTGATTAGCTATAAATATATATAATATATATATATATATATATTAAAAACAATGCACATAATATGAACAAATAAAACAAATCGTTACGGATACATTAGCAGGAGTAAACTACACAGGCTGCCATTAGGCGCCATGGCAACCAAAAAGTACAGGGGTTCATCCATTTTTAACCTCCTAAGTGCTCCGATTTGGAAGTTTGACAAAGTTCTACCCGACTTTGATAATGTTACAGCCTGTATATACTGTACAGGATAGTTTTTAATCTTACATAAAGTCTGTGTTCAGTGAAAGATGGGCTGCATGCTAGACTTGAACATGGTTATAATGAAGACTGAAATAGACGCTAGACAGTAGGGGTACTAGTTTGTTCTTCTCTCTGTCTCCAGCCTTTTGACATCTTTTTTTTCCTTTCCCCTTGTTAAAGCTGAGCTCATATATTGCATACTGTTAATGAGATCATATCAACAATGTCTCGCTTGGCTGTACATGGAACATTTCAGCAATTTTATGCTTATATAGCCAGTTATGTGGTGCGGTTTATGGTATTACAGCCTGGAAGCCCTGCATAAAGGCAAGATTTGTTTGCAAATGTTTCAGTGAGAGTACGTCAGTGAGGTGCGACGAATGAATGGGTTTATATGAATGTGTTGGATAGATAACCTGCTCTTAAGGACGACAGAACTTCGGTAATGATCAAATCAAAAGTTTATTTGTCACGTGCGCCGAATACAACAGGTAGACCTTACAGTGAAATGCTTACTTACAGGCTCTAACCAATGGTGCGGGGGAAAAAAGTGTGTGTGTGTGTGGGTAAGTAAAGAAATAAAACAATAGTAAAAAGACATTTGAAAAAAGAGTAGCAAGGCTATATACAGACACCTGTTAGTCAGGCTTATTGAGGTAGTATGTACATGTAGGGATCGTTAAAGTGACTATGCATATATGATGAACAGAGAGTAGCAGAAGCGTAAAAAGAGGGGTTGGCAGGTGGTGGGACACAATGCAGATAGCCCGGTTAGCCAATGTGCGGGAGCACTGGTTGGTCGGGCCAATTTAGGTAGTATGTACATGAATGTATAGTTGAAGTGACTATGCATATAAGATAAACAGAGAGTAGCAGCAGCGTAAAAAGAGGGGTTGGCAGGTGGTGGGACACAATGCAGATAGTCCGGTTAGCCAATGTGCGGGAGCACTGGTTGGTCGGGCCAATTTAGGATAAACATGAATGTATAGCAGACTATGCATATAAGATAAACAGAGAGTAGCAGCAGCGTAAAAGAGGGGGGTGGGGGGGCACACAATACAAATAGTCTGGGTAACCATTTGGTTACCTGTTCAGGAATAGGCTTTGTCGTGTCCTCTTCACGACTGTCTTGGTGTGTTTGGACCATTCTAGTTTGTTGTTGATGTGGACACCAAGGAATTTGAAGCTCTCAACCTGCTCCACTACAGCCCCATCGATGAGAATGGGGACGTGCTCGGTGCTCCTTTTCCTGTAGTCCACAATCATCTCCTTAGTCTTGGTTACGTTGAGGGATAGGTTGTTATTCTGGCACCACCCGGCCAGATCTCTGTCCTCCTCCCTATAGGCTGTCTTGTCGGTGATCAGGCCTACTCCTGTTGTATCGTCAGCAAACTTAATGATGGTGTTGGAGTCGTGCCTGGCCATGCAGTCGTGGGTGAACAGGGAGTACAGGAGGGGACTGAGCATGCACCCCTGGGGAGCTCTAGTGTTGAGGATCAGCGTGGCAGATGTGTTGCTACCTACCCTCACCACCTGGGGGCGGCCTGTCAGGAAGTCCAGGATCCAGTTGCAGAGGGAGGTGTTTAGTCCCAGGATCCTTAGCTTGGTGATGAGCTTTGAGGAGACTATGGTGTTGAACACTGAGCTGTAGTCAATGAACAGCATTCTCACATAGGTGTTCATTTTGTCCAGGTGTGAAAGGGCAGTGTGGAGTGCAATAGAGATATCATCATCTGCGGATCTGTTTGGGCGGTATGCAAATTGGATTGGGTCTAGGTTTCTGGGATAATGGTGTTGATGTGAGCCATGACCAGCCTTTCAAAGCACTTCATGACTACGGACGTGAGTGCTACGGGTCTGTAGTCATTTAGGCAGGTTGCCTTTGTGTTCTTGGGCACAGGGACTATGGTGGTCTGCTTGAAGCATGTTGGTATTACAGACTCAATCAGGGACATGTTGAAAATGTCGGTGAAGACACCTGTCAGTTGGCAGCACATGCCCGGAGCACACGTCCTGGTAATCCGTCTGGCCCCGCAGCCTTGTGTATGTTGACCTGTTTAAAGGTCTTACTCACGTTGGCTACGGAGAGCGTGATCACACAGTCGTCCGGAACAGCTGATGCTCATGCGTGCCTCAGTGTTGCTTGCCTCGAAGTGATTTAGCTTGTCTGGTAGGCTCGTGTCACTGGGCAGCTTGCGGCTGTGCTTCCCTTTGTAGTCTGTAATAGTTTGCAAGCCCTGCCACATCCGTCGAGCGTCGGAGCCGGTGTAGTATGATTCAATCTTAGCCCTGTATTGACACTTTGCCTGTTTGATGGTTCGTCGCAGGGCATAGCGTGATTTCTTGTAAGCTTCCGGGCTAGAGTCCCGCACCTTGAAAGTGGCGGCTCTACCCTTTAGCTCAGTGCGAATGTTGACTGTAATCCATGGCTTCTGGTTGGGGTATGTACGTACAGTCACTTTGGGGACGACGTCCTCAATGCACTTATTGATAAAGCCAGTGAGTGATGTGGTGTATTCCTCAATGTCATCAGAAGAATCTCGGAACATGTTCCAGTCTGTGACAGCAAAGCAGTCCTGTAGTTTAGCATCTGCTTCATCTGACCATTTTTTATAGACAGAGTCACTGGTACTTACTGCTTTAATTTTTGCTTGTAAGCAGGAATCAGGAGGATAGAGTTGTGGTCGGATTTACCAAATGGAGGGCGAGGGAGAGCTTTGTACGCGTCTCTGTGTGTGGAGTACAGGTGATATAGAATTTATTTCCCTCTGGTTGCACATTTAACATGTTGATAGAGATTTGGTAGAACTGCATTAAAGAGATTAAGTTTCCCTGCATTAAAGTCTCCGGCCACTAGGAGCGCCGCCTCTGGGTGAGTGGTTTCCTGTTTGCTTATTTCCTTATACAGCTGACTGAGTGCGGTCTTAGTGCCAGCATCTGTCTGTGGTGGTAAATAAACAGCCACGAAAAGTATAGCTGAGAACTCTCTAGGCAAGTAGTGTGGTCTGCAGTTTATCACAATATACTCTACTTCAGGCGAGACTTCCTTAGATTTCGTGCACCAGCTGTTGTTTATAAATATGCACAGACCGCCCCCCTTCTCGTCTTACCGGAGTATGCTGTTCTATCCTGCCGGTGCAGCGCGTATCCCGCTAGCTGAATATCCATGTCGTCATTCAGCCACGATTCCGTGAAGCATAGTATATTACAGTTATTGATGTCCCGTTGGTGGGATATTCGTGATCCTACCTTGTCTAGTTTATTTTTCCAATGATTGCACGTTGGTGAGTAATATTGACGGTAACGACAGTTTTCCTAGTTGTCTTCTCCGGGTCCGGACGAGGCATCGCTTCCTTTTGCGAATAATTGTGATGTCCTGTGGGGTGTTTGGAGAATATTGTGTGAGTCCTGCTTGTTGTTGTTGTTGAAGAAGTCTTTGTCTAATCCGAGGTGAGTGATCACTGTCCTGATATCCAGAAGCTCTTTTCTTCCGTAAGATACGGTTGCAGAAACATTATGTACAAAATAATTTACAACTATTGTGAAAAACCCCACATAATAGAACAATTGGTTAGGAGACCGTAAAACGGAGGCCATTCCCTCCGGTGCCATTTTTTTGTTGATTCCTTTTCCCCTCTATGGCAAGGAAGCATGCACTGCACACTGATACCAACATTTTACAAACAATACGATACCAGGCCACGTATCACGACACCAAGTAGTAACGTGATACCACGGTGGGGGAAAAATCAGTGGCCAAGCATCCTGTTCTCCCCCCCCACCCCGGACGCTTGTTCACGTTACAACACATTGAATTTGACTTCATACTGTTCAGTGTATAATGGAATACTGCATAGAATGGCTGATTTGCTCATATTTGCAAAGGTCTTCCCGGAATATTCATTAGTGGAGGCTGGTGAAGGGAGGATGGCTCATAGTAATGACTGGAACGGCGCAAATGGAAAGGCATCAAACATATAGAAACCATGTGTTTGATGGAGCCCGTCCTCCCCTATTAAGGTTCCACCAACCTCCTGTGATATACATTCATAAGGACCTGCATGTCAGTAAGGGGAAAACACCTCATGAAACCTTCTTTACTCTTCAGTTAACACAGACACACGCACACACACTCTCCCTCTCTCTGTCTCCCTCACTCTCATAAACACACACCACTCTTTCTCCCACAAACACACACTGCTCCCAACTTTTGAAACGTTAGGCACCAAACTGAATTTAAGGAGCATCAGAAAGAAAGAGATTGTTCTAGATAGTTTAGGCTTACATTAGCCCTAAATGAATCCTACCTTTTGAAGCAGACCCTTTTCCTTTCTTCCTGTGCCAATCAAATTTGCCTAAACCTACTGTCAAATGACCAGGTTGTTAGCTAGCTAGTTAACATTACTGAACAACATTGTTTGTTATCACACCAATATTTAGGGACTCTGGATTACTTTAATTAAAACGGCCCACGTTACGGTTTGTGAAATGATATGAAAAGGCATCTGGGGTAATATGGGTATTATTATGTTTTTTATAATTTAGGCTAGGAGACAGCCGTTTTCTTTGCTCTAAAGCTGCAAGTAGTATTGCCTGTCGCCAAGTGGTGCTCCATTTTCCCACTGACACTCTGAGGCTGCATGACAGTGAACTTGCAAAGTCCACTCAGACTGGTCTGTGCTCTTGGTTATAACAGGCAATTCAATTATACAATGTATCAAAATGGTTCGCTTTGCACACTGCTCCAATGTAACAAATCTAACAACAGAAGACTGATCTGGGTCTGCATCCCCGCTCCACATCACGGCTAAATTATTTACAAAACAAACTGACGGAGGAATAGACCCGCGTGAAGAGAGGACGGAGAGAAGCAGGTGAGTTCAGGCACTCCATGCTTTGGCCGTGCAGCATTTATTGTGATATGGCCACTGCAGAAGTCAGGATATTTATGCTTTGCAGAGCTGTTTCTTTTCAAATACATTTTTAATTTAACCTTTATTTAACTAGGCAAGTCGGTTAAGAACAAATTCTTATTTTACAATGACGGCCGACCCCGGCCAAACCCTCCCTTAACCCGGAAGACACTGAGTCATTTGTGCGCCGCCATATGGCCTGTTGAGCATAGCTGTTGTCAAGGAAATTACTTAGTGTTATACATGACCTCCCGCCCCCACCTACCATCAACCAATCATGCCAATCATGTCCAAAAATTTGGAGGTGCACAGCGGTGCGGTACAGAGTAAAATTTGACCTCTGCATGCCTCCGGAGGCTCCACAATTGTGTCACACCCTCCATACGGAGCCACTGACTACGTTTTAGAATCAAGCATAAATTGGCTCTGAGGGGTCGGGCATGTAGGGGTTGCGTCTGGCTGATTACAGCTGCCACGTGATAAGCGCTTATAAGTGAAGTGGATATTATTGGATCTGTGCATGCAAGAGACTAGTGACTTGCTTAAATTCAACTGAATTCATAAAACAAAATTGACTTTATAAACATTTTATAACGGCGCCAACCGGTTCTTTAGATCGGTAGGGCTGAAAAACTTGGTAGTATCATATGAAAATCAAATTGTATTGGTCACATACACATATTTAGCAGATTTTATTGCGGGTGTAGCGAAATACTTATATTCTGAAATGTTGGTATCATAAGTATCATGGTGTTTTGGTACCGTGGTATTACCGTGGTACTGGTATACCGTACAACACTGCACACCATTTGCTGTCGTGTGCCCTGCCTGTCATATAATTTGCTAGCAACACGGTAACCATGCTCTCCTTTGCTGATGTTCATGCCAGATATCATTATCATCTGGTCTGTGGATGTTGCCAAGCTATCCCAACCCATCTTTTGGCTTGTTGTGCTCTCTCTTACCGTGTGAGTGACATAGCCCTTGTAGTCAGGCCCTTAACACGAGCCTCCTCTCCTTTTCAGTCTGCTTTGTCTCAGAGGGCCAATCCACCATTAACCTTCCTTTACCAGGCATATGTCACACCTGCATCTCACTTTCAAACTAAATATGCTGGCTTATCACCCTCCCTCGACCCCTCCTTATTTGTGAAACTCAGGCTGACAGGCTCGTGTTGGTGTATGTGGAGATTGCAGGGCTCGACCCAGGCAGAGACGAGCGCTAGGCGCGAGCTAATTTGTTTCAAGGTGAACGAGGCCCAGTCAGGCTGCTGGACTCAGCGTGATGCCTACCCTCCCTCCCTCTCTGTCTCCCCCACTGCTTCAGTAGGGAGGGAGAATAAACTTTCAAGCTGCCGCCTGCCCACCTGCTGTCTATAAAGGCCAAGCAGCTGTGGAGAGAACTTTGTGGAATGCCAGTCTACCCACGTCTGACTCAGTGCTGTGAAGAACAACTTCTTGCTAAGACTACATATAACCTACTGTACAGTATGTAACGGCCAAGAGATGACTTACTGTAGCATACAGTATATGCAGTCAAAGCTCAGCTTTTGACTACGTGAGGAGAACATGTATTAGCATTGTATGACCATGATGGTCCATAAGTTTATTACAGGTATTATGGTTGGGTGGTCAACTCATATCTCCTATAGGAGGGAGTCCTACTAATAGCTTATTATAAATGTGTTCACACCTACAGCATTATTTTTATTCTTTAGCCAGCCGGTGTTACCCAACGAGGTCTTGTTAACTTAACATTTCATAATGGAATCTTGTACTTGACATCAATCGTTTCATCCGGTGCCCATGTGCTGCTTCTTTCTCTGGGAGAACAGTGTAGCCAAGCTTGGCTCTGCTTCCCCGTTGCTCACTGTCGCTAGTGGCAGATGGCGATACGGTATTTTCCGTTCAAACGCCTGTTCCACATGTCAAGGTAAAAAAAAAAAAACTTGCAGCGCTGTTAGACATGTCATATTTCACAATAATGCCTTGTGATCTGGAGGACGGCCTTTTGCATCCTCCCAAAGGTCCAAATGTGTAGTCTGTACCCTTACCGATTATCATGGACAGTAAAGATTTGAAAGACACATTACCAGGCAACTCCTTTTTTCTATATTTACAACTTAGGTCAGCTATGTTGGCCTAGGGACTCTTGGGAAACCCAACTACCGAACCATCCAATGATGGGATTTATAAATAAATTATCTGGGTTCCCGAAAGCACTGATCTCTATAATGTATAATCTACTTTTGGAAAGCTCATATTCTGAGCTAGCCATTAAAATATGATCCACAGATCTAAGTGAATCTGAACAGCACTTTTAACTGGAACAGAACATGGACAAATTTTACCTTGGCATCCCGTAATCCGAACCATCAAACATTTAACCTTTGTTCACAGACTGTATTTAACACCAAGGAAACATTTTACGATGAAATTGGCTCCAACTCTTACCTGTTCACTGTGTCCCTTCATATCAGCTAAGCACATTTCTTCATATGATGTTGGAGTGCCCTTCAATTAAATGCTTCTGGGACAAAGTTACAACATACATTTCAAAGTGCATGAATGTAAATATTACTGTGTTACTCAATGATGATGGCTCCTTGAATCTCTCAATCAATCAGAGAAGATTACTACTGGCAGGCAGCACTGCCACAAAAAAAAGATGTTGGCTCTTAGATGGCAATCACCTTCCTCCCAATTCGCCAGTGGATACATTTACTATTAGACGTTACAACATTAGAATTAACAACAGTGAGAATGATTGGTGTTAGTCAAGGAACAATTGCAGCCTGCACAAATGCACTACAGGTCAAAAGGTTTAGAACATCCCCATTTTTCCAGTTTTTACTGAAATTTAAGCAGTTAAAGTCCAGTGAATAACCTGAAATGGTACAAAGGTAAGCGCAAAACACCAGTCTCAATGTCAACAGGCGACTCCGGGATGTTGTCCTTCTAGGCAGAGTTCCTCTGTCCAGTGTCTGTTCTTTTGCCCATCTTAATATTTTCTTTTCATTGGCTAGTCTGAGATATGGATTTTTCTTTGCCTAGAAGGCCAGCATCCCGGAGTCGCCTCTAAACAATTGTCGTGTCTTTGGCTATGCCGGATTAAGTGATATGACATGCTATTCTATCAAATAATTTCTCCGTAATTAATATTACCTGATTGAGCTAATCATGTAAATATAATTAACTAGAGAGTCGGGCACCACAAAATAATATTTATAGAGCTGTTATCTTCCGAATAAACTCTTAAAGACCTAGTAATATTTTACATCAATAGCAGTCAATATTAATCGTCATCTTAATTCAGTCTCATCTGAAAGTTGTAAATTCTTGGTTATCTGCACGAACCCTGGCTAAGAATTTGAATCAGCAATACAAAATTGGGTTTAATTATTAGTTTACTAAATACCTCATTAATCACACAGAATTACACATACACATAATTAAATCATAACTTGATTACAAATGACATCATAAAGGAAAACGTCCCTAGCGGGCGGAACAGATATGACAGCTTGTTACACAAAAGAAAAGGAGCTGGGTTTGAGTGAAAGAGCGGGAAGACTGAGGAACAAAGGGCGAAGCTGTGCTATCGTAAATACAGTATCTTATACATTCTAAATTACCGCCCATTTGGAAAAGGAAAATGCAATAAATATTTACTCTGAGCTGCGCTTCAGTAGGTTGGTGGTAGATGGAAGGCCGTGTTGCCCAACCGAGTCCTTTGAAGAATGTCTCTGCTGGTAAATTGACTCGTTGTAGTAACGTCGTGGTGTGGTAGACGGGATACTCTGTCTGTTCCTTCCTAACCCTCGTTTGCAGCAGCTGTTGCTAACTCAATGGCTAGGAGGTATCACTTCTGTAGTGAATAAGAGTTCAACGTTCATACCATTCGCAACCAAAGCTCACACTGATGTTGGCTTCGTTCTGTAGTTATTATCTGAACCATTCTGACATCGGACCGTCGTCCTAACGTCCTCGGAACAGGAGGTTATATTGCTTGATCCTAAGGGCTTATATAGGAAGGGAGAGGAGGGCGTGTTTGAAAAGGGCGGGCCACTGATTGAGCAGATCCCTATCTTATGAAAACCCAAATCTCACATTTTAGAAGCTAAAATCACATTTCATCCCATCATGAATAATTTCATATTCAAACATTTAAATTGAACAACAATTCCATGTGAATCCGATAACTCTGATGTGTAAACTTTCCACCGTAGAGTTTGTCATCTTATCATTGATGAGAATGTCTCAAATGACAACCGAACTGACATCATATTCATTAAGTACCACCGCATATATGTTCAATTGGTCAGATTACCAGAATATTGTTAATTTCCCCCCACCTTCTGATGTTCCCAGAATCTCTATGTTAACCAAGGGTTTGCAAATGTAACATCTGTAGGGTAGAGAGAGGAAAAAGGGGGGAAGAGGTATTTATGACTGTCATAAACCAACGTCATGGCACAGAGACTGTTTTTTTTGCAGGTACTATTTAATGAAGCTACCATTTGAGATATTGTGAGGCGTCTGTTTCTCAAACTAGACACTCTAATGTACTTGTCCTCTTGCTCAGTTGTGCACCAGGGTCTCCCACTCTTTCTATTCTGATTAGAGCCAGTTTGTGCTGTTCTGTGAAGGGAGTAGTACACAGCATTGTACAAGATCTTCAGTTGCTTGGCAATTTCTCGCATGGAATAGCCTTAATTTCTCAGAACAACAATAGATGGATGAGTTTCAGAAGAAAGGTCTTTGTTTCTGGTCATTTAGAGCCTGTAATCGAACCCACAAATGCTGCTGCTCCAGATACTCAACTAGTCTAAGTTTTATTGCTTCTTTAATTAGCACAACAGTTTTCAGCTGTGCTAACATAATTGCAAAAGGGTTTTGTAAAGATCAATTAGCCTTTTAAAATGATGAACTTGGATTAGCTAAGGAGTGATGGTTGCTGATAATGGGCCTCTGTACGCCTATGTAGATATTCCATAAAATATCTGCAGTTTCCAGCTACAATAGTAATTTACATTAACAATGTCTACACTGTATTTCTGACCAATTTTATGTTATTTTAACGGACAAAAAATTTGCTTTTCTTTCAAAAACAAGGACATTTCTAAGTGACCCCAAACTTTTGAACTGTAGTGTGCCTTATAAGAAAAGAACAAGACGGTAGACTTCAAATCATGTAATGGCCAGCACATCATGGAATGGCCAGCACAGTCTCCAGACTTAAACCCCATCGAGCTGGTTTAGGATGAACTGGGCAGAAGGGTGAAAGCAAAGCAACCTACAAGTGCAACACATTTGTGGGAACTTCTGCAACAGTGTTGGGAAGAACTTTCTGAACTATATTTGATTTCCGTTGTAGAAAGAATGTGTGTTCGGCTGTTATGTCTGCAAAAGGTGGCTACTTTGACGATAACATTTTGTTAAACAAAAAGATTCCCTGATGTATTTTCTGTCTCAAATTGTTAAATGCTTTCATTTCAGAGTACATTAAGACAAACTGTGTGAACTTTTGTAAAAACTATAAAAATGGAGGTGTTCTAAAACTTTTGACAGGTAGTGTATATACTCTGTAAGAATAATCTCAGCTGAAGCCCAGCACATACATACAAAAAATAATATATATGAATATGTATACAGCGACATTTTGAAAGTATTCAGACCCCTTGACTTTTTCCATATTTTGATGGTCACAGCCTTATTCTAAAACTGATTAAATAGTCCCCCCCCCATTAATCTACTCACAATACCCCATAATGACAAAGCGAAAACAGGTTTTTAGAAATGTTTGCACATTTATAAAAAAAAATGTACAACTTAAATATCACATTTACATAAGCATTCAGACCCTATATTCAGTACATTATTGAACCACCTTTGCAGTGATTACAGCCTCAAGTCTTCTTGGGTATGATGCTACAAGCTTGGCACACTGGTATTTGGGGGGTTTCTCACGTTCTTCTCTGCAGATCTTCTCAAGCTCTGTCAGGTTGGATGGGGAGCACAGCTATTTTCAGGTTTCTCCAGAGATGTTCGATCGGGTTCAAGTGCCCGAGCTGTGGCTGGGCCACTCAATGACATTCAGAGTCTTGTCCCAAAGCCACTCATGCGTTGTCTTGGCTGTGGGCTTCGGGTCGTTGTCCTGTTGGAAGGTGAACCTTTGCCCCCATCTGAGGTCCTGAGCGCTCTGGAGCAGGTTTTCATCAAGGATCTCTCTGTACTTTACTCCGTTCATCTTTCCATTGATCCTGACTAGTCTCCCAGTCCCTGCCGCTGAAAAACATCCCCATAGCATGATGCTGCCACCACCATGCTTCAATTTAGAGATGATGGCAGGTTTCCTCCAGATGTGACGCTTGGCATTCAGGCGAGTTCAATCTTGGTTTCATCAGACCTGAGAACCTTGTTTCTCATGGTTTGAGAGTCCTTTAGGTGCCTTTTGGCAAACTCCAAGTGGGCTGTCATGTGCCTTTTACTGGGGAGTGGCTTCCATCTGGCTACTCTACCATAAAGGCTGTGCCTCCATCATTCTTAAATGGAAGAAGTTTGGACCCAGCAATACTCTTCCTAGAGTTGGCCGCCCGGCCTAACTGAGCAATCGGGGGAGAAGGGCCTTAGAAAGGGAGGTGACCAAGAATCCGATGGTCACTCAGACAGGGCTCCAGAGTTCCTCTGTGGAGAAGGGAGAATCTTCTGGAAGGACAACCATCTCTGCAGAACCACCAATCAGGCCTTTATGTTAGTGGCCAGATGGAAGTCAATCCTCAGTAAAAGGCACATGACAGCCCGCTTGGAGTTTGCCAAAAGGCACTTAAAGGACTCACAAACTATATATCTGGTCTGATGAAACCAAGATTGAACTCTTTGGTCTGAATGCCAAGCGTCACGTCTGGAGGAAACCTGGCACCGCTCATCACCTGGCCTATAACATACTTACGGTGAATGGTGGCGTCAGCATCATGCTGTGGGGATGTTTTTCAGCTGCAGGTACTGGGAGACTAGTCAGGATCGAGGGAGAAAGGAGCAAAGTACAGAGCGATCCTTGATTAAAGCTCCCAAGTGGCGCAGCGGTCTAAGGCACTGCATCTCAGTGCAAGAGGCGTCACTACAGTACCTGGTTCGAATCCAGTCTGCATCACATCCGGCTGTGATTGGGAGTCCCATAGGGCGGCGCACACAATTGGCACAGCGTTGGCCAGTGTAAACCGTCATTGTAAATAAGAATTTGTTCTTAACTTACTTGCCTAGTTAAATAAAGGTTAAATTAAAAAAACCTGCTCCAGAGTGTTCAGGAACTCAGACTGGGCCGAAGGTTAATCTTCTAACAGAACAACGACCCTAAGCTTCGGGACAGGTCTCTGAATGTCCTTGAGCGGCTCAGCCAGAGCCCAGACTTGAACCCGATCTAAAATCTCTGGAGAGACCTGCATATAGCTGTGAAGTGATGCTCCCCAAAGGTGCTTCAACATAATACTTATGTAATATTTCAGTTTTTTTTAATAGATTAGTAAAAATGTATTAGCCTGTTTTTGCTTTGTCATTATGGGATATTGTCTGTGTAGATTGATGCGGGGGGAAAAACTATTTTATAATTTTTAGAACAAGGCTGTAACGTAACAATGTGAAAAAAGTAAATGGGTCTGAATACTTTTGTGTGTATATAAATATGTGTGTGTGTGTATATATATACAGTGGGGCAAAAAAGTATTTAGTCAGCCACCAATTGTGCAAGTTCTCCCACTTAAAAAGATGATAGGCCTGTAATTTTCATCATAGGTACACTTCAACTATGACAACAAAATGAGAAGAAGAAAAAAAAAAAAATCACATTGTAAGATTTTTTATGAATTTATCTGCAAATTATGGTGGAAAATAAGTATTTGGTCAATAACAAAAGTTTATCTCAATACTTTGTTATATACCCTTTGGCAATGACAGAGGTCAAATGTTTTCTGTAAGTCTTCACAAGGTTTTCACACACTTGCTGGTATTTTGGCCCATTCCTCCATGCAGATCTCCTCTAGAGCAGTGATGTTTTGGGGCTGTTGCTGGGCAACACGGACTTTCAACTCCCTCCAAAGATTTCCTATGGGGTTGAGATCTGGAGACTGGCTAGGCCACTCCAGGACCTTGAAATACTTCTTACGAAGCCACTCCTTCGTTGCCCGGGCGGTGTGTTTGGGATCATTGTCATGTAGTGATGGACTTTCGTTTTTCTTTGCATATTTGAGCCGTTCTTGCCATAATATGGACTTGGTCTTTTACCAAATAGGGCTATCTTCTGTATACCACCCCTACCTTGTCACAACAACTGATTGTCTCAAACACATTAAGAAGGAAAGAAATTCCACAAGGCACACCTGTTAACCTCTAGCGACGAGCAATCCCGTATCCGGGAGCGTAAATCATAGCCTCAAGCGCATTACCATAACGCAACGTTTCCTATTCATGAAAATCGCAAATGAAATGAAATAAATATATTCAAACACAAGCTTAGCCTTTTGTTAACAACACTGTCATCTCAGATTTTCAAAATATGCTTTTCAACCAAAGCTACACAAGCATTTGTGTAAGAGTATTGATAGCCTAGCATAGCATTAAGCCTAGCATTCAGCAGGCAACATTTTCACAAAAACAAGAAAAGCATTCAAATAAAATAATTTACCTTTGAAGAACTTCGGATGATTTCAATGACGAGACTCTCAGTTAGATAGCAAATGTTAATTTTTTCCAAAAATATTATTTGTGTTGGCGAAATAGCTCCGTTTTGTTCATCACGTTTGGCTAAGAAAAAGACCGGAAAATGCAGTCACTACAACGCCAAACTTTTTTCAAAATTAGCTCCATAATATCGACAGAAACATGGCAAACGTTGTTTAGAATCAATCCTCAAGGTGTTTTTCACATATCTATTCGATAATATATCAGTCGTGACAGTTGGTTTCTCATCAGAAGCAAACGGCACTTCCTGATTGGATTTTTATCTGGGTTTCGCCTGTAACATCAGTTCTGTGGCACTCACAGACAATATCTTTGCAGTTTTGGAAACGCCAGAGTGTTTTCTTTCCAAAACTGTCAATTATATGAGCATCTTTTCGTGACAAAATATCTTGTTTAAAACGGGAACGTTTTTCATCCAAAAATTTAAATAGCGCCCCCTATATCCAAGAAGTTAATTGAAAAATATAAACCCTGTTATGAGCAGGTGTGTCCAAACTTTTTACTGGTACTGTTTATGTTTGTGTATTTGCATTTAATTTTTGTTTTATTTTACTGTCATTGCTGTCAGGCCCAGGGGAAGTGGTGGTATGTGGAGTGTTTTCTGTGCTCACAGGGCGGCTGGGTTGGGTGAATGGGATGGGAGGTTAGGGGTGGAAGATCACTTATTTTTGTTTCTTTCCCTTGTATATTGTACCTGTAACTCCCAATTAAGATAAATGAAAAGGGGTCACACAAAAAGAAAAAGAACATGAGGTTGGTTTGCACTCAGGAAATTGTAGTGTTGAATATGACAATTTATCATTGCGGTTTTAATGAAGCGGGGGAGTTATGCATGCACTGTAAAATTGAAAAGAGCTCAGACTAGCTGCTTCCTGAGTGTGAATGGCATTTTTTTTCTCTGAGTCATTCACCAGTGTGGTTGTATACAGAAACAAAATTGTTAGGCTAATAAGGTCGGGGGAGAGGGGGGTATTATTCATCCAGATGTCACAGTGTGAAAAGAATCCAGGCCTACACAGTTAGTTGCACAGTAAATTTGAGACCTGTGTTCGTTGTGTTGTGAATCAGAGTCTTCTAAAATGCTTAAATAACATCTTCGGTCTGATGTTGTTCATTCATAGAATTTGTGCGTCAACAAAACTGTTTTCATGTTTGTAAAACTATTCGCATTACCATTTCCTCCAGATGTTTTTAGCCACCCTGATTCACAACATGCCAGCTTTGACACAACACACCCACATGAAAAAAGAAAAAGATAGTGTACTAGTCTAAATACTGTAGTATTATATAAACTATAGCGTTCACTTTACTGCTTTTGCAGACGACTAGTATACTGTTTAGTTACTGTAGTGTTTTCGCCTACGTGACTAGTATTTACTGTAGTGTTTTCGCCTATGTGACTAGTATTTACTGTAGTGTTTTTGCGGACATGACCGTAGTATATTGTAGTAACACCGTAGCTAAAATGGCACAACTACCAGACTACGCCAGTTACTGTTTGTTGAGGGGAACACCTCAACCAGAACATAAGACACACTGGTTCGTGACAGGCCACCTATTGAGTTGGTTCAACAGTTCTGAGCAATGTAACAGACCAGACAACATTTCAGCAAAAATGTACAATTTGTATTACAATTGTAACATCTAAACTTTAGGTTCTAGGCCCATTTATGGGTAAACATTTCAGAGTCAGATATAAAGAACAAGCAAAGTTGATTAACTTGACCAGGTTATAGACTACAGGGCTGATTAAGTTGAAGTGCTGACTTAGCACAGTGGCCTCCCTCAAATATCATATGAATACACATTAGACATGGCTAAATGCATAGAATTGCAAGAACATTTACTGTAAAGCTTAGAGAATTAGGTGTGCTTATTTGACACACAACATGCATTAAGAGTACACCAAAGTGACTTCTTAGATCTGTTACTTCCACTAGATGGCTTTCTGAGATACAACAGTGCTTTCAGATGACCAAAAACAATGACAAACAGTACTGCACTTCTGATGGTAGAAAATAAACAGTTAACCACTGCATTTACATAAACAATTGATATTTTAGAAATGCATATTTACTTTATTTAGACAGTCAACTGATTGGAGGGTGCTGCCAATAAACTGCCTGGACCTCAAACCAGCAAAGCCTCTCCCAACAAACCCACTGTAAACAAAAGGATATTCTTGCACTGGCTTTAACATTTCTCCATGTGGGTTTAGGTGTAAATGTGAACTAGGAAAACAATGGAAATACATTTGAATAGGGATGCACCAATATGACTGTAACGATGTGTGCTGAGAGTCAGGAAGCAAGTTCAGGGAGTGAGCGTTTCAATAAATGAACGCAACATAATACAAAACAAGAAACACAAACAACGCACAGACATGAATAACAATAACGCCTGGGGAAAGAACCAAAGGGAGTGCCATATATATAGGGAAGGTAATCAGGGAAGTGATGGAGTCTAGGTGAGTCTGATGATGCACAGGTGTTCGTAACAATGGTGACAGGTGTACGCCATAATGAGCAGCCTGGTGACTTAGAGGCCCAGAGAGGGAGTACACGTGACAATGACATTTTTGCCCGATACCGATAGTGGCCTTTTAAGCATTCCAGTACAGTTAAATAGTTTAACAAAGTTTCATTTGTTCAGTTAGTAACAGATGGTTTAATAACTTGTAAATGACAAATCCATGAATGTGTTTTATCACACAACAGATATTCATGACACAAATATTACAAAGCTGGTTAAGTTGTTGGTGGCTCTGCTTTACTATCCAATCTTGACCGTATGGAGAAACTTAAATGCTTTGAAATAAATATTGGTTTAAACTAAAATGCAGTTAATCATTTTAGCTTTAGCTCCTTGAAAAATGACTGTCTCTAGGTTATGTCATAAACTGCTATAAATGGCACAACTTAAACTTTCCAAATGTGCTCAAATGACTTGACTAGTAAAATGTGAGCAAATTTACAACACATCATCTCATCTTTCATTTAGGAAATAAAAATAATAAACAATAACAAAAAATGCTTTGTTTTAAATGAAATGAAAATGTTGACCTATACCAGCCACGAATAAACAAAAGAAAAGCCATTTGTCTTTTTCCAATTTTAACATTTGGGGGTGGTTTTTCTTCACCTGCTCGGCTTTGTCACAAGAGAGTCTGTTTATGTTTTTGTCTACAATGTTTGAAGCTGCACTGAAAAGGCACTCACTGTCCACACTAGTACAGGGAGCACCAAGATACTTGCACACAGCTTTAGCTAGGATGGGGAAACGGCTCTCCATCATGTAAAAAGTACTGTTCCATCTGGTGGAAATGTCTTGCTTAAGCTTTTTGTTTTCACTCCAAGCTGCTCCAGCGTTGATGCAGGCGGCTGTATGCCAGCTGTGAGTGTTTAACATGACCCACTATCTTCCTACCTGTTGCCACTGTGTCAGATATGCTGCGTTGGGCCAAAACACCTTCGTTCACATCCAGTTGCAGCGTGTGTGCCATGCAAACTGGCGACTCCACATTCTTCCAAATCCTTTGTCATGTTATGTTTCAAACATGTTCTCAAATGCCATTGAAATGGCAGCAGCGATATGAGAACCAGCACATTCTTGAGTTTGCAATACGGCTTTCCTCAGTACGAAATCCTCGTTGACCCAGACTCCGCATACCCATGGGGCTGACATCACTGGTCCGAATGTCAGTCGTGAAGCTAAAAGTAGTGACGCCCATAGCAAGTAGCTCATGTATGTGCGTTTCAACAATACTGTGTAACTCCGGTTGGGCACATCTGGGGGGAAAAAAGTGCCTACTTGGTAGTGTGTACCGGGGCTCGATGTGCTCGATCAGTCGGCGAAAGCCAACATCATCCACGTTAGAGAAGGGTTGATTGTCAAGGGCAATGAATTCCATTATCTTGGCGTTAATGGATTTCAACCTTTGAATTGTCTCGCTGAAATGTTCTTACTCTTTCAAATGACTGCTCGACTTGAACTTGTTTAGTAGTTGGAAGTGTGCGCTTAGTTTTTTTTCTGCTTTTGTTCTAAGTAGTTGCTGAACGTCTGGGGGTGTTGCACTTTCAAATCAGTAATTAGGTTTGTGGTATTGAAAGATTTCACTTTCCCCCCTCGGGAAATAATAGCAGCACAAACTTTTTTATTTGAACCTTTATTTAACGAGGCAAGTCAGTAAAGACATTCTTATTTACAATGACGGCCTTGTTCAGGTACAGAAATACAGCATTTTACCTTGTCAGCTCGGGGATTCGATCTAGCAACCTTTCGGTTACTGGCCCAACGCTCTAACCACTAGGCTACCTGCCGCCCTCATATGGGACTTTTTTGTTGTCTTCCTTTGAAACTTCAAAATAGATCCACACAGCAGACATTGTGGGCTAGGTTAGGAATGCTGTGTTGTAAGTGTAGCGCTGTATTTTTTGTGGCGTCATTACATCATACAGGTATACACGTCAGCTTTGACATCGGTTTTGCACATCGGCGTTAAACTATACATTGATGTTTGGCATTTTTAGCTAATATCGTCCGATTCCGATATGCTTACCAATTTATATCGTGCATCCCTACATTTTAAACTTATTTTGTATTTTTCTCAACAAATGTCTTAACGCATTGTATCTACTTTTGTGCTTGTATTTGTGTTTTTAAATAGTCAAATCAATCAAGAGACTACAGTGCGGAGTATAGTATTCTACAGTATATTTCAAAATGATATCGTAAGCACTACACGATCGAGTGGGATGAGCTCCCCAGAGACAGCACGTTTAAATCAGAACAGCATCGACACCGCTAGCAAAAAAGCTATCTAGCAGTCCAATCGATCTAAAAATACTAAAGTAAACATTATGTAATCAAGTGTTATAACAGTGTGCAGTATAGTATTCTGCAGTATACTACAAAAGTCTATAGTAAGCAGCAGTTCTGAAATATATCCTACCAGACCACTTCACCTATAGACACATATCTGGCAGAACACTGGTCCAATAGCACATCCTTACATAATAATAATATATATTTATTTTATATTGCAATTTTCATACAAAATCTGTAAAAAAAAATATATATATATATATAATAATAATTCAGGGAGCTGCCAGTTCATGAGAGGAGGTCCTCCACAGCTGGATGATGATGCAGTTCAGTATAGGACTAGCTTGAGTAGAGGTGGTGTCGATGGTCCAGCCACAACTCCACTGTGTGTGGCCCTCTTTGTAGTGTCTGGATGGGTGGGAAACTGTGCGTGCGAGCTTGTCTTCCTCACATAGCGAATATCAACAGGTAGTAAGTAAGTAATTAGTCTGACCTTCTACTTCCCAACCACGCGTCGATACTCAATTGAACCATTCTCTGTAAACTGTTGTTTTCTCAATTGATCATCAATGCTTGACATTTCTCTGTTGTCTTGTTATTCTCTGTAATTGCAGAGTACGTGGACGGTGGCTTGTCTTCCTGGGTTAACAAAGAACGATTTCAGAGCTACCTGCAGATCGATGGCTTCACCCTGTATGAACTGGGAGAGACAGGTACAGTATACATTCTGTACTCTACAAACCTACTGACAAGCACAGTATAGGCCTTTTCCATAATCCTGTGCACTTGTGGCTATCTGGGTAGATTTGACAGGTGTAAGCAATTTGGTAATAGCTCCAACTCCAACGTTTTACCCTATTGCTTACACCAATCAGTCTTTCAGATCTCCACAAGTGCACAGAGTCAAGGGGTCGATTTGGGATTGGGCCACCAATTGCATTGCATCCTATCAGTACATTCAACATAATAACCTCAACCAAGGCTTTGTCATGAAATGCTATATGACACGCCAGCAGAGGGCGGAGTAGTTCTTACCATTTCCAACTAAGTGCTTCCTTCCTGCATCAGTCCACAAGCCTGAACACTGAACAATACATGTACACCCATCTTAAGTTGTATGGCAGTTGTTTTATGAGTCCATTTGTCTTGTTCTGATTGGCCTCTTCCCCTTCTACTGCACCTGAATAGCCTCCGCCCACTGGTTCTAGAACCACCAAGAAGTCACCAAATGCAGAATGACAAATTAATAGAAACCTTGGTTGGTGCTTTCTTTGTTTTAGCTGCTTCTGTAGTGATGTGCTATATCTCCCCCAAAGCCTTTTATCTTCAGGCTATTGTCCTCCCGCCTTCTCTTCTGCTGTCTGTTTGTGAGTGTGATTTGTAATCCCTCTCTCCCTCTACAGGCAAATTGGTGGCGATTGCAGTCATCGACGAGAAGGACCCGACAGAGGAAAGCGGCAGGTACAAAAGAACATTGTGAAATTAAAGCCTAGTGCTGCTAGACAAATTACAATCGCACGCTTCCATGGAAACCGCTGCGGCGGCATTTAAAAACGCCCAGCTTTTTCAACTAAAGATAAGCGCTGCATTTATTGTTTGGATTGCCCACAAATTGATGCATGTGGGAAGAGCGTCACGATGTGGACTGATGTGAACTAATGTGGTACCTTTGCCTCTTTCTTTGATTTGTCTGTTAGATTAAAGACTCTGATTCAGAGAGTGGCAAAGGAATACAGGGAGCATTTTAACAGGTAAGTGTTTGGATGGAGATGGACCATTCATATATTCATAATCACACACACACAAACTTTTGTTTTTCTGTCCTTGTGACCGACCTTAAATGTATTTCCATTCAAAACCCTATTTTCTCTAATCCCTAACCTTAACCCCTAACTCTAATCCTAAATCTAACCCCCAATTCTAACCCTAATTTTAACACTAAACTTAAAATAGTCTTTGTCTTCATGGTCCTTGTTTTACTATCCTTGTGGGAACATTTGGAGATTTCAGGTCCCCACGAGGTTAGAAGAACAAGTGTACACACACACACACACACACACACACACACTTATTACAAGGGATCGCTGTGGGGAGACAGCCTAACCAGCTGTACTTCTTTGAGGACATGTCTGGTTTCATTCAGTATCAGTGGGGAGGTAATTATGCAAAATGTCAGGCTTACCAAAAATAGGCGCTCCTCTGGAGCTGTCAGTCGCTGCACAGTTGGAGGAACGTATTACCTCACGAGACTTTGTTCTCCTGTAAGAATACCTTATTAAACTATCACCAGTGTGAATGGAACACTACATTACAGAATGGTGCGTGCAATGGATTCATTTTGCTTTAATTAAGAAGTGATCTACCTCGCGACAAACTCGAAATGGGATTCATAAGGCTGATGCGTAAGAACACACACATCAAATGCATTCACTGCAGTACAGACCCTCGTCCCATACATAGTCCTACATATTAGTGTCAATGTACAGAATCTCACCATACTTGGCACACATTCCATATTGCTCTTTCTCTTTACTAGTTAATTCACCGGTGCTGGCCCTCTAGCTAAATGAAGACGTATTATCTAAAATCTCTATGATCAAAGTGTTTCTTCTCCTCTCCAGGCAGCCACATTAGAGCTGATTGAATTTCACAGATCCCTATCATCAGTTAGACTATCTGCCACGCTATCGCGCCTTGTTTTTGAAGTCATCACACTCTCCTGATTCACAGTTAGATTATAGCCCAGTGTTTTGACACAACCTAAATGCTAGATGGCTCGTTGTAATTACGTCACACCCCCCTTGTTAGTGCCCCTTCTGGTGGGCAGACACGGAGACTGAGGCAGACACGGAGACTGAGGCAGACACGGAAGGCAGGCGACTGATGCAGATAGATGTCATTTGGATGAGTGAAGCGGTGTGTGAGGGTGGTAATGAATACTGTGGCATTCAGCTCGCCCTCCATCCGCAACCGTGTGACAGAGCGATAAATGCAATCTCTGAGAGGAGACTACCCAAGGAGACGTGTCTGTGTGTGTGTTGTGTGTTATTCTCTGTGTGTGTTTGGGTGCTGGCTAGGTGTGTGTGTCTGTGTGCTATGGGTTGGGGGTATGTGTATTTGAGTGATTGTGAGTTAGCGTTGTGGGTCTGTTGCACAGCAGAGAGTTGAAAAGAGAGTGGGAGGGAGGTGAAGACAGGGGGAACGGGAGGGAGACAGCAATATTTATGCGGTTGAGTAGGGAGAGCTATGGTGATTGCTATGATGAACTGACATTTATAGACACGCTCACCACATAAAATGTGTATAATATATTCTTCCAAAAGTCTCTCACATGTACACACACACACGAACACACACTGAATTCATTCATTGAAGTCCATAAACTAGCTTCCTCTTAGGTAAGAGAAATGTCTCACAATTGCTTGGTATCTTAGAATAAGAATTCAACAAGCCTCACTTCCTTCAAGTACTCAGTCTTTAGCCCAATATTATCTGACTGAGCTTCAGCCTAACCAGATTAGATCGGGTTTAATAATAGTTGAGTGTCTTCATAAACATGTCATTGATATTGGCACCGGCTGTATTGTTTGGCACCCAGGGGACAGGTGTTCCAGATGGAACCATGATTTAATATGAATGTAATATATATGTTGAGGCGGCCATAATCCGTCTCTCAGTGCGAATGACTGGGTTCTTCCCAGTTCCCTCGGCTTCTGCTGCAGACCCCTTCCATCCCTATCGCCTGCTTTCTTCCCACAATGCATCACACAGGCGCCAACACAAAACAACACAATGAGATACAAATGGCATGCGCCAACACAGAGCAACACAATGAGATACGAATGGAATTCTTCCTTCCTCTGCCTTACCGTTTTTAGGTAACTCATCCGATACTTTTTTGAAATGGGAATTTGGGAATTTTGTGTTATTTTGCTATTACGTGCCGTTGGAGAGAGAAGGGAGTCCTTGGTTCAGTCTTCATAGGACACTTGTGTTATAACTCTTGTTAGGATAGCAATGCTTATATCCTTTCATTTTGTTGGTCTTATGATGAGTTGTTTGTTATAAATGAGCTTGTTTGTATGCATGTTGTCTCATTTTGTTGCTCGTCTTGTTCCATCTCCCCAGAGACTTCCAGTTTGGCCACATGGATGGAAACGACTACATCAACAGCCTCATTATGGGGTGAGCGTCTCCTCCTTTTTCTCCTCCATCTCTCAGGCTTCTTTACCTCCTCTTCTGTACTTCCTCTCCTCCTCTCCTCTACCACCCCTTTCTTCTACCACCACCTTCCTGTCTCTTCCTCCTCCCTTCTACTGCCTCCTCCTCTCTCCCCCCTACTCCCTTCCCAGGTTTCCTAGGCTACCGCAGTAACCTCACACTGTCAGACTCCATAAAACCGCAATTTAAAGTCTGCCTCCGCTATTAAAATGCACTCTGTTGGATCCGTCAATTACCCGGGACTGACCGTCATTTGCTTTTAGTGGGCTGGGAATTGCCAGAATTACCATGAGACATAGGTGTTGATACGATATGTATTGCGATTCTCTATGTATTGCGATTCGATACTGTGATTTTAGTGCGATTCGATGTTCCAAACATATTGCTTACCATATGTCTGCTGCAGAGGGACAAGAAAGAGCCATGAGAATGAGTTTTGATCAGTCAAGTGCTAAAAACAAAATGGCTCCCTATTTAAAAAGAAGATCGAGAACAAGCTATGAAGGAAAAATACTGCCGTTTTGGTGCAGGTATAGCCAACTAGCGCAATAATATTGCGACTTTGTCAAAACGATACAATACAGTGGGGCAAAAAAGTATTTAGTCAGCCACCAATTGTGCAAGTTCTCCCACTTAAAAAGATGAGGCCTGTAATTTTCATCATAGGTACACTTCAACTATGACAGACAAAATGAGAAAAAAATCCAGAAAATCACATTGTAGGATTTTTAATAATATATTGTAAAAAATAAAAAAAAAAAAAAATCCCGATAGTTACATATCTTTTTATTTTTTCCCCCATCACTAATGCTAGCTCCCATCCAGGTTTACCTTGTATAGATACCGCCGTGGAGATGGGGAGAATACACGAGTCCTATGAAGCTGGTGGATTAGAGTCTTATTGGGCCTGTGCTTTAATGGCTGTCGGAGGGAGAGCTGTGCTAATGATGCAGTAAGCCCCAGTATGGAGCTGCGTGACAGGGCTCGCTGCTGCGTGGTGTGGTGTCATGCTCTGAGAGGCCTGTGCTGCTGCTGTTCTGACACCACCACACTGTTAATTAGCCCGGACCGCCAAGCCTGGCAGGGCCAGCAGGATCACAGCGGGGCAGCGGGGGCACAGGACTGTGTGTGTGTGATGTATGCGTGCAACCATGCATACATACATAATACACGGAGTATACCAAACATTAGGAACACCTTCCTAATATTGAGCTGCATCCCCTTTGCCCTCAGAACAGCCTCAATTCATTGGGGTGCAGACTATACAAGGTATTAAAAGCTTTTCACAGGGATGCTGGCCCATGTTGACTCCAATGCTTGGAGTCAATCCAGCCAAGTTGGCTGGATGTCCTTTAGGTGCTGAACCATTCTTGATACACACAGAAAACGGTCAAAACACAGCAGTGTTGCAGTTCTTGACACAAAACGGTGGCACCTACTGCCATACCCAGTTCAAAGGCACTTACATATTTTTGTCTTGGCCATTCACCCTCTGAATGGCAGACATACACAATCCATGCCTCAACTGTCTCAAGGCTTAAAAATCCTTCTTTAACCTGTTTCCTCCCCCTTTATCTACACTGACTGAAGTGGTGACATCAATAAGGGATCATAGCTTTCGTTTGGATTCACCTGGTTTGTCTTTTTTAATATGAGCGTGACCAAAGCGTGTGTGTGGTTAGGGTTGTCATGATACCAGATTTTCCATGGCAAAAAAAGAAAACACGGAGCAGACTGAACTCGATGGTCCTTGAAAAAATGACTTTCTATAAAATATATATATTTTTTCAACATTATGACTGTTTTCCCCCAAAAACAAGTCTGCTTCATGTTTTGTTTCCTTAACACGGTATTTCGGATGAATTGCAATATTAGCATCATGACAACCCTAGTGTATGTGGGGGGGGGGGTTAAATACCTCAGAATGTTATTGTTTGTGTGAGGGAGATTACAGTAAACATGCTCTTTTAATCACACCAGGGGCTTACAGAGTGTGTTTGTGATGACAGCAAATGTGTTACTGTGAATATGTCTGTGATCGAAGTACACTGTGTGTCTGTGTGTAATGCTGACACTGTGATGGGGGATTATAATAGACATACATATTAAAATGTGTATAGGGTGGGTAGTGATTACACAATTGTTTGCATGCTTGTGTAATAATGTGCTTTCTGTGTGTGTGTGTGTGTGTCCTCTGTGATTCTTTTGGACGGCCCCGGACTGAGTTTGCCCAGGATTAATTGGCCTCCTTTGAGGAATAAAATCCCGGCCTGTCAATGGCCACTAATCCCGCTCCCTTAGGAAGGCCAGGGAAATAAATCTGATGGCCTTTTATCCTCCCCTCCTTCATCACACAGATTACTGGGCTCCTTCTCTGGCAGCGAGAAGCACCCAGTCATATCTGGCAGACACACACGTGCACACACACAGACATGTGCGCGCATGCAAGCACGCACACTCCCTAGTCCCATGTAATTTAACGTCTGAGGCTGGTTTTAGTGTTTCTGCCCGTCTGTTTGAGTATTGCATTGTGTTTGGGTGGAAACTGGAGGAGCCAGAGCCATGGCGACTCTCACACTCTCCGTAATGGCCGTTGCTATGACAGAGCCATTCTGCAATATGCATGCGCAAAGCAGGCAGAGTGAGAGTGGAAGTGCTGCTGAAAAGACCCAGCAGTCTGCTCTCTGAAAGGTGAATGGGCTAATCCATGTTGATTCAAAATGTCTGCCATCTGTTGGTTCTCGGCTGAATGTCAGATGGAGTACTCACGTAGGGTTTGTGGATGGGGGGGGGGGGGGGTTGTGTGTGCATGCACAGCTCCAGATCTCAGCCTAATGGTGGTGTAGTGGAGGGCTGTCTACAAAGCTAGTGTGTGTGCGCAGCTTGTGTGCCTAAGCTCAGCTGCGGTGTGCACAGTGATGCACAACCTGCTTTATCTCAGCTGGTCTGTGTAGTTGTGTGTTTGTTTGTGTATGTGTGTGCACGCACGCACGTGTACATTGTATCTATACGTGTGCCTTCTCTCAGTTGAGCTGTGCAGTTGTCTGATCTTCTGGGTTACACTGTGTCTGTGTGACACTGTATATGTCACCTCAGCTGTGTGGCCACACAGTGCTGGACTCCCTCTGTTTCAGTTGTCAGCTCTAATTTGTAAAGGTTCCTTTAACTGTGGCCCCATGATGCCGCCAGAGTCGCACACTGTTTGCATAAAGATCAAGATGACACTCCAAAAACTCTGCATCGCATTGCCTTTCATCCATACCAAATACCAATGCCCTCAGGAAAAGTCGAGCCGCATCGAAAAGAAAAGAACTGTGTATCCCATCTTGACTATAAAGCTTCTTTGTTATTTTTGTTTCTTGTGCTTTTTACACTATAATCTACTATTTAATTGGCATCATGGTTGATATGCGTTCAACACCATCGTGCCCACAAAGCTCATCACTAAGCTAAGGACCGTGGGACTAAACACCTCCCTCTGCAACAGGATCCTGCATTTCCTGGCGGGCCGACCCTAGGTGGTAAGGATAGGCAACAACACATCTGCCACACTGATCCTCAACACGGGGGCCCATCAGGGATGTGTGCTCAGTCCCCTCCTGTACTCCCTATTCACCCACTACTGGGTGGCCAAGCACGACTCTAACACCATCATTAAGTTTGTTGACGACATAACGGTGGTAGGCCTGACCACCGACAACAATGAGACAGCCTATAGGGAGGAGGTCAGAGACCTGGCAGTGTGGTGGAAGGACGACAACAACCTCTCCCTCAACACGAGCAAGACAAAGCAGATGATTGTGGACTACAGGAAAATGAGGGCAGTACACGCCCCCCATTCAGATCGACGGGGCTGTAGTGGAGCGGATCGAGAGCTTCAAATTCCTTGGTGTCCACATCACCAACACACTATCATGGTCCAAACACACCAAGAAAGTAGTGAAGAGGACACGACAATACCTTTTCCCCCTCAGGAGATTGAAAAGTTTTAGCATGGGTCCCCAGATTCTCAAAAAGTTCTACAGCTGCACCATCGAGAGCATCCTGACTGGTTGCATCACTGCCTGTTATGGCAACTGCTCTGCCTCAGACCGCAAGGCACTACAGAGGGTAGTACATCACTGGGGCCAAGCTTCCTGCCATCCAGGACCTATATACTAGGTGGTGTCAGAGGAAGGCTCAAAGAATTGTCAAAGACTCCAGTCACTGAAGTCATAGACTGTTTTCTCTACTACTGCACGGCAAGCGGTACCAGAGCGACAGGTCTAGGTCCAAAAGGCTCCTTAACAGCTTCTACCCCCAAAACATAAGACTGCTGAACAATTTGTTTTTACACTGCTGCTACTCGCTGTTTGTCTATCCATAGTCACTTTACCCATACCTACATGTACAAATTACCTTGACTAACCTGTACCCCCGCTCATTGACTCTGTACCCGTACCCCACCCCGTGTACATAGTCACATTATAGTTATTTTGTGTTACTTCTCGTATTAAATGTTTTACTTTAGTTAGTAATTATTTTCTTAACTCTATTTTCTTAAAACTGCATTGTTGCAAGTAAGCATTTCACGTTAAGGTCTACAGTCATGGCCAAAAGTTTTGAGAATGGCACAAATATACATTTTCACAAAGACTGCTTCCTCAATTTGTCTGATGGCAATTTCTATATACTCCAGAATGTTATGAAGAGTGATCAGATGAATGAAGTCCCTCTTTGCCATGTAAATGAACTGAATCCCCCAAAATCATTTCCACTGCATTTCAGCCCTGCCACAAAAGGACCAGCTTTCATCATGTCAGTGATTCTCTCAAGATTACCTTTAAAATGGTAAAAGATACATGTATGTTTGAGGAATTTTAATTATGAGATTTCTGTTGTTTGAATTTGGCGCTCTGTACTTTCACTGGCTGTTGTCATATCAATCCCGTTAACTTCTTAGGGCTGCAATCCTGTTAACACAGGTGTGAGTGTTGACGAGGACAAGGCTGGAGATCACTCTGTCATGCTGATTGAGTTCGAATAACAGACTGAAAGCTTCAAAAGGAGGGTGGTGCTTGGAATCATTGTTCTTCCTCTGTCAACCATGGTTGCCTGCAAGGAAACATGTGCCGTTGTGTTCTTGCTTTGCACAAAAAGGGCTTCACAGGCAAGGATATTGCTGCAAGTAAGATTGCACCTAAATCAACCATTTATCGGATCATCAAGAACTTCAAGAAGAGCGGTTCAATTGTTGTGAAGAAGGCTTCAGGGCACCCAAGAAAGTCCAGCAGGCGCCAGGACTGTCTCCTAAAGTTGATTCAGCTGCGGGATCGGGGCACCACCAGTACAGAGCTTGCTCAGGAATGGCAGCAGGCAGGTGTGAGTGCATCTGCATGCACAGTGAGGCGAAGACTTTTGGAGGATGGTGTCAAGAAGGGCAGCAAAGAAGCCACTTCTCTCCAGGAAAAATATCAGGGATAGACTAATATTCTGCAAAAGGTACAGGGATTGGACTGCTGAGGACTGGGGTAAAGTCATTTTCTCTGAGTCCCCTTTCCGATTGTTTGGGGCATCCGGAAAAAGGCTAGTCCGGAGAAGTCAAGGTGAGCGCTACCATCAGTCCTTTGTCATGCATCCTGAGACCATTCATTTGTGGGGTTGCTTCTCAGCCAAGGGAGTGGGCTCACTCACAATTTTTCCTAAGAACACAGCCATGAATAAAGAATGGTACCAACACATCCTCCGAGAGCATCTTCTCCCAACCATCCAGGAACAGTTTGGTGACGAACAATGCCTTTTCCAGCATGATGGCGCACCTTGCCATAAGGCAAAAGTGATAACTAAGTGGCTCGGGGAACAAAACATCAATATTTTTGGGTCCATAGCCAGGAAACTCCCCAGACCTTAATCCCATTGAGAACTTGTGGTCAATCCTCAAGAGGTGGGTGGACAAACAAAAACCCACAAATTCTGACAAACCCCAAGCATTGATTATACAAGAATGGGCTGCCATCAGTCAGAATGTGGCACAGAAGTTAATTGACAGCATGCCAGGGCGGATTGCAGAGGTCTTGAAAAAGAAGGGTCAACACGGCAAATATTGACTCTTTGCATCAACTTCATGTAATTGTCAATAAAAGCCTTTGACACTTATGAAATGCTTGTAATTATACTTCAGTATTCCATAGTAACATCTGACAAAAATATGTAAAGACACTGAAGCAGCAAACTTTGTGAAAATTAATATTTGTGTCATTCTCAACTTTTGGCCACGACTGTACACCTGTTGTATTTGGCGCATGTGACAAACAAAATGGGATTTGATTTGATAGAGGTAGTGAGTGTGCTTAAAATAGAGAGCGCTCACCCCTGACCTCCCACTGGCCAAAAGCCTCCTGCCTACGGTAGCCCTGTAATCACAGTCACCTGTTGTATTCGGCGCATGTAATAAGTGCGGCCCTGAGTTTTCTCAGGTCAGCTCACATGGTCAGAAAAACTCCTGGCCATATATAATATGGGTAGAGGGATATTCTGCAGTATAGAAAAATAGAAAACTTTTACATTCCAGTGTCTCGAAATAGGTGTTGGAGGTCAAATCTGGAAACCTAGGGGTCAAATTGGGACATGTGAGCATAGATGGCAGTGTACATCGCCGAGTCCGTGGTCTAGTGCTAATGCTCCAGGCTTAAAGGCATTAACTGCTCTCCTCACCATAGACTGGGGTTCAATCCCTGCTCCAACCCTCCAATCTATTTCTCCCACCTGCCTGTACCTCAATCCTTCCACTGCTAAAATGATTGCAGTCGAACGATTGCAATCATCCTTTATTGAGATTGACATTTTGCTGCATAGTTTATCTTCTGAATTGGTTATCTGCCATATCTCTGTGACCTTTTTTAGAGTGATAATCTCCTCTTTCTCTCTCCCCCACAGAGAGGTCTCGGTGCCGTCCATCATCATCCTCAACACGTCTAATGAGCAGTACTTCCTGCCCAGCGAGCCCGTGGAGACCCTGGAGCAGCTGGTTCACTTCATCAACAGTGTTCTAGACGGCTCCGCTCAGGTCCATAACTCCACTCTTCTCTGACTCCCCTCCGCCATTTTGGCTACAGCTGGTTTTCTTTTCCCTTCCCCTATTTATTTGACCATTCTAACTGCAACAAAAAGCTCAAATTGTTTGTGCAGCTGTCCAGGGTTTGTTTAGTCTTTATTTATCCAGGGAATTCCAATGAGACTGGATGGACACTTTGGCAATATCCTTTATTGAGATTGACATTTATGTTACATCGTTTTTCTTCTACGTAGCCTTTCTGCCATTACTCTGGCTCCTAAATATTTATTTACAGTGTCAGTATTTGGCATATAATATATTCCAGTATCAGTATTTGGCATTATAATATACTACACTCAATGATTTATATGTACACTAGATGACATATGGGGGGCCCTGTGTTGAAGCCACCATGCCTCCATCTTGGCACCCCTCCTACCTTGTAAAAAAAAAAAGCTATAGAAATGCATTTATACATTTTTCCCCTATTCATTCTATTAGAGACACCTTAATGCATACTTTTAAATTATATTATGTGAGCTAAACATACATATAAAAATGAAAATATGTTTTAATTCCTTAAAAGTATAATATTTAGAGATAACTTATATAACTATCCCCACTACAACAACCAAATACTTAAAGACATGTAATTTTGTCGTTGAAACATGTAATTTAAATACTATAGGATTCCATTAATTCCTATGGAGGACTGCTCCTACTGGGTTGTGCCAATATGGCCAACCGATGGCTTTAAAGCCTCTCAATGGCCAATAAATAGCATCAGCAATCGGGGGTTTCTATACATCATTGAATCCACTAAATGGCAGCTGGAAAAAGTGACATCCTTTCCCCCTCTTGTTTATTATAAAGTCACAGATTAATTCAACTGTAATCCAAACACACCGGAAGTCCTTCTCTTTCCCAGAGCGTTCAGTAGTTTTTTTTTTCGCCTGGCAAAACAAACCAAAACCCCACCAAGTAAACAGCAGTGGAGAGTAAGAACCCTGTTCTGTTCCCCAGGCTCGTGCCAGCCCAGCCAGCTCACCTCATGGCTGCTATGCTGTCAAAGACTCTAATGAGGAAGCGCTGGCAGGCTGATCTCTCTCTCTCTCTTTCTCTCACACACTCTCACTCTCTCTCTCTCACTCACATTCCAGTCTCCCCAGTGCTCCACTCTAACACCACATCCTCTGTCTGTGTGTTTCCCCTCAGGCCCAGGGAGGAGACGGCATGTTCCAGAGGGTCAAACGAGTGGCCTTCGATGCCAAGTCCACCATTATGGTGAGTGGCTGGGCACAATCAGCATTAGGCAAATAGCAGGGGGAAATGGGAAACAGGATGATTGAGGGAGGATAAATTAGCCATGTATGCAGCATAGGTTAAATGTAGGCTGTCGTGATGTCTCCATCAAAACAATTAAGAAAAAACAACATTTGGTTGCCGTTTTTAATTTGAATTATATTTCTCATGGTATTTTCTGAATAACAAGTAGAATATGGAGGGAAATAGCCCTCTGGTACAATATCCTGTGTAGCTAGCTACAGTATGTGTTAGTGATGCACCGATATGACATTTTTGGCCGATACCGATATCCAATATTTTCCTTGCCAAAAAACCTGATGCCGATAACCGATATTTACAATTTTAGCGGCCTTTTAAGCATTCTAGTACAGTTAAATAGTTAACACACACAAAACAAATGGACGCACATGGACACACAAAACCTATTTCTTTCACTTACTTGCTGTGCTGTTTCGTTGTTCAGTCGTTTCATTCTCAACCAGGATTTCTATGGGATTTCTATGGAACGCCGTTTGGGTATTTGCTATTTGACATCTGTTTCAGTAGCTATAGTTAGCTAGCTAACTATATACTTGGTGTCATCTAAAATAACCCTAATTCATAAGACAGCTCTTATTTGATTAATGGTGGGCGAACGCATCTATGTGAAGCTAGCCACAATAAGGATTAGCCACAATAGTGGACTTTGCGGTTAGCCTTCAAAATGAAAGTATGGCATATTCTACTATTTGTATTCATTTGCATTACTGTCAATGACGTGCTTTTATTTTTAAGGCAAACCACAAATTCCACTATTGTGACTAATCCTTCTTGTGGCTAGCTTCACAACACATAACCCGGTGTGGTCGAGCCTCACTAGCCAGATTATAACGTTAGCTTTGGGCAACAGGGTTAAGTTGCTGACTAGCTAGTTATTTTCATGAACTGAAGTTCAATTTCAATAGGCGAACAACAAGTGGCAAGCTAGCTAATACTTACTCACAAGGATTCCTAAATCATTGTTAAGAATAATGAAAATGGCTGCAGGTTCTTCTTGTCATTGTTTTCAGGCTGGTGGATTGATGCTAGCTAAGTACAAAGCTAAAGCTAGCTACCCCAGAAGATGCGGTCAAATAAATTATGCTTTATTACCGACGCGGTATTGTAAACACAGCGTTCGTGGCCGAGGTTGACTTTTTTGTACAGCGTTGACAGTGCTACTGTATCTTTTTTGACACGCAAAGACCAAAACGGCGTTCCATAGTATGTATGTGGTGACGTTAATAGCAGTGACGCTATTACTGTGTAACTCCGGTAGGGCAACATCTGAAAAATAGCGCACTTGGTAATGTGTACCGGTGCCAACATCACCCACGACAAAGAACGGTTGATTGTCAAGGGCAATGAATTCCATTATCTTGGCTTTAATGGATTTCACCTTTGATTTGTCTCGCTGAAATTTTGTTACTCTGTCAAATGACTGCTGACTTGTTGACTGCTCGATCCACACATCATACATTGTGGGCTAGTTTAGGAATGCTGTGTTGCACGTATAGCAACATTTTACGTGGCGTCATTATCAAATCAAATGTAATTTGTCACATACACATGGTTAGCAGATGTTAATGCGAGTGTAGCGAAATGCTTGCATTACGTCATGTACCTTTGTTATATAGATAGGTATGCACGTCAGCTTTGACATCGGTTAAACGAGACTTGGGCCAATACCAATGTTGGCATTTTTAGCTAATATCGGTCGATTCCGATATGTTCACTGATATATCGTGCATCCCTAGTATGTGTCTTAAGGCCCACTATTATTCCCCTGATAGTTACCAGTATGACAAGGAGATGACTCGTCAATAGAAGAGGAGTGGTGTATTGAAAAAGGAAGTTGCAACCGTGACAGAGAGAAAAGATGACAGAAAGAGAGGGAAAGGAATGAGGAAGGATAGAAAATAAATCTTTCTTTGAACTGTTGGAGCTGTTCTTATAGTACAATTAGACACTACACTACCACTTTCACACTCCATCCCCAGGTGACAGCACCAACTGGGTCAGGTGTTGTGCTCTGCCAGGAAGTTTTGTTAAGTGTTGATTGTGCACAGGTGTGGGTAATCAGTCAGTGTGGCAGCTTGCATAGCCGTGAGGCTGCTGCAGTTTGAGGGCCATTTGGGCCTTTGGTTTGAATCGTTATTTTTTGGGCATGCCTTTTTGTAGTTTCCTTTTTTGTGTTTATTTTTTTTTTGTCACTAATTTGAACATCCATAACTTGTTTGAGCTGGCCGACAAAGGAGTCGAGACTGAGCTAGCCCTGGACCCAAGTAAGGTTGCTGTCTCCTGGGCAGATGCATACATCACGGTCCGCACACATAAAATCAGGTTATAGCTAGGCCTAGCACCCCTAGACTTAGCGAGTGTAGTAAAGTCAGTAGGCTAGCTAGTTGGTTTTGTAACAGGGAGGACTAGTGATTATTTGGCTGACTGTGTGATATGAATGAAAATGGGATGTAGTAGCGTAATGCTATTCAGAAAGTAGACTATACCTGAACCAAGAATAAACCTTAAAGGTGCCCTGAAATAGAAAATAAAATTATAGATTAGATTTAGAAAAATGCTAATATGGCAGGAAATATAAATTGATGGAAAATGGTCACCGAGGGGGGGAAAGAAAATCATTGCTTTTTTTTGCCTAAAATTACCATTTTGAAATGTTGTATAGAAGTTTCACAGTTGTTGTTTTTTGTGTGAAGTTCAAGCATGCCTCACTAAAATCTGTAATGGGAAAGAAGGATGTCGTTATTTTTTTCAGTCTGAATGTCATTATTTTTTATTGTGAAGCACTCAGTTGTTTCTTTTGAGTAGTGCCCCTGCTAGCCTTGGTCACTCACAGTGAACAAGATGAGCAAGCAGCCATCAACTTGCCCTCGGAGTGCACACAAACACACATCACTGCAAGGAAGCAACGGTCCGCATTAGACCCAATGACTCATGATGCTGCGTGAGTTAGCATAGCACATCCATCTTTAGCATTACACACGCCTGGCAATTACCATCCCTCTTCTTCCCCTGGCGTTGTCGGCAGGATTTCTCTTCCTTTCCTTCCTGGATGACAGCAGCCTTTGACCGAATGTCTTGCCTCTCGGCACATTGTCTCCCCTGCTACCCGCTCTATTAAGGCCCAATGATTCACTGCCACTCATCCATATTTTAGAGGAAGACATTGTGTGTCACTGGAGTAGTGCTATGAGCTCATCTGTGCCCATAGGTGAGGCTAATTTAGGTTGGTTTATAAGGGAATGCTGAGCAAAGAGGGCAAATTATACAGTCATATTTGAGGTTCCTGGGGTTGTGTGTGTGACTGTGAGGGCCGTTTAGCTTGGTTTAGAAGGGAAAACTGAGCCAGGCAAGCGTAAAAAGTGCATGTTAGGTAATGATATGTTTGGCATTGAATATGTGTTTATGTTTTGGGCTTATAGAGGGCATTGTTAGGATCTAATTATCAGAGTAAAAAACTCAACGGATGCTATGAAAGCTTAACCAAGTTTAATTCTTCCCAGAGGATCAATACAGCTGCATTAGACAAAACATGTTTCCACCACAAGTATATATACTCCAATTTAGGCACTTCTCCAATCCTTACATCTTTTATGGTTCGACAGGAAGACGAAGTGATGGGGTAATAAACCGTCCCTTCTCCCTTAAGGTGATCTGACCTGACCTCAAACCCCTTGATGTCTAACCCAAAGATCTCCACTTATAGCAATCATGTGACTGCCTCCCGGTTACCCAGCACATTCCAAAGCCATCTGGCTCCTACAGATAACAATTAACTTCTGATGAAAACAACAGTATCACCCCTCAGATACCATAGTCTTACTTCTGATATGTCATGTCTCTAGGATAGCAATTTTCCAAGTTTAACCCAGAATCCAACAGCATATATATATTTTACTCTTTCCACTGTTCCACCCTACCTTCTGTCCACCACTGCCAAACCTCTCTCATTCTCTCTCTATCAATCTCTCCATCTCTGCCAATCGCTCAATCTCTTCTTCTTTTCGCCCGATCACCCCTCCCTCCTCTCAGTCTGTGTTTCGCAGCTCCCCAGTGCTGGGCTGTTTCCTGTTTGGTCTGCCACTGGGCGTGATCAGCCTGATGTGCTATGGCATCTGCACAGCCGAGTCGGACGATGGCCAGGAGGACATGGAGCTCATGAAGAGGGACGACGAGGAGGAGGACGACGACGAGGAGGACGAGCCTCGGCAGGCCCCCGGGGAGCTGGAGGGCCCCGAGGAGGACGGAGAGAATGAGGAAGAGGAGGAGCAGGAAAAGAACCCGGACGACAAGAAAGCAGATTAATGCCAAGGGTAGTGGAGGCGGAGAAACAGGCCTAGTGACATACATGGAACTCGGACACATATCAACAATGTGTTGTTTTATATATTTTTCATCTTTATCATCCTTTCCCCCCCCCCCCCCCGCCCTACTGTTTTCTTTTCGCAGACTGTTTTTTTATTGCTATTGAATCTTATTAGTCAGCCGCTAGGCAACGCACTAAAAAAATCATGTCCTTTATTAAATTAGCCTTTTGGAAATGGAATTACAAAGATTAGTCATTGATAAGTGTTGCAGAGAAGAAAGGAAGGAAATAAGCCACATTTTAGCTAAATGTATTATTATCATTTCTTAAACAACCACTACACAGGGTCATTCCATACTTTGAATCAGGTAGCATTTGTGTATAAAAAAAAAAATAAGTGACCCATTTTTCCTGTGTCCAATGGCACTGAAATATTTGATATTGATTTATACACTTTGTTCTGTTGGAATTTAGAATTCCCAAATCAAAGCTTTTGATTACTACTCCCCCCGCTGAATGTTGCAATTCACCCATAGTTGACTGCAGAGGAAGTGCCCATGAAGGAAAATTTGCCATAAAATGAATACTCATGCTTTTCAAATGGAATCTCACGTTTGTAACTCCAGACACTTTTTCATAGAACAGTGTACAACAGTGGAGATGATGCAAACAATCACATAGAGCCCACAATCTGGATAATGTAAGGTTGAAGGGATGTCTGGCTTATTTACCCTGCTGTAGTTTTAAATAGACACACTGTACAGTAAGTTGTTTTTTCTCTATTTTAGATGGCCAATGGTTCATGTAATGGGAGACAGGCTTAATGACATCAATATGGGTTTGTGCATCTGAAATGGCACCCTATTCCCTATATAGTGCACTACTTTTGACCAGCTTGGCCAAAAGTAGTGCACTATATAGGGAATAGGGTGCCATTTCAGATGCAAACATGGAATGGTTATACACTTGAAGACAATGGCTGATCAGATTCAAAATGGTGGCTCTTTGCTCTCCTCTGAAAGATCTTCACCACCTGTTGTCCATCACTAGTTCTGGTAGGCTACGTTTCTGGGAAGGAAATGGTATCAGATTGCATAGAAATGCACTGAGATTACAATACAATTCAGTGTGAGTTTACTCAATGCACTGACAAAATCCTGTTGGGAGTTTTTACAGTACTTAATGACAGTACATTGCAATAAAAGGGTCATGTGGCGTTTAAAGGGGTACACTGTTTATATTCTTAGTCCTACATAAGCATTGCATGACAAACAATGTATATGATATGACCTACGGTTGATGAACAATGCCAGATCAACTACTACAACGGTTTATCTTATGGATACATGGCATACTGATGTTAATGAAATGTTAGATCAAGGTCATATAAGTATTACGAAAAACATGATCTCCAGCCCTCTCGTTAAGTTACCCAGTGAAACTATTATATTACATAACAATTGTTACGTTTCTGTTCAACTTTTTTCTTTAGCGGATTTCATAGACGTGTTGATAGTTTAGAAACAAAACCGACACGTGCGCGACTCTAGGGCGAAACAGATTGTGTTAGATTGATGACAAAATGTTATATTTTTACTCTCCAATGTTTATCGAAAACAATACATTTGCACATTGAGCACTTATCTCAAATAGATCGTTACAGTTGTTAGTTGGCTAGCAAATTTGAGCCATATTAGCATAGACATGACTTCAGTCTAAGCACCTCAAAAACAAGACATGGTATCAAGAACAAGATAAAACTAGCTACCTACGATTCCCCACATGGTAGCTTCTTGTCATTGTTGCTAGCTATCTGGCCATCCAGAATCACAACACACTGCCCCATTGAAGCGCGCGCATCGTTTTCGTGACGTCAGCTAAAACATCTATTGTGCTTGTGTCTAGCGTTTAGTTGACAAAATTAGGCACCCGAACCCAAGTACTAATCTTGGTTTTCAGAAGACAACTGTGAAACTGCACTATGGAAACCAACATGCCCTTGCCTTGCATTCTGGTCATTGTAGTTGCCTACCATTCTCTGCCAAACTTTGCTCATTGGGTTTGAATTGAGATTGTCACACTTTATTACTGGTTTGAAATAAAGATTGTCCTCTTTTTCTTGTTGACTTGACGCCTGTTTGTTCTTCACTGAAACACTGTTACGTTTACTTCAGAGGAGGCTGGTGGGGGAACCATAGGAGGACGGGCTCATTGTAATGGCTGGAATGGAATAAATGGAACAGTCAAACGTGGTTTCCAAATGTTTGATGTGTTTGATAACTTTCCATTCCAGCTATTACAATGAGCCTGCCCTCCTACACATGCAATACTCTCCCTCCATCTCCCTCTCATTCAATCTCCCTATATATTTTTTATATCCTCCTTCCACACTTATTTTCCCTGCTCTTTGCTATTATAATGTAATTCTAGGTAGACACATCTACTCAATTATTGCTGATATAATCAACTTTGGGAGATCTACGTCTGGCAGAGGCTAATTGCATTACTTTCAATGCAAAACTAATTTATTTCCTTTCCCGATGGAACAACAATGTACAAAAGTCAAACTCCCAAGACTTGACTCCAGAAAATGAAAAGGCACCTCATAGGCCTTCAAACTCATACTTTCAACAGGAAAACATGGAAAGCCCCCATGCAAAAGGAGTTGGAAATATGAAACTCAAAATACATTGCATTTTCCCTTAGATGAGTGCGATTTGTTTTTCCAGGTCTGATTTAAAGGACAACATTTTCCTTTGGGTTGTCATTAGATGGATGAATTACGACCAGAATGGGAGATAATAACTACACTAGAATCAGTGCCATTGTGTGTTGCTCATGAAAAAAGTAATTCATCGCTCAATTACCTCGCCCTATAGCGAGAACGAGTTTCATTGTGTGTTAAATGAAGGAGACGAGCTCGCTGTCTCTAACTACCCCTGCAAAGACTTTCACAAAACCGACAATCTAAATCACTGGACAAGGGTGATTACGTTTCGGCTTCATTTTCTTACCTATGCTGCATGTTTAAATAGCAAACAAATAAGGCCGGACAAAGTTGAATTACTGTTTAACGGATGCCCCGCCTCACTTTTCTCCACACCCCGAAAAAAAAAAATCGGAGGTGTTATTTTTTGGCCAATACATGCGGCTCTTTGTTCATAATGCACTGTCTGCTCTCCCTTGAGGCTTTCCCAAATTGACGCCCAAGACACCAAACAGCCTCACACAGAACACAAACCGGCTGCGCGCTTGCGCAATCGTGCATAAATTAATTTTTTCATCTTTGAATTTATATGGTGATCCATCTAAACTTTCATTGTATTACCACACAACCGGCAACAAAGTTCCTCTTTCAATCATCCACGTGGGTATAAGCAATGAGGAGATGGCAGTGGGTACCTGCTTCTATAAACCAATGAGGAGATGGGAGAGGCAGGACTTTCAGTGCGATCTGCGTCAGAAATAGGAATGAGTTCTATTTTAGCCCTTGGCAACGCAGACCCTCGTTGGCGCGCACGAGCAGTGTGGGTGCAATAATTGAATAACATGGATTTCTACATTTATTTTGCGAAGTCCCGCACGCGACGTGTCTGGTCAGCATGTCAGTTTGGACAGTGAAACACGCTGGTGGCTGAAGCCGGCGCAAATTCCTACTATTTATGTGTCCAGTTTAACGTGGGACGTCCCTCATTATAAACAAACAATCGGTAAAATGTTATTGCATAATTTTCTGAAATATTTGAAGCGATTCATAGACGAAACAAACATCTGGACTGGCCAGAGATTAGGGCATTCATCAGCAAAGACGCAGTGTCAACTGATAGTATTTTGGACAACCAAATTGAAGTCAAAATGATTGATGAAATCGAAGTGTGTCAGCTGTATGGTGATTTTCGATTCATAACTTACATTTGACCGGTATTAACAGTAGTAATAGGCCAACCGATAACACCATGACGGAATGCTTTTGAAGTGATGATGCACCGCCGAGAACAGCTAGCTTGTCCAGCAAAGTGACTGGGATCGAATTGAGTCAGCTTGCTCTATGTAGATTGATGCTTCTAATTGTGCATGTTATAAACATGTTTTTTTTGTGATGAAAGATTATACTCTATGGCTGGATTTATGTATTTTTTCCCACTGCTACATTAATTCGGCAGACCTAACTTGATTGACCCTCTTTCTACAATGCCTACTAGTGTATGAGAGGCCTAATCGTATTTGTATGAATATTTTGTTAAGGCCTAGTCTATAGAGATGCATTCAGGTAATAAACTCATGCATAATTTGAATTTGATTACAATTATTTATTGTTCATCATTCTTGAATTTGTTAGACTACACAATTTAGTAGATTAATGAACTGATAATACATTTATACATGACTTTTTTTTTACATGATAGAATATTGCATTCCATTATACATCCTGTGTGAATAATGTTCATTAATGTTAATTTGTGTATTAATAATAATAATCTGAAAATCAGTCTGAAATGGAATATTTTGCCTATTGTTCATGTCCATATAGCCTAGAATAAGGTGGTAAAGTTGTTATTCCTTATCCACCTTATTACTTTTATTTTATTGCTCGCTCACCTTACTTTTCTGGGGGGGAAATCCGTTAAACAGTGAATACATGTTGTCTGGCCTAATGGTAGAATACATTCTGTAGCAATTACTTTTAGTCTCATTCACAGACTCATTTAACAGTTTGAGGTCAGAATGATGTTTAAAGTGACAAATATATTGACATAATATTTGCCAGTTAATAACAATGGTTGATATACACTGAGTATACAAAACATTAAGAAAATCCACTTCAATCAGCATTAAATCCACTTCAATCAGTGTAGATGAAGGTGAGGAGGCAGGTTAAAGAAGGATTTTTAAGCCTTGAGACAATTGAGACATGGATTGTGTGTGTGTGCCATTCAGAGGGTAAATGGGCAAGACAAAAGATCTAAGTGCCTTTGAACGGGGTATGGTAGTAGGTTCCAGGCGCCCCGGGTTTGTGTCAAGAACTGCAACTTTGCTGGGTCTGTGAACATAATGGCACCGGAGGAGATGGCTGCCGTTTTACGGTCCCCTGACCAAGTGTGCTATTGTGTGTGTTATTTGTAACTTATTTTGTACATAATGTTTCTGCCACCGTTGGTTATGACCGAAAAGAGCTTCTAGATATCAGGACAGCGATTACTCACCCCGTACTGGAAGAAGATAACTTTTTCTGGGTACGAGTCGGACGCCAGGGATTTACTCCAGACACTCGACAAGGCCCTCGTCCCCGTCCTTCGCAGGAGAAAGAGAAGGAGATATCGGGGACGTAGGTCTGCGTGCCTTGCAAGGATCCGATGGCGAGTGGGTAATCTGCCTTTACCATTGATCCTTTCCCACCCTGCACTGTGAATGTTTACACGGTGTGTTCAATAAAGACATGAAAACGTATACTTGTTTGTGTGTTATGAGTTTAAGCAAACTGTGTTTGTTAATTGTTGTGACCTAGATAAAGTACAGATCAAATTTTAGGACCAATTTATGAGGAACTCCAGGTATTTCCAAAGTATTCAAATACATTTCTTGCCACTGTACACTCTGTCGGCAGGATAGAACAGCAGCCTCTGGTAAGACAAGGGGTGGCGGTCTATGTGTAATTGTAAACAACAGCTGGTGCATGAAATCTAAGTAAGTCTCAAGGTTTTGCTCGCTTGAGTTAGAGAATCTCATGATAAATTATAGACCACACTATTTACCAAGAGAGTTTTCATCTATATTCTTCGTAGCTATCTATTTACCACCAAAAACCAATGCTGGCACTAAGACTGCACTCAATAAGCTGTATACCGCCATAAGCAAATAGGAAGACGCTCATCCAGAGGCAGCGCTCCTAGTACCCAGGGACTTTAATGCAGGAAAACTTCATCCATTTTACTTCATTTCTATCAGCATGTTAAATGTGCAACCAGAGGGAAACAAACTAGACCACCTTTACTCCACACACAGAGACACATACAAAGCGTTCCCTCACCCTCCATTTGGAAAATCTGACCGTAATTCCTCCTGATTCCTACTTACAAGCAAAAACTAAAGCAGGAAGCACCAGTGACTCTGTAAATAAAAGGTGGTCAGATGAAGCAGCGGCTAAGCTACAGGACTGTTTTGCTAGCACAAATTGGAATATGGATTATTCCGATAGTATTGAGGAGTACACCATATCAGTCACTGGTTTCATCTATAAGTGCATCAATGACATCGTCCCCACAGTGACTGTACATATGTACATACTCCAACCAGAATCAATGGAATTCAGGCAACATCCGCACTGAGGTAAAGGGTAGAGTTGCTGCTTTCAAGGAGCGGGACTCTAACCCGGAAGCTTATAAGAAATCCCGCTATGCCGTCCGACAAACCATCAAACAGGCAAAGCGTCAATTCAGGACTAAGATTGAATCATACGACACCGGCTCCAATGCTTGTCGGATGTGGCAGGACTCGCAAACCATTACAGATTACAAAGGGAAGCACAGCCACGAGCTGCCCGGTGTCACGAGTCTACCAGACTAACAAAATTACTTTTATGCTCGCTTCGAGACAAGTAACACTGAAACATGCATGAGTACATCCGCTGTTCCGGATGACTGTGTGATCATTCTCTCAGTAGCCGATGTGAGTAAGACCTTTAAACAGGTCAACATTCACAAGACCGCAGGGCCAGATGGATTACCAGGACATGTACTCCAAGCATGCGCTGACCAACTGGCAAGTGTCTTCACTGACATTTTCAACCTGTCCCTGTCTGAGTCTGTAATACCAACATGTTTCAGGCAGACCACCATAGTCCCTGTGCCCAAGAACACTAAGGTAACCTGCCTAAATGATTTCCGACCCATAGCACTCACGCCTGTAGCCATGAAGCGCTTTGAAAGTCTGGCCATGGCTCACATCATCACCATTATCCCAGAAACCCAAGACCCACTCCAATTTGCATACCGCCCCAACAGATCCACAGATGATGCAATCTCTATTGCACTCCACCCACCCTTTCCCACGTGGACAAAAGGAACACCTATGTGAGAATGCTATTCATTGACTACAGCTCAGCGTTTAACACCCATAGTGCCTTCAAAGCTCATCACTAAGCTAAGGACCCTGGGACTAAACACCTCCCACTGCAACTGGATCCTGGACTTCCTGACGGGCCGCCCCCAGGTGGTAAGGGTAGGTAACAACATATCTGCCACACTGATCCTCAACAAGGGGGCCCCTCAGGGGTGCATGCTCAGTCCCCTCCTGTACTCCCTGTTCACTCATGACTGCATGGCAAGGTACAACTCCAACACCATCATTAAGTTTGCCGATGGCACAACAGTGGTAGTCCTGATCACTGACAATGACGAGACAGCCTATAGGGAGGAGGTCAGAGACCTGGCAGTGTGGTGTCAGGACAACAACCTCTCCCTCAATGTGATCAAGACAAAGGAGATGATTGTGTATTACAGGAAACGGATGACCGAGCACGCCCCCATTCTCATTGACGGGGCTGTAGTGGAGCAGGTTGAGAGCTTCAAATTCCTTAGTGTCCACATCACCAACACATTATCATGGTCCAAACACACCAAGACAGTTGTGAAGAGTGCACGACAAAGCCTATTCCCCCTCAAGAGACTGAAAATATTTGGCATGGGTCCTCAGATCCTCAAATAGTTATACAGCTGCACCATCGAGAGCATCCTGACTGGATGCATCACCGCCTGGTATGGCAACTGTTTGGCCTTAGACCGCAAATCACTACAGAGGGTAGTGTGTATGGCCCAATACATCACTGGGGTCAAGCTTCCTGCCATCCAGGACCTCTATACCAGGTGGTGTCAGAGGAAGGCCCTAAATATTGTCAAAGAGTCCACCACCCTAGTCATAGACTGTTCTCTCTGCTACGGCATGGCAAGCGGTACCAGAGCGCCAAGTCTAGGTCCAAAAGACTTCTTAACAGCTTCTACCCCCAAACCATAAGACTCCTAAACTGCTAATCAAATGGCTACCCAGACTATTTGCATTGCCCCCCCCCTTTACGCATCTGCTACTCTCTGTTTATTATCTATGCATAGTCACTTTAATTCTGCCTACATGTACATATTACCTCAATTACCACGACTGAACAGTGCCCCCACACATTGACTCTGTAACGGTACCCTCTGTATATATCCTCTGTATATAGCCTCACTATTGTTATTTTACTTCTGCTCTTTAATTATTTGTTGCTGTTATTTGTTATTGATCTATTTTTTACTTAACACTTATTTTTTCTTAAAACTGGGTTGTTGCTTAAGGGCTTGTAAGTAAGCATTTCACTGTAAGGTCTACTACACCTGTTGTATTCGGCACATGTAACAAATAACGATTTGATTTAATTTGTTTATGCTCAACAGTTTCCTGTGTGTATCAAGAATGGTCCATCACCCAAAGGATATCCAGCAAACTTGACACAAATGTGTGAAGCGTTGGTGTCAAAATGGGCCAGCATTCCTGTGGAACCCTTTCGACACCTTGTAGAGTTCACGCCCTTACGAGTTGAGGCTGTTCTGAGTCTGGTAGACTCAGTACATAGAGACATATACGTACTGGTTTATTTTTCAAGGCACTTGAAGCGTAGCATTCATCACTCAAAGAAAGAAAGGGACAAGAAAGAGATAAGGTGGGTTGGTTAATCAATGTTCACCATGGAAACCAACCCACACGTGTACACAGTACTGACAGATGTCATTACATGTACAAGTAACTTCCAAAATAATGGAAACACTTGAGTAAATGAGGGATACAATGTCTACTGAACAAAAATATAAACGTAACATGTAAAGTGTCTGTCCAATGTTTCTTGAGCTGAAATAAAAGATCCCAGAAACGTTCCATAAACACAAAAAGCCTATTTCGCTCAAATGTTGTGTACAAATGTGTTTACATCCCTGTTGGTGAGCATTTCTCCTTTGCCAAGATAATCTATCCACCTGACAGGTGTGGCATATAAGAAGCTGATTAAACAGCATGATCATTACACAGGTGCAACTTGTGCTGGGGACAATAAAAGGCCACTCTATAATGTGCATTTTTGTCACACAACACAATGCCACAGATGTCTCAAGTTTTGAGGGAGCGTGTAATTGGCATGCTGACTGCAGAAATGTCCACCAGAACTGTTGCTAGAGAATTTAATGTTCATTTCTCTACCATAAGCCACCTCCAATATCATTCTAGAGGCCTAATCACCAGACATGTCACCCATTGAGCATGTTTGGGAAGTTCTGGATCGATGTGTATGACAGCGTGTTCCAGTTCCCTCCAATATTCAACAACTACGCACAGCCATTGAAGAGGAGTAGGACAACATTCTACAGGCCACATTCAACAGCCTGATCAACTATATGTGAAGGAGATGTGTTGCGCTGCATGATGCAAATGGTGGTCACACCAGATACTGACTGATTTTCTGATTCACGCCCCTATCTTTTTTTTTTAAAGGTATCTATGACCAACAGATTCCCACACATGTGAAATCCATAGATTAGGGCCTAATACATATATTTCAATTGAATGATTTTCTGAACTGTAACTCAGAACTGTAACTCTGTAAAATCTTTGAAATTGTTGTGTGTTGCGTTTTATATTTTTGTTCAGTGAATATTGAAATGTGCTTCCACACAGGTGTGGTTCCTGAGTTAATTAAGCAAGTAATATCCCATCATGCTTAGGGTCATTTAAAAAAATGCTGAACAGGCCATTATTTATGGGAGCTTCTGGAGCGGGGCCTGATACAGCGTTTTTCACCATCATCAACAATACACCAAATGATGGAATTTCTCGTGGAAGAGTGGTTTCGCATCTCTCCAATAGAGTTCCAGACTCTTGTAGAATCTATGCCAAGGTGCATTGAAGCCGTTCGTGTTTCCTTTAATTTGGCAGTTACCCGTACCTGTACTTCCTTCTTTTCCCTCCATTATGGTTGATGGATGACTACTACCACTACAGACTGTCTATCTGTTTCCTATTATATTCACTCATTACACAAACACTTGACAACTTCAGCCTTTCCAAATACTAGTCCCTCAATACAGTACAAATGGCTGCCTGTCTCTGTTATTGTGTTGCGTTCTCTATCACTCATTCAAAAGAGATGAACACCTAAGATAGTTTCACATAGCCCTTTTCGAGTAGGTTTCTGGCTGCTATTTTCTGTCCAATTATCAAAAGTTCAAACGGCTTTAATAGTGTCTTGTCAGTTTGTAGATGACATTTTAGGAAACTTTCCTAGGGCAGAGTGAATGTGTGAGAATATGGGGCGGTCGGCTGTCACAGATGCTCATGCACGCACGCACACGCACACACACACACACACACACACACACACACACACACACACACACACACACACACACACACACACACACACACACACACACACACACACACACACACACACACACACACACACACTCCCATTGGGATGTACCTGTCATGGGACTTGAAAACAGACTTTAAGGCAGATGAATGTTTCACCCCTTTCAAAGCACTCAAACATAAATCATCATATCAAATCACTTAAAAAATCACTTAGCACTCTACTAGGGTACACATTTGGCTGGAACTGAATCCATTCCAAATGTGAATGACACCTATCATCCGTGTTTGTTTACATTCATTGTAATTGATTTATTAAATGCAGTGACATTTTCACTGAGATAATGCATTGAACCCTCATGGCAGGTTTTGTGAAATGGATTTTAATGAATAGTAATGTTTTTAGAGGTATTGTTATGCATCTGATGTACTGTCAACTCCTTCCATTAGTGTTAGCCTATGATTATACACTGAACAAAAAAACGTCAATCCAGAGCATCACAAACATGCTCAGCGGGTGACTGGTCTGGTGAGTATACAAGCCTTGAAAGAACTGGGACATTTTTAGCTCCCAGGAATTGTATACAGATCCTTGTGACATGGGGCTATGTATTATCCAGCTGAAACACGAGGTGATGGCAATGGATGAATGGCACGACAATGGGCCTCAGGACCTCGGACACGGTATCTCTGTGCATTCAAATTGCCATTGCTAAAATGCAATTGTGTTTGTTGTCCATAGCTTATGCCTGCCCATACCATAACCCCATCGCCACCATGGGGAACTCTGTTCACATTGTTGATATCAGCAAACTGCTCGCAAGACATGACACAATACACGCTGTCTGCCATTTGCCCGGTACAGTCAAAACCAGACTCATCCGTGAAGAGCACACTTCTCCAGTGGGCCAGTGGCCATCGAAGCTGAGTATTTGCCCACTAAAATCAGTTATTACACCAAACTGCAGTCAGGTCAAGACCCTGTTGAGGACGACGAGCATTTAGACGAGCTTCCCTGAGACGGTTTCTGACAGTTTGAGCAGAAATACTTTGGTTGTTCAAACCCACAGTTTCAGCTGTCCGGGTGGCTGGTCTCAGATGATCCCATTGGTGTTGTGTTGTGTGACAAAACGGCATGTGTTAGAATGGCCTTTTATTGTCCCCAGCACAAGGTGCACCTGTGTAATGATCATGCTGTTTAATCAGCTTCTTGATATGCCGTACGTGTTAGGTGGATGGATAATCTTGGCAAAGGAGAAATGCTCACTAACAGGGATGTAAACAACATTTGAGAGAAATAAGCTTTTTGTGCATATGGGACATTTCTGGGATCTTTTATTTCAGCTCATGGAACATGGATCAACACTTTACATGATGCTTTTATATTTTTTTCAGTATACATTAAATGCTCCTATGAACATGACACTTTGCTTGAACATATCAGCTTTTTGTCATTAACATATTTACAGTTATTTCTGATGTTAAGCCAAATTGAGAATGGAATTATTTTAGCTTTGTATGACTTATCCCTATTTCATACATAGTATAGTGTATGATTATGTATTTATTACTTTGGCATCACCTTGTTAAAAGCTATTTTGAATAAGCAGGTCTCATATAGAGTTCTGCTGAAGATAAGTGCATGGCTCATTTGATCTATGTCACATCGGGCGCACTGTAAACAGTGGACTGTTTCTACTCGTAACCTGCACTACAGCTAACGCAGCCACCCAGCAGTCCCCTAATGATTTGTCCTTGTTCGTGATCATTTGCTGAGGGCACCTGTCCCCTTTAGGTGGTCAGGTTGACTTACCTGCTGCCTCACCGCCCGGGAGGGAGGGGGGTAGTGACACGCAGCACACTGGCACAGCTGTCCCAGTTGGCTATTCCCAGATCCCAACCTGATTATTTAAAGAGCTCGAAAATCAGCTTTCACGGCTCAGGAGCAGCAGGGATGGCTGATTCATCAACACGTGGGTGAGTGTGTTTTTTACTTCGCGTCAACAGTGTATTACAGCCAGCATGGCCTGTGTGGGTTTAATCTGAGCCCCAGTCCCCCTTCTCACGCCACACAGATTTTCAGGGATTGAATCTCCTGCTGGGTTGGCAGCTTAATTCCAGACCCCCCTCAACAGGGGCAGCAGCCAACTGGGGTTTAATGATGGTGTAGGTGCACCTACACACACACACATACACACGTTGAATCAGACTGGAGTGTAATAGCATGGGCTTTAGAAAGTAGTCTCTGAATCCCTGTATCCCACCACCCCGGGGAACTGGGAATAAATGGTGTCTGGGGCTCTGAGAACTGAGACTACCATGAGAGGAAAGCTGGCTTTCTGAACAAGTATAAGAGTATTTCACCTCTTTAATCTTCCACAGGCAAGGAGAGAATTACTCTTTAGTAGTTGCTTTGAAATATCTTTCCGGTGCTCCGGAGCTTTGAACACTGTGAATGAGTCTCAATTAACCCTGTGTGACTGTTGATGTTATGTTGCCCTGTGGAAGTACAATAGTAAAGCACCAGGTGCTGTAGAGTCGTCATCGTGACCTCCCTCTGCCCCTGCTAGTGACTGCTGCTGTGAGGAATAACAATACAACCCTCTGCAGAGAATAATAAAAGCACCATACAGCTCACCCGTACAGTCATTCCTTGCACTAGACTGTGGTACAAACTCCACCATCTAATTGGAAATATTTTCTTTTCAACACTCATTTTAATTGCTTTTGTGACTCGGCCACCTTTCTCCCCAGATAGACTAGAGACCGTGTTGAGGTAGCTCTAATGGTATCATAAAATAATCAGAATTGTAGACATTTATCCTGTTTAGAATGACCGGGAGCTATTTATGAAGTTATTTCTAGTTTCGTTCCCTGAGTCCTTGAGCAGAGAATGATTAGAAATATATTTAGGCTTTTAAAATCAAACTAAAGTGTGTCTCAAGGCCTATTTAAAAAATAATGATAGCTTGATAATTGTACCCACAATGGCTCAAACCAAATCTCAGTGACAGACTCCATGAACTCAGCCATAATGGAACCCCCCTGGGAGTCGTTCAGTTGGTCTCTCCCACATAAAAGTTTTAGGTGTTGTAGTGCTGCCACCATGTCCAATTAACATACTTGGATGCCCATTCATTTTGAGTGGCTTTGGGACAGGTTATATCTGTACTGTGGCAGACAGTCAGACATTTACAACCCCACACTCAATACTTCACAGAACTGCCACAAAACTGCCACACTGTAACATATGGTCTCTCGAGAGCTACAGTATGCTGCACCAATAACTCTAATCTAACAGTACAATGCTTCAGTCAGTGCAAATAAACACTGAATTTCAAAGCAGTTACATAGGCTCAGCTAGGGGGACATGAGTAAAGTTGTAGACTACTCTGGAATCTCATAAAGTGGGGCACCAACCCCTCCCTTCTTTCCCTTGTGACCACCCAAGGGGAACCTAGCCTTGAGTTCCCCCAAGGACATTCACAAGAAGGTACTCAAAACTGGGCCTCCTCTCTGTCTTCTCTGGGGGCGGGATGTTTCTGTGGCCTTCGTGTATGAGTGTGCTATATGTGTGGGTTTGGTGTTGTGTGAGTGACTCTCTGGGTGGGGGCCTGTGACGGCCTGTGACGGCAGAGAGGATGAGACAGGCCGTACACCTGGAGTCAATAAAAAAATCTGGCTCCCACATCTAACACGAAGGGTCCTGTAGGATCAGGGCCTGTCACAGACACTTAGAGGTTACATTTGTCACCGGGTTAAGAATGGAAAGTCCGCGCCATGCCCGTCTCCCAGAGTCCTTCCTGATTGATAGTCGCTCTATCAATCATACAGAACAGACAGCCAACATGGGCCAGAGAGAGGCGAGACAGGCATACTGCACTATGGTGCAAGATTGGAAGTGTGGGGTATATTTCATTGGGAATTTAAATGACCAGTAGCTTTCTACTGTATAGTAGAAACAGAAAATAAACTCCCAAACAAATTAGTGCTATCATTAAGAGGCTTGCAACCCATATCCCTAACACATATCATACACAATTATACTGTGGGCAACTGCACCATAGAATAATGATGAGTTGAACAAAAATGGATTACTGTAGAAGAAATGAGAGTGCTGTAACCAGATACAATATAATTTGATATTTACATTTTCTGGCTGCAACAAGGATGGAACACGACTGCACACCTGTTCACTACAAACAAGACAGGAGTCAATCGATTCTAGTGGCATTTACATTAAGACATTCATCATACACCCTAAGTAGACTACTTCTACTTCTACCACTCAATGTACTTCTGTTCAGCATGTACAAACTACATATTGTGTATGTCATAAAATTTGTTGAATTAAATTTTTATTTAAGACAGAAAATCAACTAAATGAGTTTTTGATAGATCTCTCCAGCCGTGCACCACTGCTTCAGCCATTTGTCTTTCTTTGTGGAATTGGACTTATTTTCTCTGGTAACCGCTCCATCACTGGGGAACATGACAGCTCTATCAGGTCATTTGTCCACCGTTGTCTTTACTGATCCAGGTTCGTTAATTGAATTACCCACTGTAACAGGGGAACAATGTAAATCAACAGAACTGACTCAGTTGACCAATTTAATTAAATCTGTTATAAATCAACATGAACAAAATCAAATATTCGGCAGCATGGCATTTTGTTATGGTCAGTGATTTTATTGAATACTAATTATCTGATTTTATTGAATACTAATAAGACGACAACAATGTGTAGCCTACTCACCAGGCATGAAGATCATTTTTGTAACATTTTGACCACTAATTGCCTGCTAACATGCTAGCTAGCTAATCAGTTCAATGTCCAATTGCAAGTAGGCCTACAGCAACTGTTTGATCACTTGATTGTTTTACTTTATTTATGTTGAAGATTATTTGATAATTGACGTTATTTGGAGAAGAAAGTAAGCTCACGGCAATGTTTAGGGATCTTTAGCTACATTTTTAGCTAGCTAGCTTAACATTATTTCTAGCTAGGTACAGTAGATAAATTATTGCTACATTGGCAAATCCATACTTCTGCTGCTTGCATAGCCCATATTGGATGGAAAATGTACTTAAACCACACATACTTGTAAGGTATAGAATGCTTTTATTGTATATCAATCAAATATCCAATTAATGTTGGCCAATATTGAGACATAGGGGTGTAATGCTAGCTAATCCAGCTGTGTTTCTGCATTATATTGCAGTGGAGCTGGCGCTTGCCCCCCCAGCTGGGGTGTAATCATTAGTCCAAAATGTTTTGCAATGGAAACCGTAAACTCCAAATGGAAAATGTTTTGCAATGAAAATGTGTTTCTATTGGACAAATTCAGGTAGGTCCTCCCTGTTTCGTCTCGTTTGGTTCCTTTTGAATACACCCCTGGTAATGAACGTTTGAAATTGAATGAGATAACTTTATTGATAACAACCTAACATAACTGACACTCAATAATTATTTGCATCTGAAGGATTGTGCATTTATTTAAGTTATAGAAATGAAGATATGATCTTTAATTGCTGATGCTGCTTGCTTGCTTATGAGCCTTACATTGTTTGCTGCTTGCCACTTAGAAAATGCTAGGCCTAGCCTAACCAATAGTAGCTAGCCTGCTTTGGCCTGCTAAGGTCACAATAGCCCAAGAATGCACTGTTAAGGAGTGTAGGTGAGCCTACTCCATTAATGTCGAAGGACCTTATATACTATGTTCAGAGGTAAACTGGCTCTTGCAGCCAAAAAAGCCAAATACTCAATCTTAGCATGAATCAATTCTCAATTGCGATATGGTTCTAGAAACATAAAGCTCTACTTTCACATCACATCAAAATTATGTAACAAATACAATTACTGTACACGGTTTTAAACGGTTTGAAAGGTCCAATGCAGTCAATCTCGATTTCCCAGTATTTTATATGTATTTCCACACTATGAGGTTGTAATAATAGTGTGAAATTGCGAAAATTATGATAGTGCCTTTTTAGTGAGAACTGTTTGAAAAGACTGCCTGAAATTTCAGCCTGTTTTTTTGGGATGGAGATTTGGCCTGCCTGACCAATAACAAAGACAGTTTCAAACCTCTTTGCCAAAAACAGCGACTTCAGGTTAAATCTCCTTCCCATTAGCCTCATCCAATTAGTCCCCTCATTCAGACAACTCCCAGATAGACCTAGCAAAATTTTTGCTTGAGAAATTGCTCTTCGCTAAAAAGTGTTTTGTTTCTTTTGACCATTTTAATATGGTCTAATATTATAGCATTCAACAGCCAATTAATTCAACAACATTAAAAGTAGGGTTGGAGTCAATTTAAATTGAAGGCAGTCAATTCTGGAAGTGATTGAATTTAAAATTCAAAAATATAAAACATTTGAAATAAGTTTTTACTTTTCAGTTAATTGAGAAGTAATTGAAAACAGACATTTGTTAGGCTACTGGTTGGTCAAATGCTGTCAATACTGTTCAAACAACCCATACACTAACTATACTGTGCTATGCAACGGACCATCTTATGTACCATTCCCATTATTGAAAGCAATATAAAGTCTCATATCTGCATCTCTGCCTCTGTCTTTTCCCTTATCAGAGTCCCACTGAAAACTCATCATCTCACCCAGTCTTGAAAACACAAACACATTCTTTACTCTTATGGTAAGTTTTGGCTTTATTTCGACATTCTTCAGTTCTACTGTATGCTTAGTAGTCTTGTCCAAGTCAGCTTGTGGTGCATATATAGCTGGTAAAGGGTGTGTGGGGAAGTAAGATAGCAACACTGTCCTTTGTGAGTCCACAGAGAATGAAGGGTATCTTTTGTGAACGTTCCACCAATAAATATGATTTATGACTTGGTAAAATGAATGTGACACAAACAAAAAAATCCATTTCATGGTCTCTGTAGGTATGAAAACATTGTATTATGCCCCATTTTGGGCCTTTACCAAGGGACAAACCATCCTAGGCAACTGGAATGACTATGTGGTTTATGCTGAATGACACAACCACTCAACATCAGTGTGAGAAATCTGTGAACTTTCTTTGTCTTTCTGTTAATTTCACCCCCTGAAGATTCACAAGCCTACGTAATAAGGTATGCCCCCCACATACACACAGTCTCAAACGCACAAAAGTTGACAGGTTTTCAAATGCCAGCAGCACAATGTGCCCAGACAACCTTATCTCCCATGAGTCATCTTTAACTTGAAAAACTGCTTATCAAAAAATGTATTTAAATTAAACTGCTGGCGTTAACATATTGTCTGGTGGGTTTGATTAGATGTGCGTAATAACTTTTCACCAGCGTTATTGTCTGACCATTTCAAACTGTAGCAAATCATAGTTTGAGCTCTGCAGTCGAGTAAACAGTCATTGACGTTTATTACATAGAGAATCCCATGGGACTCTCAAGCTTTATTAGCAATAGCTAATGCATACCAACAACTGTGTCATGTTGTATAAATGATTGGAGACAGGTCTAGGAATACGTAATAGGGGGTTTTAATACCCAAATATACAACATGCCATGAAAAGGCACAGGGACAAAGCCCAAAGCAAACACATATACCTAACACAGGGATGTAACCCAAACAAAAGAGCGAGGTTAAACCTCTAATAAATACACGAGACGAGACTTGCAAAATGCTACATGGGACGAGATCCGTAATAACAAGTGCACAATACACGCAGCACGAAAGCCGAAATAACAACGCACAGGTACTCACAGACCAACAGACATGGGAACAATAACCGACAAGACAATAGTGAACAGAGGGCACATATATGCAATTACCAATCAGGGGAATTGGGAACCAGGTGTGCTTAATGAAACAGTTCAGTGACGCCTAGAGGCGGGTGACGCAGACCTCTGGAGCTGGTGCATGGAATGAGCAGCAGTACCGGGGGAATCCGTGACAAACCGTCCCATTCAAATGAAAAATAAACAGAGTAGACCATATATTCTGTTAATATCATCTCAATTGAGAAATGATCCAATGCATCAGAAAACATTGAATGCTGGAGAAGGAAAAAAACAGTGAGGTGTATTCTCTACTCAAGGGTAAAACAATTTGATGTGCAATTATGATGAATGAATTGTATGGCAAATTAAAGAAAAACATTACCAGGTGATTTATCAACCGGTATTTCAGTTCTAATCAGAATTCTCACCTGTAAAAGCTCTGTAAAAGCAACAAGGTGCTAATGAGCCCTCTTCCCCAGTGCCACATGAGCCAAGATTTTCTAGCCAGCCCCGAGTTAATGAGCTGTTGATTTCTTGGGTAAATGTTCTCTCAAGCCATGACTAAGCTGCCTTTCACAATGAACCCAGTATTATCTCATGAATGGGAGGTCTTTACCCACACACACACACACACACACACACACACACACACACACACACACACACACACACACACACACACACACACACACACACACACACACACACACACACACACACACACACACATAATGTGCGCAAGCACACAGACACACAATCTATCAATCCATAAGCCTGAACACTGAAAACAGTCTTAGTTCACCCAAATTGCAAAATTACATATTAGTTTCCTTACCCTGCAAGGAGTCAATGGACAAGTTTTGGCAGCAATCCATGCTTTGGTATTTCCCTGGCACTGTTTCCAAATGCTAACGTTTTAGCATTTGTGGCATAAATCCAATGCAAGTCATGGTACCAGGTTGGCATTTATTGGGTTGACTCAAGTACTGGAGCCAGCTCTGCATGATAGGCACAGCCACAAGGTCATACAAAATGTTCAACCTGAGCCTTAACCCTAACCTTAACCACACTGCTCACCTTATCCCTAACCCTAACCTTAAATTAAGACCAAAAAGCAAATTGATTGAACCAGGTTTTCCTCTAGGATTTTGCCTGTGCTTATCTCCATTCTGTTTATTTTTTTTATCCTGAAAAACTCCCCAGTCCTTACCGATTACAAGCGCACCAATAACATGATGCAGCGCCACTATGCTAGAAAAAATGTAGAGTGGTAAGCAGTAATGTGTTGTATTGGATTTTCCCTAAACATAACACTTTGTATTCACGACATAAAGTTAATTGCTTTGCCATATTTTTGGGTGTATTACTTTAGTGCCTTGTTGCATGTTTTTGAATATTCGTATTTTCTACAGGCTTCCTTCTTTTCACTCTGTCAATTAGGTTAGTATTATGGAGTAACTACAATGTTGTTGATCCATCCTCACTTTTCTCCTATTACAGCCACTAAACTCTGTAATTGTTTTAAAGTCACCATTGGAGAAATCACTGAGCGGTTTCCTTCCTCTGTGTCAACTGAGTTAGGAAGGACACTTTGTAGTCACTGGGTGTATTGATACACCATCCAAAGTGTAATTAATAACTTCACCATGCGCAAAGGGATATTCAGTATTTGCTTTTTTTATTTTTTTATCCATCTACCAATAGGTACAAGGCATTGAAAACCTCCCTGGTCTTTGTGGTTGAATCTGTGTTTGAAATTCACTGCTCGACTGAGGGACCGTACAGATACACTACATGACCAAAAGTATGTGGTTGAACATCTAATTCCAAAATCGTTAAGATTTCACTTCACTGGAACTAAGGGGCTTAGCCCGAACCATGAAAAACATCACCAGACCATTATTCCTCCTCCACCAAACTTTACAGTTGGCACTATGCATTGGGGCAAGTAGCGTTCTCCTGGCATCCGCCAAACCCATATTCGTTCGTCAGACTACCAGAAGGGGAAGTGTGATTCATCACTCCAGAAAACGCATTTCCACTGCTCCAGTGTCCAATGGCGGTGAGGTTTACACCACTCCAGCCGACGCTTGGCATTGCATAAGGTGATTTAAGGCTTGTATGGCAGCTTGGCCATAGAAATCCATATCATGAATCTCCCGACGAACAATTCTTGTGCTGACGTTACTTCCAGAGACAGTTTGGAACTCGGTAGTGAGTGTTGCAACTGATCAAAAGTTTTAGAACACCTACTTTTACTATTTTCGATATTGTAGAATAGTAGTGAAGACATCAAAACTATGAAATAACACATATGGAATCATGTAGTAACCAAAAAAGTGTTAAACAAGATTATATTCTTCAAATAGCCACCATTTGCCTCGATGACAGCTTTGCATGCGCTTGCTGTTCTCTCAACCAGCTTCACCTGGAATGCTTTTCCAACTGTCTTGAAGGAGTTCCCATATATGCTAAACACTTGTTGGCTTAGCATATGTGGGAACCCTCTCAATTTGGTTGAGTGCGGGGGATTTTGGAGGCCAGGTCATCTGATGCTGCACTCCATCCCTCTCCTTCTTGGTAAAATAGCCCTTACATAGCCTGGAGGTGTGATGGGTCATTGTCCTGTTGAAAAACAAATGATAGTCCCACTAAACCCAAACCAGATGGGATGACATATGGCTGCAGAATGTTGTGATAGCCATGCTGGTTAAGTGTGCCTTGAATTCTAAATAAATCACAGACAGTGTCACCAGCAAAGCACCCCCACACCATAATACCTCCTCCTCCATGCCTTACGGTGGGAAATACACATGCAGAGATAATCCGGCGGATTAAGACGGTTGGAACCAAAAATCTCAAATTTGGACTCATCAGACTAAAGGACAAATTTCCACCGGTTTAATGTCCATTGCTCGTGTTTCTTGGCCCAAGCAAGTCTCTTCTTATTATTGGTGTCCTTTAGTAGTGGTTTCTTTGCAGCAATTCAACCATGAAGGCCTGATTCACTCAGTCTCCTCTGAACAGTTGATGTTGAGATGTGTCTGTTACTTGACCTCTGTGAAGCATTTATTTGGGCTGCAATTTCTGAGGCTGGTAACTGTACTGAACGTATCCTCTGCAGCAGAGGTAACTCTGGGTCTTCCATTCCTGTGGCGGTCCTCATGAGAGCCAGTTTTATCATAGCGCTTGATGGTTTTTGCGATTGCACTTGGAGAAACTTTCAAAGTTCTTCACATTTTCCGTATTGACTGACCTTCATATCTTAAAGTGATGATGGACTGTCTTTCTCTTTGCTTATTTGAGCTGTTCTTGCCATAATATGGACTTGGTCTTTTACCAAATAGGGCTATCTTCTGTATACCACGACTACCTTGTCACAGCACAACTGATTGACTCAAATGCATTAAGAAGGAAAGAAATTCTTCAAATGAACTTTTAAGAAGGCAATTGGTTAAGAAGGTTAATTGAAATGCATTCCAGGTGACTACCTCATGAAGCAGGTTGAGAGAATGCCAAGTGTGTGCAAAGCTGTCATCAAGGTGAAGGGTGGCTATTTGAAGAATCTCAAATATATATACATTTTTTATTTCTTTAATACTTTTTTTGGATACTACATGATTTCATGTGTTAATTCATTTTTGGTTATTTCATAGGTTTGATGTCTCCACTATTATTCTACAATGTAAAAAATATTAAAATGAAGAAAAACCCTTGAATGAGTAGTTTGTCTAAAACTTTTGACCGGTAGTGTATATATACTTTTTTTTTTACTGGATCTGATGGTCAATCTGAGGAGAAGGAGGGAGCAGTGGTGAGGCTGACTCTCACCCTACTCACCGTCCCTCTGCTCTCCCTCTCTCCCTCCGCTGAGGGGACATAGTCTTCCAGCTGATGGCCAAACTCAAGTCGCGCTGCATTACTTCAGCCTCATCCACCAACTCATGTTGTTACTCCTATGACCAGATAAAGTGAAATATTCTTCTATATTAAAAAGACACAAGCTTATTGAAACATTTTTCTATACTCATTCATTGCAGCTGCATTACTGGTTGTAGCGTGAGTGGAAGTAGGCAGAACGTGAATTTTATGGCTTATAAAGGTGTTGAATAAAGTGTTGCCAGCGCTGAATAACAATTTAAACGAGAATTTACCCATAAAAACAGCAGCTCTCTCACAGTATCAACTTTGCTGTGAATTCAAGGCTTCATTTTACAGTCTATGGCTCGAGGAATCTATGCAGACACGGTGATCCGAGCTATCTGATTGGCCAGCGGTAGGTCTGTAGGTGCACTTGATTTGCTCTCTGGGCCTGCCAGATAGGCGGAGGTCTACCTTCAGACACATGAAATGGTTCAAAATGGGAAGACTTTGCCTTCCCGGCACAAGGGCTGCTGAATCAAGTGCACCTACCGCAACAATGCATAGGAATTCCTTGGAGATCGACCAGTCGTGACCACTGCCCTAAAGAATCTCAAATTGATTATGTAGCACAAAAAAGTTATTTATATGGGATTTTGACATGATGTGTGAAAAATGCTAATATAGGTAGGCTACTATGACTTGCATTGTGAGTGTGATTTGTAATCCCCCTCTCCCTCTACAGGCAAATTAGTGGCAATTGCAGTCCCCGACTAGAAGGAACCGACAGTGGAAAGTGGCAGTGGGTCCTGACTCCTGTGTGATCATTCACACATAGATGGCATCGCCATGGACCCCTTGCTTCCCTTCCTGCATGCTTATTTACTTCCTGTTATAGTGTTAATGGTGTTGTGTGGCAAGGCCTTATTATTGTAGCAAGCAGGAACCAACAGTAATCCAATATAATGAGCCAGTGCACTAATATGAATCTGTAAGAGATGCAATTATTGGAATGGGGGTGGGTATCACAAGTCATTTTTTACAAATAAGCCGTTTTCTGCACAACATTACCAAGAATAAAATTCTCCAAAGAACACTCTAGAATTCTGTCACATTGTGTCAACACATTTGTAATGCGGTGTCATTTCCTTGTATTTCCCATCTTATCAATGGTACATTACGTATCTATTATATGCCTAAACAATGACTAATATATAGCTTTTTTGTGAAGACCAATATTGTTCATGGGTCTAGTCACAGACGCTCGAATAGAGTAGTGGTGATGGATTGAGCTGCATCTACTGAACAGTGCTGATAGTTTCCAAAGCATATGGCAGATAGACCCGAGTAAAACCTCCACTAAATTACTACCTTTCATCTCAGAGCCAGACATCCATCTCAGTCAGAACTCAGAACTTCAGAAGTTACAACGCTAGTGTGCCATCCCATTCTGTACCACTGTGACTCTCCCCTCGCTCTACTCTGGCTTCTGTCCACCCCTTCTGCCTGTTTCACCTTAAGGCTTTAAACCCCCTGTCTGATGGGGATTGGGCTGCTCATCCGCTGCCCAGAGCACCAGTCACTCAACCACTGCCTGGCGTCTAGGTGCAGTTCTGCAGCACATCACTCTTTTCTTTCTCCCTGCTGCTGCTCCCTCTTGTCCCCTTCCCTCTGTTCATTCCTCTCTCCCCTCATGGGCGTTGTGATGGCTGTCACTGGGCTGGGGATGGGGGAGGTCTGTGGGGAGACAGGCTGTCACAGGTCCCTGGGATCTCTGTGTGGATCTGTTAGGCCTGGTCAGCCCCGGCCCCCCCAGCCAGGGTGGGCTGGCTGACTAGTGGAGTGTACACAGTTATACTGAGAGACTGGGTTGGTGTCAGGACCAATGAACAGGATACATACTTGAAGTGTGGTTTCAGTGTTATCAAGTGCAATTTTCTTGTCCGGACACTTGACAGACTGAAGACTGTGATTCTACAGCACTACACATAATATTGGAGTTATGGCACTAACCATTCTAAATGCCACTTATACTGTGGAATGGCAGTGCTATGATAGTGACAGTCTATAGTATACCGCAGTATGCATCAAATAAACAGACTTGGTTGAGGTCTCATAAAAATAGTATCACAATAGCATAATGATAAAAATCCCTAAGGAGATTGTCTGTAAATAAATAATGAAAATACAAGCAATTCCCAAAACATGAATAATTAATTTACTGCCGCTACTCTTCATAAAGTTTCTGCAGTATCAATCTGAGTGCCAACTGCTTGCAGTTTCAGAATGCTTCCAGCTTTAAGACAAAGCTTGTCCTTTGGGTGGACTAGCCCTAGCCTGACTGTATAGCTGGGGCTCTGCTGGTCTTGGGTGATAGATCAGTTCCCTTGGACTCATGAATAAGTCAATGATTTGAGGGTGTGAGTTGGAGTAAAGGTCTCCCAGCTCCCAGAGGTTAGGTTAGGGCATCGGGGTGATCTGTTATGCTTGATGGATGGTTGTAGTATCCAGATAGGAACTATAGGAGGAAGCCTTCCATTATTCCGGACAGCATAATTTAAGAATGAAATAAGAGCTTTGTGCAACTCTACGTGACTAATGTGGATTCGTGCATGTGCACACACACACACACGCACGTGCACGCCCACACACACACGCACGCACGCACGCCCTCACACACACACACACACACACACACACACACACACACACACACACACACACACACACACACACACACACACACACACACACAACTACCAAAATTGCACAGTGCATTGAATTAATGCATGGGGTAGCAGAACACTGCAAATTCAAGTTATTGCTTATTCCCTCGTCCATAGAGCATGTGCACAATGAATAATACATCTCTGAATAAACACACATATTGATTCAAACATTAAGTCTATGAATGTACGAGAGATTCGCACCTGATTCCCTGTCCTCTCCCTCAATAGTGCCCATTTTTCCATAATCGCTGAACCTCAGCACATTTTTCTATTTCTCTTTTTCAGTTTCATCGCACTGAAATTTGATTCTTATCACTATGGATCAGGGAGAGGTTGCCTAAAGGCATAAATTGGCCCAATGTAAACAAGTGGGATGAATCGGCTGATCCTAAATGTGAGTCACAAAGACAGGGATTTCGGGCCATGAAATGTATGACAGCTACCATCAATGTCACTCTGGTCAATGACGCAGATACATATAGAGGGAGGGGGAGAGAACAAGAAGAAACCCACTGGGAAAAAACTGGTTGGTTGAATCAATGTTCTTTCCACGTCATTTCGACCCCCAAAATCTATGCTATGTCGTTGAATCAACGTGGAAAACTGATTGGATTTGTAAAAAGTTATAAACGTACGGGGATTTCATTTTTTTTCAATTTTTTTCCCAAAACCCAATGTCAGGGTGACATTCATGTTGAATTCACGTTAGTTGACAACTCAAACAAATGCAGCGGTGGAAAAAGTATCCAATTGTAATACTTGAGTAAAAGTAAAGATACAGTGCCTTGCGAAAGTATTCGGCCCCCTTGAACTTTGCGACCTTTTGCCACATTTCAGGCTTCAAACATAAAGATATAAAACTGTATTTCTTTGTGAAGAATCAACAACAAGTGGGACACAATCATGAAGTGGAACGACATTTATTGGATATTTCAAACTTTTTTAACAAATCAAAAACTGAAACATTGGGCGTTCAAAATTATTCAGCCCCCTTAAGTTAATACTTTGTAGCGCCACCTTTTGCTGTGATTACAGCTGTAAATCGCTTGGGGTATGTCTCTATCAGTTTTGCACATCGAGAGACTGACATTTTTTCCCATTCCTCCTTGCAAAACAGCTCGAGCTCAGTGAGGTTGGATGGAGTTTTCAGTTCTTTCCACAGATTCTCGATTGGATTCAGGTCTGGGGGCCGAATACTTTCGCAAGGCACTGTACCTTAACAGAAAATTTGTAAAAGTGAAAGTCACCCAATAAAACACTACTTGAGCAAAAGTCTAAAAGTATTTGGTTTTAAATATACTTAACTATCAAAGTAAATGTAATTGCTAAAATGTACTTAAGTATCAAAAGTATACATCATTTCTAATTCCTTACTTTTGGGTGTCAGGGAAAATGTATAGAGTAAAAAGTACATCATTCTTTTTCAGGAATGTAGTAAAGTAAAAGTTGTAAAAAATATAAATAGTAAAGTACAGATACCCAAAAAACTACTTAAATAGTACTTTAAAGTATTTTACTTAAGTACTTTACACCACTGAACAAATGTAAATCATAACTAGATGTTGAACTGACATCTGTTCCCAGTCGGAAGAGTGAGATAAATAAGAAAAACATTCTCTATTGTTGTGTGGCTTAGGGGTACAGTAAAAGAAACACAAAGGGCAAGCAAACATCTGTAGGGTTTTGACCTAGCCAGACCCGGCAGAACAATGGCAAAGTTAGTCAGTCACGACTTCTGCCAGATGACAGCCATCTGGTCCTACACCTCGCTAATGAACCCCTTTTTTCAAAAGTTCATAACTGTAATTTGCATCCCCCCCTGATCAAAAGTCATGCAGTAGAGACACGCGGCAGAATGTCATCGGGTGTAAAACAGAGATCTTCCACGTAGTTGAAGTCTACGGATTTAGACCGCTCCGGGATACGAGACATTTTTCGATATGAAAATTATACTTGAAAGACGTGATAAAATATTCACCAGAAAGGAGAATAGGGAGATAGCACACCGCCTTAGGCAAGTGGTGGGCCTGCTGTGAATTGTGTTTTTTTCCATGGGAGAGAGATACTGTAGAGCAAGAAGTAAATGGAGGGGGAGAGGGTCCAAGTGAGAGGGCAAGCGGCCACAGACAGAGAGACATGGGGCTAGATCATGGAGGAAGAACGATCAAACTGTAAAATATCAGCATATGCAAAAAAAATATATCACATTTTGGGGTTTGCAGAACGGCACTGTATACATTATTTTTAAGTCTAAAGGGGGTGGATATTGAAAAAGGTCAGGATTTATTTGACCTTGCAGTTGTTAATATACTGTACAGCAACACCTCCATCATACAGCATTCTGAGCTCTGAAATAAGTATTTGACGCTCGGCTAACATTGGAATTGAAGCAATTTCATCCCCAGACAGTAAAACTCCAGAAAAAAGAGGCACAAACTAGTTTCCACCTGGCATTTTCCTTCATTCAGTCTCCACCCTTGAGAGTGTCAGAGACAGACACATCCCAGCAATCATTAGAAAAGTGTGGCGTATTGATTTGGAGCCAAGAATTTTCTAGGTCACCATTGATTAGCCAATGTGGTGCTTTTGCTGCCTCTGTCATTGCCGGGTCCCTGGCTTTATTTTTAGGCCCCTGTTGATCGATAGGAGGCCGCTGTCTGTGTCTTGCTGGCATTGCGCTTCCCCCATGGAACTGGTGTAGGTCAGAAGCAGAGGAACTCAAATGTTGAAACCAATGATGGGAATCAATGGGTGGGAAATGTCAGCTAGCTTCGCTGTTTACCGTAACATACAGGTTGGAGAGGACACTATTGAGCCCAGTATTATTTCATGTGAATTGATGTCTCAACCCCATTTACTGTACTATTTTCATCTCTGCCAGCCGCGCCTGTGTTGGAGATAAATGGTACAGAGAGCAGGGAAGCATCCTTATACACAGCTGACTAAAACAGATAGCGGCTAGCTAGCTAATAGCTTAGCAGTAACAGCAACGTAAAAATGCCATAACACTAACCCCCATCACGGCTAATAGCATGATAAATATTCATGTCTAGACATTTCAAATGACTTATACAGATGTCAACGAATACAGGACAACAACAAGTCCAGAACCAGCTGTCTCTGATCATAGCTTCCATCGTCAACTACTCAAGTTTCATTGAGTAGCATTAATTGCTCTGAACCATTACAACAAGAGCACATTGAAATATAATGTTGATTCTGTTACTTGGAAACCCAGTAATGAAAATGTTTATGCATCCTATTGAAAGTACAAGCCGGAGCTGCCCTGCTCTCATAAATATGACCATGAACATGTTGCTGATGAAAATAGAGACATTTATATGTGCTCTATTTAGCAAAATAGTGTAGGCTGCACCAGAAGGTGCACAATTGAGTTCAATATTGTTCAAGGTTCTTTCTGATGTAAAATGTTTTTCTCAGTATTTTGTCATACAGTACCTGCAGGCAAGGTAAACAATGGCTGTATCTTTTACATCTGAAAACCGTAACATTATTTTATCTCCATTACTCTCTATTGGGAGCAGATGATTAAAAGGTGTGGCAAGAATATATATTTTGAGGAATATGCAAGGCATATTTAATACTAATTAAATATGCCTTGCACCAGTAGGTACTCCATCTCTCTTTAAAGAGAAGCAACCCTGCAAACTAAATCCAGAATTAGCAGATTTACAGACCTTGTTACTTCCTGAACATATGCTAAAATGGGACAGATTAGATTAAGTGCCCCAATTAAAGTTTTTTTAACGTTTTTTTTTTAGCAAAGTAGACCCGGCGACCCTAGAAAATCTCTCTGCATTGTTTTAACCATCACTTCACTCTCTTACGCACCCCCTCCAGTCCACTCAAAGGGCACACGGCCACCCACTCAAATGTGTCGCTTGAACTACTCAATCACTCACCTACTGCTCTGTGAAATTACAATCCAGAGCCACTTATGGTGGTCCTATAAAGCCACTTGAAATAATCCATTAAGGAAAATGGGCCAAATACAAAGCAGCGCTTTTTAATTTGCCCAGTATAACAGGGCTTTGTTCAATTATTGTTGGATGGTAATTGTGTCCCAGAGAGACTTAAACACATATGCTGTGTACAATGTTAACAGCTCTAGTGGACCTACATAGAGATATGTGAACAATATTGGAGGATTAAAGAGACTTCCACACCTATAGACAGTGCATTGCCCGGGAGCTCTAGAAGTGCTACTGTCAGCATTGACTAATGATCAGCCTGTGCAGCCGGCAGACGTGGGTTCAATTTGTAGTCTTTCAAATACTTTAGCTAGACTTGATTTACATTGCCTGGTGTCATTTAACCAATGGAACAGTCCCAAATGTGCAAACACCACCCATCTGGCCTTCATGACTCAATAGTAGTAGATACAAAACAAATACTATTTGAACCCAGGTCAGTCAGTGCCCAGATGGATCAGAGATCAGGGATCATTGATACTTCCTAACTGTCCTTTCCTTAGTCATTAGCAGACCTAGAGTACCCGGGGCTACACTGAGCCAGGAAGTCACGTCCAATTGGAAAGGAGCCCCCTAGCTGTCAAAGGTCTGTGAAGAAATGATAACAACTCTTTTCCCAGGTGGGACACCCAATCGATGGGTTGACTTGATTAGAGGGAGAAAAACACAACCTTGTTTGAAGAAGAAAGTGAGAAGAGACCTCATCTGAAGGTCTAAGATGTTTAAAACTGGGATCCAGTCCTTGAAGAGTTTTCTGACTTGGTAGACTTGAGTAGTTGCAACGATGCTAAGACATATGCAACCTACTAATATCCAAATGTATAAATATGTGTAAACACCCAAACCGAATCTTTAGCTTAGCTGTAAAATCAGTTGAGAAACCCATGTGAAACTGCTGCTGAGAGAGACAATACGTTTGATATTGTAATTATAGTGGTAGAGAAAAACATTTTGACAGACTAGTTTTTCTCTACATGAGTTGTAACTAATTCTAGGTGTTTACACACCAGTCAACCGTCACATTGATACTGATTAGAACTTCAAATGGAATACCTTTTTGGGTTTAGTGTGCTGAAAATCTATAAAGTAAAACCATGACTGACACTTTACATAATCTACTCCCATCTGGTGAATATACCATATACAAGGATACATACTGTGACAAGAGTAAAAAAAGATATGATCTCTAGTTGTAAATACCGTGTAAATGTGTGCATTTACATATTTTCTGGGAGTAAACACTATCTGTTGCAGTGGGTTTCGATTGACAGCCTGCCACAGAGCATGAAGGTTTCTCTATGCGAGGAGTTTTCGCGTCTGAACACTCCCCCACATGTCTCTCTCTCCCGACGCTGGGGTTTCACAGGTAATTTGAACAAGTGTCTCTCTTGTCCTTTGATCTCGGATGATCAGTGATCAGCTGGAAGACATGGGAAGAAAGTGAAGCAGAGGAGCATTCTTCTGCACTATCTCTAGTTCAGAGTCAGGCAGGTCTGTAGGTATACAGGAATTTTAGAGGAATAACAAGGTGTGTTAAACTGCACTCTGTCGTGATATGTGTGTTTTTACAGCTGGAGATATCGTTTTACTGCATAGACTTCATGTTGCGACTCAATAATGGGCCTCTAATGGAAGTAAGGATGTTATGAAAAATCGACCTGAACACAGCTAGCGATGCTATTCATGATGTGTGCTTTAGCACAGCACAGCTGTTGGTAGTGAAAATGCAGAGCTCAAGAGCATACCGTACCAGTCAGTTTGGACACATACTCATTCAAGGGTTTTTCTATTATTTATTTTTTTACTATTTTCTACATTATAGAATAATATTGAAGACGTCAAAAACTATAAAATAACACATATGGAATCACGTAGAAACCAAAAAAGTGTTAAACAAATCAAAATATATTTTATTTGTGAGATTCTTCAAAGTAGTCACCCTTTGCCATGATGACAGCTTTGCACACTCTTGGCCTTCTCTCAACAAGCTTCATGAGGTAGTCAGTCACCTGGAATGTATTTCAATTAAAAAGGTGTGCCTTGTTAAAAGTTAATTTGTGGAATTTATTTCCTTCTTAGTGTGTTTGAGCCAATCAGTTGTGTTGTGATAAGGTAGGGGTGGTATACAGAAGATTGCCCTATTTAGTAAAAGACCAAGTCCATATTATTGCAAGAACAGCTCAAAGAAGCAAAGAGAAACGACAGTCCATCATTACTTTAAGACATGATGGTTAGACAATGCGGAAAATGTGAAGAACTTTGAAAGTTTATTCAAGTGCAGTCGCAAAAACCATCTAACGCAGAGGATAAGTCATTAGAGTTATCAGTCTCAGAAATTGCAGCCCAAATAAATACTTCACAGAGTTCAAGTAACAGACACCTCAACATCAACTGTTCAGAGGAGACTACATGAATCAGGGCTTCATGGTCGAATTGCTGCAAAGAAACCACTATTAAAGGACACCAATAAGAAGAAGAGACTTGCTTGGGCCAAGAAACACGAGCAATGGACATTAGACCGGTGGAAATCTATCCTTTGGAATGATGAGTCCAAATTTGAGAATTGTGGTTCCAACCGCTATGTCTTTATGAGACGCAGAGTATGTGAACGGATGATCTCCGCATGTGTAGTGCCCACTGTGAAGGATGGAGGAGGTGTGATGGTGTGGGGGACACTGTCAGTGATTTATTTAGAATTCAAGGCACACTTAACCAGCATGGCTACCACATAATTTTGATACAGATGATAGTAAAAAGAAAAGAATAACCCTTGAATGTAGGTGTGTCCAAACTTTTTATTTTTTTACCCCTTTTCTCCCTGATTTCATGGTATCCAATTGTTAGTAGTTACTATCTTGTCTCATCGCTACACCTCCCATACGGGCTCGGGAGAGACAAAGGTCGAAAGCCACACATCCTCCGAAACACAACCCTGCTTCTTAACACAGTGCGCATCCAACCCGGAAGACAGCTGCACCATTGACCTGGTTGGCACTGCGCCCGACCTGCCACAGGAGTCGCTAGTGCGCGATGAGACAAGGATATTCCTACCAGCCAAACCCTCCCTAACCCGGATGACGCTATGCCAATTGTGCTACGCCCCATGGACCTCCCTGGTCGCGGCCGGCTGCGACAGAGCCTGGGCTCGAACCCAGAGTCTCTGGTGGCACAGCTAGCACTGCCCTAGAACACTGCGCCACCCGGTGAGTCCAAACCTTTAACTTCTACTGTACATCAGCCTATTGTCTTCATTTGTCCAAGCTACCAACCAATCATAAACTGATGAGTGTTGTCCCTGAGACAATCTCCTTCTATCAGTAATTATGCTTCTCATTCAAAGAAAGTGGAGACAGCTAGCATAGGCCAGGCAACCTGGTTTGTCATATAATAAAGTTGAAATTATTCCATGGGGATAGTCAGAGATACTTTAAGTAAAAGTTTATAAGAACCCAGTCTTCAGACTCATGCCTCTTGATCAGCTTCCTATTGGATTCTCAAGTGTGTGTTATCAGAGTGTGTCAATGGTATTCCTTACACAGTGAGCATGGTAGAGGGGCTTATATTTGATCTGAAACACTACAATGGTGCTTCCTGAAGAACAGCCCAGGTGTATTTCCAGTGAAAACAGAGAGTACTGATGTTCCTTTACGTTCCTCTCATAAGACCCACAGAGACAAGTGTAGTCCCTTATTTGCAAGTCTGACACCTCCTTCAGAGTTGTGTTCATAGAACATGACACACTGCATCATTCCAAACGCTACATTTGACACAAAAAAGGAAATTCTTGTTTGAGGGCACCTGCGAGACGCTTCCCAAAATAAGTGGCTTATTTATAGCTCAGGTTAACTTTTTTGTTTGTTGATAACTTAAGCAGGTATTGTTCTCCATAACTAACTTGGAGTAACATTTTATTCAGTGTTATTCAGTGTTGGTTAAGGGACGTGACATGATTTAAAACATCCCTTGACTCCATCAATGTGTTTTGAGGATGTCTGGTCACCAAGACCTTCAAAATTGTGTTGTGTTTTTTTTTTGTGTCACATTGTTGCTAAGTGCAGATTTTATGATCTGTTTACAAGGGTGTCTGGATGTCTCATTAGAAACTTCTAAAGCTTCGCCGCCCGTCCCCTCCCAAACCCTCTGGGAACTCTGGGTAAATCATTGTGTCATTGTGTGGGAGAGACCAACACGCCACCAAACAGTTTAAATATTTAAGGCTCTAATTTGGTAATTACTGCCCCCTTTTTAATGACAGTCTGACATAATTCCATCCATCTGTTTTTGGAGTCGTTTTGTTCAACCGTGGTCGAGTTCAGTCTCTCCATCTCGGTACGATAGGAAATAGAACCCGACGGCGTTTCCTCCCAATCAGTCTGAATTAGAGACATGTTGTGGAGCCAGAAGAAGAAATGTATCCCATTCATTGCTAAAAATAATCATTCAAGTGTTTGAATGCAAGACCCATGTTTCCGTCCCCGATTTATAGTCCCGTTGAATCAGTCCCAATGGCACCCTAGTCCCTTCTTAGTGCACTACTTCTGACCAGTGCTCAGAAGTAGGGAAAGGGTACCATTTGGTAAGCATCCCAGATATTATTACTGTTCCAGCAGCAGAGCTATGTCATCCCAGACCAGGACACACTAGTGTAAATACCATAGCTACATCATACTGTCTATATGTTCAACCCACAATGGCTAGGGAATGGAAGTATATCATGTAAAAGGATACAGACTAGAGTTTTACAGCCAGAAACATGCTATTAAACGCATCCCTCAGCTCAGTGTATGCTTCTTCTGCATAAAAAATGATGTCTTTCTCTCTCTCCATCATTCATTGACATTGTAGAATATAGAGCCTATAGACAAGAGTTTCCCTTCCTGTCATCCTCTGCTATTAGAATAGTTCATTTTCCAGCCCATTGTGAGAAGAGAAAGGCCATGGAGTGCCTAGGTAAAGAGCTGGGCTGGCAGACATGTGGATCATTAGGAATGGACCACCATATTGGCGATTGTGTCTGCCTGACATTTGAGAGCGGCAAGCACTGTAAGCTAGGCCTGTCACACTGATAACATTCCCAGGGGTGAGGTCGTGAGTGAAACACTGACTTTATTTATTTATTTCCTCATTAATCCCATGCCTTTAAGGAGGATGGCAGCTGGGTTTGGGTGTGTGTGCATGTGTGTGTGTGTGTATGTGTGTCAGTGTGAATATTTGTGTCTGTGTCGTCTTTTTTATTTCTCCCTTACAATCACAATGTTACAGCTGGCCTTAAATGTAAGGTGCTGCCAATACAATACATTATCATTTTATATGGATAAAATGGGTTTTCATTCACATATGTAATGTCAGGATTTCACCAAATGACCAAGTCAGCTCGATTTAGTAGGTCAAGTTGAAGAACTTTATTTACTGTATTTAAAAAAGTCAAGGTATTATTACTAGTTGATGTTACCAATGTTACAATTGAAAAGTTTATTTCCAAAACGCTATATCCACACATTTTTCACATTTGTGTTTTTTCAGAAATGATTGCTTATATGGCTACCTTCATGTGTGTGTAAAATATTAGTGTTCTCAGATTTTTTATTCATTGATTTCAGATGTGTATGATTGTTTGGTTTTTGAAAAACGCTATATATAGTTGGAATGGGATGTTCTTATCCTGTATATTAAATATATTTAGACTGTGACGTCAATGTGGTCGTCTCACCTAGCTATCTTAAGATGAATGCATTTACAGTAAGTCACTCTGGATAAGAACATCTGCTAAATAACTAAAATGTCAAATGTAAATGTTTTACATACAGATCTCATATTACTGTATGGAAATGTGTTTGTATAAGTTATTTGTTACATTTGACTGTGTAAAACCTAGCAGTACTACTTATTTATTTAAGAGTGAGAAAGATATATAGCATTTTGCAAAAAAACATGATTATTTTTCTCTGTGAAATGAAACCATCAAGTGAAAGATTTTAAACAAATACATGTCTGTCATTGAACAACCCCATGCTATGATTAGACGATGAAAGAACACATAAATCTCTTTTATAATGTCTTTATGTGAATGGTGTAGATTGCCTCTGCATTGTGTTTGATCGGCTTACATATGACCAAAGGATCAGGGTAGGTGTTGATCTTTTAATCTGTGATAATGTCAACATATCTTGACAAACAGAAACCCATGACATACAGTTGAAGTCGGAAGTTTCTATACACCTTAGCCAAATACATTTAAACTCAGTTTTTCACAATTCCTGACATTTAATCCTAGTAAAATTTCTCTGTTTTAGGTCAGTTAGGATCACCACTTTATTTTAAGAATGTGAAATGTCAGAATAATAGTAGAGTGAATGATTTATTTCAGCTTTTATTTCTTTCATCACATTCCCAGTGGGTCAGAAGTTTACATACACTCAAATAGTATTTGGTAGCATTGCCTTTAAATTGTTTAACTTGGGTCAAACATTTTCTGAAGCCTTCCACAAGCTTCCCACAATAAGTTGGGTGAATTTTGGCCCATTCCTGCTGACAGAGCTGGTGTAACTGAGTCAGGTTTCTAGGCCTCCTTGCTCGCACACACTTTTTCAGTTCTGCCCACAAATTTTCTATGGGATTGAGGTCAGGGCTTTGTGATGGCCACTTCAATACCTTGACTTTGTTGTCCTTAAACCATTTTGCCACAACTTTGGAAATATGCTTGATGGCATTGTCCATTTGGAAGACCCATTTGCGACTAAGCTTTAACTTACTGACTGATGTCTTGATATGTTGCTTCAATATATCCAAATAATTTTCCAACTTCATGATGCCATCCTCAGACCAGAGGACATTTCTCCAAAAAGTACGATCTTTGTCCCCATGTGCAGTTGCAAACCGTAGTCTGTCTTTTTTTATGGCGGTTTTGGAGCAGTGGCTTCTTCCTTGCTGAGCGGCCTTTCAGGTTATGTCAATATAGGACTCGTTTTACTGTTGATATATATACTTTTGTACCTGTTTCCTCCAGCATCTTCACAAGGTCCTTTGCTGTTGTTCTGGGATTGATTTGCACTTTTCGCACCAAAGTACATTCATCTCTAGGAGACAGAACTCGCCTCCTTCCTGAGCTGTATTTTATTTGACATTTTTATTACACCTTTATTTAACCAGGTAGGCCAGTTGAGAACAAGTTCTCATTTACAACTGCGACCTGGCCAAGATAAAGCAAAGTAGTGAGACACAAACAACAACACAGAGTTACACATGGAATAAGCAAACATACGGTCAATAACACAATAGAAAAATATATATACGTGTGTGCAAATGAGGTAAGATAATAAATAGTCCATAGTCCATAGTGGCGAAATAATTACAATTTAGCATTTAAACACTAGTGTGATAGATGTGCAGAAGATGAATATGATGGCTGCTTGGTCCCATGGTGTTTATACTTGCATATTATTGTTTGTACAGATGAATGTGGTACCTTCAGGCATTTGGAAATTGCTCCCAAGGATGAACCAGACTTGTGGAGGTTTACACATTGTTTTCCTCGGTCTTGGCTGATTTCTTTTGATTGTCCCATGATGTCAAGCACAGAGGCGCTGAGTTTGAAGGTAGGCCTTGAAATACATCCACAGGTACACCTCCAATTAGCCCATCAGAAGCTTCAAAAGCCATGATATAATTTTCTGTAATTTTCCAAGCTGTTTAAAGGCACAGTCAACTTAGTGTATGTAAACTTCTAACCCACTGGAACTGTGCTACAGTGAATTATGAGTGAAATAATATGTTTGTAAACAATTGTTGGAAAAATTACTTGTGTCATGCACAGGGTAGATGTCCTAACCTACTTGCCAAAACTATAGTTTGTAAACAAGAAATTGTGTGGTTAAAAACGTTGTTGACTCCAACATAAGTGTATGTAAACTTCCGACTTCAACTGTACCTGGAAAACGTCCATGAACAAATACTGTGCTGCCCTAATAGGCCAAACTTCTTTGCAAAGTACAAAATAATAAAGAAAGGGGACATGATAAGCCATTCTAGTCCAATGACAACATGTAGCCTACAGTAGAAAGTACAGTAGCTAGCTAGCATGTACAACATTCACAAATCAATAGATCAAGAGTTCATAATTGACTGAAATACACGAATAACCCAATATATTGGTGGCAGACCATTATTTAAAAACACTGTCAGTGGCCATATAAACTCATTATTAGTGTTTTGACACACATAATTAATTATGATTTCATGGGACAATTTCTCAGTAACATACCTCTTCCACATGGTAGACAGGAAAGAGTTATTTTGATTGAACCTTTATTTAACTAGGCAAGTCAGTTAAGGACAAATTCTTATTTACAATGACGGCCTAGTTCTAAAGCCCCCACCAGCCAAACCCTCCCCTAACCCGGACGACGCTGGGCCAATGCCAATTGTGCTCTGCCCTAAATACACTAATGTAAGGGGGGCAGTGTATGTTTATGAGGGGGAATGGAAAAGGAGAAGGAAGTGTGCAACGTTAAAAAGGGCACTTACAACAAAAGGAATGTACAGTATATCAGGCATGGGAACTATTCAGATTTGATATCGTTATACAACATGAAAATCAACACTTGCTACACTTAAAAAATAAAAGCTAATTTACCAAAATATATGAAAATGGATATCTAGCGTTTTGAAATGAAACTCTTCAATTGTTCCAGCCCCCATTCTACATAATACATTTCTCATCAGCATGGCATTACATCCGTGGTTCACATGCGGATACTTAGTGAGCACATGCTGTGGTAATGTATTCAAGCTCATTGTTGAAATGTAACCCCATGGGGAAGCCTATTTTCCCTTGAGTTCAGCTCTAAAAACACTGACTCACAGAAGAAACATAATGCTGGACAGTATAGCAACTAGGACAATGGTGGACCAATAGATATCCAATAATTCACTATTATAAACTCAGCAAAAAAATAAAGTCCCTTTTTCAGGACCCTGTCTTTCAAAGATAATTAGTAAAAGTCCAAATAACTTCAAAGATCTTCATTGTAAAGGGTTTAAACACTGTTTCCCATGCTTTTTCAATGAACCATAAACAATTAATGAACATGCACCTGTGGAACGGTCATTAAGACATTAACAGCTTACAGACGGTAGGCAATTAAGGTCACAGTTATGAAAACTTAGGGCACTAAACAGGCCTTTCTACTGACTCTGAAAAACACCAAAAGAAACATGTCCAGGGTTCCTTGCTCATCTGCGTGTACATGCCTTAGGCATGCTGCAAGGAGGCATGAAGACTAAAGTGTGGCCAGGGCAATAAATTGCCATGTCCGTACTGTGAGACACCTAAGACAGCGCTTCGGGGAGACAGGAAGCCAAAGTAATTCTGCTACCCAAGAGTGGTAAAGCGGGGCCTCCCGGGTGGAGTAGTGGTCTAGGGCACTGCATTGCGGCGCCAGCGGTTCACACCCAGGCTCTGTCACAGCCAGCCACGACCAGGAGCTCTGTGGGGTGACACACAATTGGCCTAGCGTTGGCCATTAGGGATATCCTTGTCTCATCACACACCAGAAACTCCTGTGGCAGAATGCATGCTAACCAGGTCACAGTGTTGGATGCGTGCTGTGTTAAGCCGCAGTACAGCTTGGTCGGGTTGTGTTTGGCTTTCAACCTTTGTCAGGGGGGTATTTTTATTTATTTTTTCAAGTGGTAAAGCGGCCTTTACTGGTTCTAACAACAGACCTACTGCCAGCTCTTAGCTGTTGGAAAAAATGGTGTTTGATCAAATACAATGCTATTTCTCTGTAAACAAATTAACAACAGACTTTCAGCATGCTTATAGAGAAGGGCACTCAACATGTACTGCACTGACACAAATGACTGATGATTGGTTGAAAGAAATTCATAATAAGAAGATTGTGGGTGCTGTATTGTTAGATTTCAGTGCAGCTTTGGACATTATTGACCATAACCTGCTGTTGAAAAAACGAATGTGTTATGGCTTTTCAACCTCTGCCATATCATTGTTTCAGAGATATCTATCTAATAGAACTCAAAGAGTTTTCTTTAATGGAAGCTTCTCTAATGTCAAACATTTAAAGTGTGGTGTACCCCAGGGCAGCTCTTTAGGCCCTCTACTCTTTTCTATTTTTACCAATGACCTGCCACTGGCATTAAACACAGCATGTGTGTCCATGTATGCTGATGATTCAACCATATACACATCAGCTATCACAGCTAATGAAGTCACTGAAACCCTTAACAAAGAGTTGCAGTCTGGTTTGGAATGGATAGCCAGTAATAAGCTGGTCCTGAACATCTCTAAAACTAAGAGCATTGTATTTGGTACAAATCATTCCTTAAGTTCTAGACCTCAGCTGAATATGGTAATGAATGGTGTGGTTGTTGAACAAGTTGAGGAGACTGAATTACTTGTCGTTACCTTAAATTGTAAACTATCATGGTGAAAACATAGATTCAATGGTTGTAAAGATGGGGAGAGGTCTGGCCGTAATAAAGAGATGCTCTTCTTTTTTAGACACCACACTCCAAAAAGCAAGTTCTGCAGGCTCTAGTTTTGTCTAATCTTGATTATTGTCCAGTTGTGTGGTCCAGTGCTGCAAGGAAAAACCTAGTTAAGCTGCAGCTGGCCCAGAACAGAGCGGCACATTCTGCTCTTCATTGTCATCAGAGGGCTGATATAAATACTATGCATGCCAGTCTCTCTTGGCTAAGAGTTGAGGAGAGACTGACTGCATCACTTCTTCTTTTTATAAGAAACATTAATGTGTTGAAAATCCCAAATTGTTTGCATAGTCAACTTACACACAGCTCTGACACACACACTTATCCCACCAGACATGCCACCAGGGGTCTTTTCACAGTCCACGAATTCAAGAAAGCGTACAGTATTATATAGACCCCTTATTGTATGGAACTTCCTTCCATCTCATATTGCTCAAATAAATAGCAAACCTGGTTTTAAAAAACAGATAAAGCAACACCTCACGGCACAACTTCTCTCCCCTATTTGACCTAGATTGTTTGTGTGCATGCATTTATATGTAGGCTACGTGTGCCTTTTTAAAGAATGTATGTAGTTCTGTTCTTGAGCTGTTCTTGTCTATTGATGTTCTGTATTATGTCATTCTGTATTATGTTTCATGTTTTGTGTGGACCCCACGAAGAGTAGCTGCTGCTTTTGCAACAGCTAAAAAATACCAATATCAAAATGACAGAGTGAAAAGAAAGAAGCCTGTGTAACAGATGTAAATCTTACTCTCCTTGCGTTGTGTTTTGTCAAAATAAATCACCCCAGCCAGTGGTCCCAGTTGATCATTATTTATTTCTGTTGTTAAATAGGAAACAGCACGTTAGTTGTGCAGGGCTTAACGTTTCCAAAACATGCACCCTGTTTGCAATAAGGAATCCTTAAGATGACGATGGGATGCATACCTGTCGTTTTACGGCTCCTGACCAATTCTGCAAAAAATGTTTCCGCTGATCTTAACTTTCTTTTAACATAATGTTTCCGCCATCGTTTCTTATGACCCCAAAAAACTTCTGATTAAAAGCATGAGCTGGCGCACACCTAGAGAAAATAATATAGTGTAGAGGTGCTGACTAACAGCAAATAAACTGTAAACTATAATAAAGAGAGTTACACACAAACCAACATTTCGACATCACTGTGCCTTCTTCAGGGTGACCCTGAAGACCCCGAAGAAGGCACAGTGATGCCGAAACGTTGGTGTTTTATCCAATAAATTACTGGGAGTCAAATTTATATAGAGTGTGCGACTCTATTTATTTTTTACAACCAAACCAAAACATTTTTACAACCAAAACTTCAATGAGTCTTTGGCACAGGACATACTGCACCACCTCTTGCCGGGCCCTGATCCATGGCACTGGGAAGAGGAAAAAACGTTGCTATAGAGGACGCTATGCGGGCACATTGATAAGACTAAGATGACGAGTGAATAAACCCCCGCTACACTCTGTTCTATTGGCGAATGTGCAATCGCTGGAGAACAAAGTGGACGAGCTCCATTCGAGACTATCCTCTCAACAGGACATTAAGAACTGTAATATACACTGCTTTTCGGAGTCATGGCTGAACAAAGACAAAGTTAGCTGGATTTCCCATATGCATCAGCAGGACAGAACATCAGCATCTGGTAAGATCTGTGGGGGTGCGGTGTATCTTTTTGTCAACAAAGACTGGCACTAAGACCACACTCAACAAGCCGCGTAGGACCATAAGCGAACAAGAAAATGATTATCCAGAGGCGGCGCTCCTAGTGGCCAGTGATTTTAATGCATTAAACCTGAAATCCGTTTGACCTAATTTCGACCAGCATCACTAGTCTCATGTGCAACTAGAGGGAAAACAACTCTAGATCCCCTTTACTCTACACACAAACGCATACAAAGCTATCCCTCACTCTCTATTTGACACATCTGACTCTATCCTCCTGATTCCTGTTTACAAGCAAAAACTCAAACAGGAAGTACAGGAATTACCAGTGTACGGTGTCCAGATGAAGGGGATGCTAAGCTACAGGACTGTTTTGCTAGCACAGTGGAATATGTTCCCGGATTCATCCGATGGCATTGAGGAGCTTACCACATCAGTCACCAGCTTCATTAATAAGGACATTGACAACGTCGTCCCCACAGTGACAGTCTGTACATATCCCAACCATAAACTAAAGCTGCCGCTTTCAAGGAGCGGGACACTAATCCGGACGCTTATAAGAAATCTTGCTATGACCTCTGATGGGCTTTGGCTGGGCCACTCAAGGACATTCAGAGACTTGTCCTGAAGCCACTCCTGAATTTTCTTGGCTGTGTGCGTATGTTTGTTGTCCTGTTGGAAGGTGAACCTTCGCCACAGTCTGAGTTCCTGAGTGCTCTGAGGCAGGTTTTCATCAAGGATCTCTCTGTACTTTGCTCTGTTAATCTTTTCCTCAATCCTGACTAGTCTCCCAGTTGCTAAGAAACATCCCCACAACATGATGCTGCCACCACCATGCTTCACCTGGATGATGCCAGGTTTCCTCCAGATGTGACGCTTGGCATTTAAGCCAAAGAGTTCAATCTTGGTTTCATCAGACCAGAGAATCTTGTTTCTCATGGTCTGTGAGTCTTTACGTGCCTTTTGGCAAACTTCAAGTGGACTGTCATGTGCCTTTTGCTGAGGAGTGGCTTCCATCTGGCCACTCTACCATAAAGGCCAGATTGGTGGAATGCTGCAGAGATGGTTGTCCTTCTGGAAAGTTCTCCCATCTCCACAGAAGAAGTCTGCAGCTCTGTCAAAGTGACCATTGGGTTCTTGGTCACCTCAGTGACGAAGGCCCTTCTCCCCCGATTGCTCAGTTTAGCCGGATGGCCAGCTGTAGGAAGAGTGTCTAGGAAGAGTCTTGGTGTTTCCAAACTTCTTCCGTTTAAGAATGATGGAGGCCACCGTGTTCCTGGGGTCCTTCAATTAAGCAGAATTTTGTTGGTACCCTTCCACAGAGCTGTGCCACGACACAATCCTTTCAACGGAGCTCTACGGATAATTCCTTCGATCTGATGGCTTGTTTTTTGCTCTGACATGCACTGTCAACTGGGGGACTTATGTAGACAGGTGTGTGCCTTTCCAAATCATGTCCAATCAATGGAATCTACCACAGGTGTGGTAAATCAAGTACAATCAAGTTGTAGAAACATCTCAAGGATGATCAATGGAAACAGGATGCACCTGAGCTCAATTTCAAATCTCATAGCAAAGGGTCTGAATACTTATGTAAATAAGGTACTTCTGTCTTGTATTTTTTTCTTAAAACCTGTTTTTACTTTGTCATTATGGGTTATTGTATGTATATTGATGAGGAAAAAATATACTTAATCAATTGTAGAATAAGGCTGTAATGTAACTAAATGTGGACAAAGTCAAGGGGTCTGAAGACTTTCCGAATGCCCTGTACACACTCATCACATACTGTACACTGCTGCTACTATCTATTATCTATCCTGTTGCCTAGGCACTTTACCCTTACCTATATGTACATATCTACCTCAATTTCCTCATACCTCTGTACATCGACTGGGTACTGGTAAGCTGTCATTGCATTGGAAGGGCCCATAAGTAAGCATTTCACCTGTTGTTTATGAAGCATGTTACAATTAAAATGTTTTTATTTTTATTTGAAGTAAAACAGCTAAAAAAAAAAGGCTAATAAATGAGCATTATGAACGTTATGTTTGGGGCAAATCCAACACAACACATCACAGAGTAACACTTATATTTAAGCATGGTGGTGGCTGCATCATGTTATGGATATCCTTGTCATCGGCAAGGTCCAAGGAGTGTTTTAGGATAAAAATAAACGGAATAGAGCTAAGCAGAGGCAGAATCCTAAGGAAAAACCTGGTTCAGTCTGCTTTTCAACAGACACTGAGAGACAAGTTCCCCTTTCAGCAGGACAATAACCATAAAACACAAATGCAAATATACACTGGATTTGTTTACCAAGACGACATTGAATGTTCCTGAATGGCCTAGCTACAGTTTTGACTTAAATCCGCTTGAAAATCTATGGGAAGACTTGAAAATGGTTTTCTAGAAATGATCAACAACCAACTTGACAGAGCTTGAAGAATATTTTAAAGAATAATGTGCAAATATTGTACAATCCAGGTGTGCAAAGCTCTTAGAGAGCTCTTCATCCATTATGAATTCAAGCTGTAACAACAAAATGTGGAATAAGTCAAGGGGTGTGAATACTTTCTGAAGGATCTGTGACTTCTAAGTGATAGGAAGCAGGAGCATCACCACCATTCCGCCTACAACGCTGTGCACACACCCGTCGTTACTATATCACTAGTTTCGTCATGTCAGCAAATGACTGCTGTCTGGACACACTCAAATCCTATTTGGTCGCTTGTAACTTGCTGTTTGGACAGTCAGTACGGATTTCAAACGGATTTGAAAAACAAAACTGATTTGAGCATTAATGCCTGCAGTGTGAACAAGGCTTAAGTCTTTGACCACACTGTGTTGTTACTTTGGTGAGTAAAAACTCATGCTTCCTAGCCTTCAAAGATGCGCTGCGCTTGATGTTCAAGCCTTTCCTCCAGCCTTTGAGGAAATGCAGTATCTCTGTCACCCAAGCAAGGTCACGCTTAATCCATTTATTTATGGAGTCATCCTTTGTGTGTCCATTGCTTCTGCCCATATGGCTTGTATGACATAGTGTCTGGAGCTTTGAAAAGGCTTGTTTATAGCCCCTCATATTACAGTAGCTAAATGGCTGTTGCTCATTCGAATTCATTATACCCTTTTTTAATGAACACATTTCTCTCATGTCTTTCTGTTCCTCTACCTATTAGGATAATTTAATTTAATCAAGAGAGAGAGATTTCTGGTTCCATGCTTCAAAATGCCTTAAAAAACACTACATTTAGAGCATATCCAATTAACAAAACCTGAAGGTAATCTGCATAGAGAATGGGCTACTTATTTTTGGCTAGGTTTAGTCGGGGGCCATGGCTCCGACCCTATTGGCTATGGGATGCGCGATAATCTCTCATGGACAGACAATGTAAACATAATTGGTACTGTAGATCTGTAATGATTCAACAGGATGCGTGTATAACAGGGTTGGTTTCAACTTGCCACGTCAGAAATATGTATTCAATGTTTATGTATTTCTATTGGTTGGTTCAAGTCAGATGTCAATATGTCAAATGACATTGGCTACACTTCCAGACAGGGGGAGATTGTGAACGTCAGTTCTTCCCAGTCTGATATTGACATGCAAGCGGTAGGTCAAGGTAGGTCACATTCTATTTAAGTTCACTATGTACATATCCTGATAATGAGCCAGAATTCTCTCTCTATCTTTAAACTGATCTTACAAAACATTAGTAACACCTTCGTAATATTTAGTTGCACCCTCTTTTGCCCTCAGAACAGCCTCAATTCGTGGGGGCATGAACTCCACAAGGTGTCGAAAGCGTTCCACAGGGATGCTGGCCCATGTTGACTCACATTTACATTTACATTTAAGTCATTTAGCAGACGCTCTTATCCAGAGCGACTTACAAATTGGTGCTTTCACCTTATGACATCCAGTGGAACAGCCACTTTACAATAGTGCATCTAGGTCTTTTAAGGGGGGGGGGGAGAAGGATTACTTTATCCTATCCTAGGTATTCCTTAAAGAGGTGGGGTTTCAGGTGTCTCCGGAAGGTGGTGATTGACTCCGCTGTCCTGGCGTCGTGAGGGAGTTTGTTCCACCATTGGGGAGCCAGAGCAGCGAACAGTTTTGACTGGGCTGAGCGGGAACTGTACTTCCTCAGTGGTAGGGAGGCGAGCAGGCCAGAGGTGGATGAACGCAGTGCCCTTGTTTGGGTGTAGGGCCTGATCAGAGCCTGGAGGTAGTGAGGTGCCGTGCTTCCCACAGTTGTGTCAAGTTCGCTGGATGTCATTTGGGTGATGGACCATTCTTGATACACACAGGAAACTCTTGAGCTTGAAAACCCCAGCAGCGTTGTAGTTCTAGACACACTCAAATTGGTACCTACTACCATATCCCGAGCAAAGGCACATAAATCTTTTGTCTTGCCCAATCACCCACTGTATACACAATTCCATGTCTCAATTGCCTCAAGGCTTAAACATTTCTTTAACCTGTCTCCACCCCTTCATCTACACTGATTGAAGTGGATTTGCCTGGTCAGACTATGTCATGGAAAGAGCAGGTGTTCCTAATGTTTTGTGCACTCAGTGTATACGGTGCATTCGGAAAGTATTCAAACCCCTCACCTTTTTCCAAATTATGTTACTTCACAGCCTTATTCTAAAATGGATTAAATCATATTTTTCCCTCATCGATCTAAACACAATACCCCATAATAACAAAGCAAAAACCAGTTTTAGACATTTTTTCAAATTTATAAAAAGTACAAAACAGAAACACCTTATTCATATAACTATTCAGACCATTTGCTATGAGACTCGAAATTGAGTTCAGGTGTATCCTGTTTTCATTGATCATCCGTGAGATATTTCTACAACTTGATTGGAGTCCACCTGTGGTAACTTTCCAGAAGGGTCTTGGTGGTTCCAAACTTCTTCCATTTATTAAGAATGATGGAGGCCCCTCTGTTCTTGGAGTCCTTCAATGCTGCAGTAATTTTGTTGGTACCCTTCCGCAGATCTGTGCCTCGACACAATCTTGTCTCAGAGCTCTCAGATTGCAGCCCAAATAAATGTTTCACAGAGTTCAAGTAGACACATCTCAACATCAACTGCTCAGAGGAGACTGGATGAATCAGGTCTTCATGGTTGAATTGCTGCAAAGAAACCACTACTAAAGGACACCAATAATAAGAAGAGACTTGCTTGGGCCAAGAAACACGAGCAACGGACATTAGACCAGTGAAAATCTGTCCTTTGATCTGATGAGTCCCAATTTGAGATTTTTGGTTCCAACCACCGTGTTTTTGTGAGACGCAGGGTAGGTGAATGGATGATCTCTGCACGTGTGGGTCCCACCGTGAAGCATGGAGGAGGAGGTGTGATGGTGCTTTTCTGGTGACACTGTCTGTGAGTTATTTAGAATTCAAGGCATACATAACCAGCATGGCTACCACAGCATTCTGCAGCGATACGTCTTCCCATCTGGTTTGCGCTTAGTGGGACTATCATTTGTTTTTCAACAGGACAATGACCCAAAACACACCTCCAGGCTGTGTAAGGGCTATTTGACCAAGAAGGAGAGGGATGGTGCTGCATCAGATGACCTGGCCTCCACAATCACCCGACCTCAACCCAATTGAGATGGTTTGGGATGAGTTGGATTGCAGAGTGAAGAAAAAGCAACCAACAAGTGCTCAGCATATTTGGGAACTCATTCAAGACTGTTGGAAAAGCATTCCTCATGAAGCTAGTTGAGAGAATGCCAAGAGTGTACAAAGCTGTCATCAAGACAAAGGGTGGCTACTTGAAGAATCTAAAATATATATCTTAATTTGTTTAAGACTTATTTGGTTAGTACATGATTGTCCTGCACATCTAATGTGTTTCCTTGTGTCTATCGTCAAAATAAACACCAAACAACTAGGATCGCTGGCTGGACAGTCCTTCTTTAAAAACACAACGCAAAAGAGTTACGAAGTACGACCAGCATTTGTTCCAGTGCCTGGTTTTTTCATCACTGGTTATTTGGACAAATCACGATTTCACAGGTGTTAACATCTTTAGAATTTTGGAAGGGGAGGGGACATTTGGCCCATATAGTTGCACGTAAAATACAAAGACAGGATGGAGCGCTTCGGCTCGTTGGTTGATCTCTTCTCTTAACATGTATGGACCCAGAATTGAATCAAACACATGACCTGTTATGTAAAACTTCAGTTCTGGATTAACCAAGATTATATGCTCGATAACTGGACTTCATGTTTTCTTAATAATATTCTCATTTGCAATCCACACAGTACGCATTTGTGGGCTGCAGATAGCCTAGCGTTGTGCCAGTAACCGACAGGTTGCTGGTTTGAATCCCTGACCTGACTAGGTGAAAAACCTGTTGATGTGCCCTTGAGCAAGGAATTTAACCCTAATTGCTCTGGATAAAAGTCTGCTAAATGACCGAGAAAGGGTCATTTCATTAGATACGTTTATTAACACAGAACATAGGCACATTCTAAAATAATTAGATGGGGTGTCAAACTCATTCCATGGAGTTCCGAGTGTCTGCAGGTTTTTGGGTTTGTCTTTCAATTAAGACCTAGACAAGCAAGGGAGGGGAGTTCCATACTAATTACTGACCTTAATTCAACAATCAAGTAGAAAGATGGAGGGAAAACCCGCAGACATTCGTCCCTCCGTGGTTTGACGCCTGCCTTAAAACAATCCCTGTCAAGGGAGGAGCTGATTTGTTTTGCATATCACAGTAAAGCATTCTTATGATGACTGTAACATTTGTTGGCACTTTCAATTCTTGCACATTTTCTCATGAAAAGTGTATTTCAACACTTGGCCGCTGAGGCAAATTTGACAAACGACTAAACTTGGAACCAATCAAAACTCTCGTATATACCGCTTGTGATGAAGGCAGCCAATGGACTGCTTCTATCCACAATGGAAACACAGCCTCTTGCGAAAACCTGAGCTGCTGTCTGATGAAGAGGAACAGATACGGCTAGCTAGCTCCCAGACTGAAATAAGATACATATCTTTTTTCGAGTGCAGTTGAAATATGCAGCATGCAATACGAATTGTCTTGATCTCATGAAGAGGTAACTCTGTTGACCATTTAGACAATTTATTGAAAGCTAGCCACTGTTACAGACTAGCGTAGCCAACAGTAAATGTCCATTTGTGTTTATTATACATTCATTATACCTTAATTCAGTTGTTAATTTATGTTTTGTCATTTCAAGTAACTAGCAGGCTTAAAGACACATTCAATCATATACTGTGTACAGAAACCCAAATACAAGCATGTAGATACAAATATGTGTGTGTCTTGTATAAGATAACTAGAGTTTGATTTCTTAGCCAGACGAGTTCTAAAATAGCAGCTGCCCAATACCATGTTGGGCATGCATAATGTTGGATGCACTGGAATATAAGGTATGGAGCATTATTAAAGAGATGATATAAAAAGCAGTTGGGAAATTAATGTTTGAGTTTCAAGTACTAAATATTCAGTGAATGTGAGTATATTTAGGTGGTTTAAATGATTCACTTTCAAAAAAACCTTCTCAAAGTTAAGTGCCAAAATCTTGCCAATACCATTCATTATTCTACTAACTACAGTATGACCGAGTGAGACGTTTTCCATAATGTATGTTTTATGCATATACATACAAACAAAGAACACCATCACAAATGGTGTTTCACCATTTACTGAGTAAGGAGACAAATAGTAAAGGTGTCTCAGGAAGTATTTGATGTGTCTATCTATATAAATAGTCCAACCTACCAATCAATGCAAGTCAAGTGTTTTGGAGGGCACAAACTTACAACTTTGCAGTCCAGAAATGAGAGCTTTACCATTTATGCCAAAAGCCTTGGCCTGTGATGGAGACCATACAACTGTCATCAACACATATCTTATGTACCCAGGCCACAAGAAACTAGGGTTAAGTGCCTTGCTCAATGTGTTCATCGGCAGATTTGTCAGCGATTCGAACCATTAACCTTTCGGTTACTGGCCCAACGCTCTTAACCTGCCGCCCTGACAAGACTGTTTTAAGACAAAACCCACAAAGAAAAGACAACAGGCAAATGCATATGTGGTCTCAATGTCTAAATACTAACGGCAGGGCTAGTTCAAACTGCAGGACTTTGTGAATAGATCTTGGGAGACAAAAGTGAGAGACAATAATGAATAAAGATGCGCAAGCACGTGTATGTGTAGTGGGTGTTCTTCCACTCTAAAATGCACCAGACTGTATAAGACAAAATCCAGAAAAGTAAAAGAGAACATTCAAATGCGTATGAGGTCCCAATGTCTAAATAGTGACCGCAGGGCTAGTTCAATCTGCAGTAGGATGATTCTCCTCACAGGTGAGGGAATCAGCCCATGCTTGGTCAATTGCACTTGGTTGATCTCGATGAGCAGGACACAGAAGAGCTGAATAGATAATGTGAGACAAAATTGAGAGACACGAATTAATAAAGGAAATCATCACAGCAAAGGAATGTAGTTAGTGAGCTAGGAAATTAACATTCTGACAGTATGAGGCATGGTGCTCTGCAATCATTCGACTCCAACTATTGACAAGGATAATGTGATATTTATTTGTCAGTATGAATGAAATTAGTGGGTCATGCCTTGATGACTGTATTGGATTTACACTACTTGTCCTATAGATTTGTGTAGTCTTAAATGTAATACTTGCTATAAACTGAAAGCTAAAACGCTGATTGTCCTGGAATGACACGCTAGCTAGTGATAAAGCTACAGTATCTGCTCCTGCTAGCTAGAAACATATCACTTGTTGTAACTAGCTAGCTAACTAGCAAACAAGCTACTGTACATTACTAAGGTTCCTGTGTTCTACGTTGGGAGTCATTTTACAGCTTGCTTTGATGGTATCAGGTTTCTATCACTAAATAGTTAGATTACAAATAAATAAAACATACCTGATAGCATTTTGTCGGACGGCGATCTCTCTCGCGATGTCACCAGCTGTCTACTACCTTAGAGACGGATAACGTGTATCAGCAGAAATAGTGTCGTTAATTTCATTGATATGAATCAGTCATATACAGAGAGAGTTGGGCCAATGAGATTTCTGTCTGAGCGTTCTGGGGGCGCCACTTTCTCCTCCATAGCCGTTGCTAAGTGTTAATTGAGGCTTACGCATGGTGTTGTTTATTTCTGATAGCTGTCACTAAGCTACTAAGCTAACATATGGAATTGTTTTAAGATGGTCATTTGTTTTAAGGATCGTTTAGCTATTTGAGTTTTAGGACCCCTTAAAGGTATCAAAAAATATATATACAAAATGTATTTGATTAAATGTTTAATTTGGCTTTAGAAGCCCATAGAAACCCACTGAATAAGATATTTATACATGGATTAACAGATTGTTAAAAAAATAATAATAAATCTGAAGTGTTTTTCCTAAATCTGAGAGATTTTAGAAAAATCAAGAAACTACACATGCATGTACACCCTTATATAGGCTGTCGTTGCAAATAAGAATTTGTTCTTAACTGATTTGCCTAGTTAAATAAATGTTAACTAAAATAAAATCTGTAATTTCTTTACAGGTATGGGGACCTTCAGATGAGTCGTGTGAGGTTTGTGGGTGTGATAGAGCAAAACAACTAACATGTATGTGTTCATGAGATATTCACCTTTCCACAGAGGGGTTAGTGTGTAGCCCAAACTGTTCGGACACTACAGACAGAAGTTGTCAGATTGTCTGTACTGACTTGTGGGAGTGGTAGAGCAAAACAACCAACATGTATGTGTTCAAGAGATATTCACCTTTCCACAGAGGGGTTAGTGTGTAGACCAAACTGTTCGGACACTACAGACAGAAGTTGTCAGATTGGCTGTACTGACTTGTGGGAGTGGTAGAGCAAAACAGAACACCATGGTGTTTGTGAGAGTCTCATCTTTCCATAGGGTCATAATAGTGTTTTAGGCCAAACCGTTAGGATGCTACAGACAATTTCGTGAGAAGACCGATTTTCAGGATGTCTTATGGTCTGACAAACACCACTCTGGCTCTGCCACCTTTTACAGTAGATGTGGAAGTGCGACATCGGCAGATGCAGTGGATTGAGATTCATCTGATGCAAAGAAACATATCTGTAGTTTAAACTAACGGAATTCTGATAGGTATTTTTGCATTATGCTAATTCTATTTCCACAGGGCTGCAGAAAGGGGGTGAAAACCACGGAGGCCTATCTCACTCTGCAAAATCAAATTAGGACAAGCTAGATCAAATATTAAACTTGAAAACCATATGTAGCTGAGGTAGTTCAGTAAACCTTGCTGCCATGATGAGTAACCTTGCCCGAGACCTGATTACCCGTGTTTGCTCCCATACAGATGTAGGATCTTAATTTGAGCCAGTTTGCCACAGCAGGAAAATAATCCCTCAGCAACAAAAAATTAGAATTATTATGTGGATTATAATTAATGGAACTTTTTTACGAGGGAAAATCAAGCCTGATATTTTAAAGTCGAAATTACAAACTTTAGAAGCCTTTTTAAACCTTGAATAAACTACAAGTGTGCATTTCCTGCAGTGCAGGAACATTCTCAGCACCAAAAGAGTAATCAAATGTAGATCCCACAGCTGTAATGCCTAGGCCCTGTGCTTTAGCTTAGCGTGTTAACACGGTCTTGACATCCAGAGGATAGTTAGTGTTTATGTTTATGTGCAAACTTATAATTAAATCAGTAAACATTTCTGCCCAGTTTTGGCTGACAGATGATTTTCTGGTGGTTTTCGATATGAAGTTAACCCACCCTTGAATGGAATGTTGAAGGAAGTAGTAATACTGGTAGTTGAATAATCAGTTTGCAGGTGAAAGTCAGATATAAGGGCAATTCTTGGATTGGGATCTTCTAACTTATGCCTTTATCTTTCACTCTTTGGGCCTTATTTGTTCAAATATAAATCAAAATAAGAAGGTCATACACACAGGATCTTATCAAGCAAGCAGACCACAACAAAATACCAGTATGTGCTTTATGAATATTTATTCATTTTTCCTTATCAATTGGACTCAGTGGAACAGAAGAGTAAATAACATGTTAAACAACAATATCTTTCTTACATGGAGAATGAGTTTGCTGACCACATAAATAAATGGTCACTTGTGCTATGTGTTAGAAGACAGGAAATAACTGTGCCTGTCAGGGCATTTGAATATGAAAGGTGTGGTTCTAACCAATGTTCCAAAATAAACGATATTGAATCAAATTTATAGAGTTAAAGATTGGATCCTTGTAAGCCTGCCCATTTACCCTTCTGCCGCCCCCTGTATCTTCCAATACTGTTGAATATAGAGGGGCGAGCACATTTTTCATTAGAATTTTAATTTATTGTTTCATTGTGGTCTCCCAGGCCTGGCTCTATCATTGAGGCTAAAATAACTGAATTACCGACACGGGGACGAGGAGACTATGAATTCTATCATTATCGCCATGGCAACATGGGCTCTGAGCATGAGCTGCCAGGTTGGTATTGCGCTCTGAGCCTGAGCTCTCTCTTGCCGACTGGAGTGGAGTTCAGGCCATTGTGTTCTCAATAAAATGGGGGCCCCATGTGCAGGGCTGCAGGAGATATGATATCAAATGAGCGGCCAAGTTTTCTCATACGGCATTCTACGTGGAAAGACGAGGGTTTCAAAGCAAATATAACTATTGAAGGAGGGAACTCATCAGTGAAGAGTAGCTTGAATGGTCCATCCAAGGGTTTTCTAGTTACGTGACGGTACATGTCTTTTCTATGTAATTTACAGCCAGTTGCTGGCACATTGATTCGGTTGCCCCAACAGGTCTCCCCTTTCTGACGGAGTATCACGATGCTCCCCTTTATATTGCCATCTAGATTGTTCTTTTGACGAACACCTGTATTGCATAGTGGCATGCTGCCGACACCACCCCCATTGATAAAAAAAGGGTGGGGCAAAAGATATTCATCTTACAACAGTTGGATGCTGTGTGGCTGCATCGATTGAACAGCTCAGGGGGTGGGGTTGGATGATATATCTGTTTCATCATTGTACGTAGAAATGATATTCATGGTACCCACACACAGAGAGCTAGAGAGAGAGAGAGAGAGAGAGAGAGGATAGGCCTACCTACTAAATCAAGAGAAGAACAATCTCAATTGATTGGACCAGAGTCAGATATGATCTTAAAATGGCTAATTGAAATGGTATTGTATTGATACTGATATAAATTGGATTTATAGTCTTTCTGGAACAGTGAAGCATCGTGGGAATTATCAGTAGCACCTTTTCTTTAACCAATTTTCCCAGATCTGAATGTTGATATAAATTGATGCAAGACATACAGTATGTTGAGATTTGGTGAAAGAGCTCATGCTTATACCAGTGTCTGTCCACCCAGCAGCCATTTTCCCATTCTGGTGAAATGAGTTTCAATTGCATGTGGCTCATTACTGTAAACAAACGCAGTATTAATATAAAATATGCAAATTAGTCCATATCAAATTACTGTGATTAATCACCATAGATTACACAGAAGAATCCGTAACAGTATGTATGCCTACAGAATGGGATCCATAGATTCATTTGCATCAGAACAATGAAACCATTGTCCTCATGCACTCCTTTTGATCATATTTATGCAAGAAGTGTTATAGATACTAACATGTACATTTTGTGGCTTACAACATGATACAATTAGTCCAGAGACTTCTCTTATTTCCAACTTTCCCATACAGCCACAGTTAAATCCGTCTTTCAGATCTGTCTTCTGAGTTTTATCTTCAGGTCCTTGCAATTAGGTCTCCTAAATAGTATGCGCTATAATACAGGAGATCCTTCAATTGTGCCACTTCAAAGCCAGAGAAGAGTAGGACGGGAGCTCTTGACTACAGACTGACTGGGACTCCAGGGAGGCTATTTGAGTTGAGACTGGTGAGGCGCCACAAACTATGCATCCACGGTAACTCTCGCTGGTTGTTGCATCACACATCGTGTTTTGATGTAATGCATACAGTATTCTCAATAGCAGTTGGAAAGATGCCCTTGGAGAAATGAGATTGCTTAACCCATGGGTCTGGTCTACACTCTTAGAAAAAAAGGTGCAATCTAGAACCTAAAAGGGCTCTTCGGCCTGTAGGAGAACCCTCTGATGAACCCTTTTTGGTTCCAGTTAGAACCCTTTTTTTGTTCCATGTAGAACCCTTTCCATAGAGGGTTCTGCAGCCTAAAAGGGTTCTCATATGGGGACAGCCGAATAACCCGTTGGGAACCTTTCAAATGTTAGATAGACAAGCAGCCTGATGTTATAAGACTTTGCAAAAGTCGTTTTTGTTGGCTAATTAAGGTTGACTGTTAAAATGACTGTTGTAATGACTCACTGGTCATATGTGCTACATTCCTTTGGAGTAAATAGACATGCAGAATTTTCATTTGGTTGAAGTCTTAGACTATTATAAAAATAAAAAAAACAACTTGACAAGTCCCTTGACTTCAATTCCATGTGTCAAATGAACTCAATATAGATCTCTGAGGGCCAAATGGTCACTCGAGTCAACTCTTTTCACATTGGTTGCATAGCAGTCACATTTTGTTGTCAAGCTGAGAATATCTCCTTCCTGTCACTTCTGTGCTTAGAATTGAGCGGTGATTAATCTCGGCTGAGGGTAACAGTACGACAACCATTGCATGGCAATTAGATGCGTTATTGTCCTTTGTGCAAGGCAACAAAAAGATTCAGAACAACAAATTGTATTTAATTAAATTAATATAATATGAATTAAATAATAATGTAATGTGCTGGGGGAGAAGGTTTGGGGATGCTTTGCACGTTCAAACAGCTGAATCTGTAACAACTGAATAATAAGGGACTTTTGGTGGTCTCATTCTAAACATAGTTGATGCACAACCATGTGCAAACACACGTAACCTTCTGCTTCCACCTATTTGCCTCCTATGGAGTTAATGTTTCAGTAATTATAAACCTCGGCAGGACCTCCAAACCTAAATGATTTCAAACCTAAATGATTGGAATATTCTAGAGGATCCTAGACAGGAGAAGCACTCCAGGATATTTTGCTAAACCGCGGCTGAGCATGGTGCTGTGCGTGTTGGTGCAGTCGGGTGTGCCTTTGATAAAGAGACAGGGGAATTGTCCTTTAAATTTACTGCCCTCTTTTTACTGTACACAATAAATTATCCCCCGTGTTGCAGCCCCCTTTTCTCCACTTGCTAACACTAACTCAGTCAAAAAGCTGAAGAATTATGCCCCTAGGTCGCTGGCCACCCGAGCGCTCTGGGAAATGATTGGAGGAGAAAAATGCCATCCTGACGAACTAAGAGAGACCTTGGGAGATATATGAACAGCGAGAGGAATGGGGGAGCAGAGAAACTGAAAAAGGGAACTATGCAAGCAGCCAGACCAACAACCTTTAGATGACTACATATCAGAGTTATTTAACCTGTAGGGCAACCTGGGAAGAAATATATTTTTATCTTCTCTTCTTGGTCGGTCTATATCCTCCCAGGGATGATGAAACGGTGGTGTCATGGGCGTGTTTAGGTACCTTAACCATCTCTGACTGGGTCTCAGGGACAGCCATTAACCTTTCCCCTGGCAGGTGGCGAACACAGGGACAAAATAACCAAGAGGAAGTATGGCCTATTTGGATGTTCTCATTACTGGAGCCCTGTCCTCTAAGTGGGTTCGCCAGGGGTTATCACCGAATAAAAACACTGTCAAGATCGCCTGCAAAAGTTAGGAGATGACCACCACAGTGAGTGATGCTGCCAGCAGCAGGATTGGAGCCTCGCATCAGTTTCCCTGCAGAAAGGTGTAATGTAGAACTGGAATGCCTTCCAAGGCTTGCTAATTACAGAAAATAATGACCTCAACATTAAAGTTACATGCAAGACTAACTGCTTGTCTTTGATGGTTTAGAAAGTGGTAAACCATCCACGTTCTGCCGAAAGTAAATTTGTTTCCTTTACATTCCATTGGCTCATATTTGTCTTTAAGGAGTCCAAGACGGTAACAGATATCCTGCAAACATGCTCTTTTCATATACAACACATATTTTTATACAACCTGGCCTCTCTTAAAAATGGACCAAAAACTGTTTTTAGAAAGATCCAACAAGCCATCTGTAAAACAACTTCCCACCGTTGCCATGATTTCGCTACCAATAGCAACCATCTGCATTTCAGAAACATCAGAGGTGTCTTTGTAGCTTCTATAAACATGATATTTTCATGTTGATCTCTGTGCTCATGCTCAGGGTTCCCTTCATTTCATGCCCGCCATGAACTACTCCCGCCATAAAAACCACAGAAGGCAAACAAATCTGTCGGTGGTAACAAATGCAGAACCTATTGAAACCAACCACTAACATGGCATATTCAGTGAACTTGTGTGACTATATTGAACATGTCTATATAAGAGGACAACTGAATAATTTCTCTGAGAGAATACAACATCTTATCTGTCTCGATTGTTCTCACGGATTTGATTTGAGCAAACATAAAAGCTATATGCAATGGATGCCGCCATTTAAAAATATTCCTATTTCAGTCGGGAATTAAACTAACATGATTGTTTGTTGAAACTCCTCAGACTTTACCCATCTATCCACTTACTTTCATTCTGAATTATTCAAAACATTTACTTTATTTTCCTTTCAAAGGAACCGTCTTCTAGTTTTTCTCCACCAAATTGTAAGCTTACATTTGTGCCTACACATTCTTCCAGGGCCTATTTAAACTAACTCCAAAAGTCTGCTCTGTCCATCTTCTCTCCCCACCTTTGCATTGACGGCCTCAATTTACGTTCCCCCACCCTACCCATCCACAGTATACCCCATGGGCTAGAGGCTATACCCCATGGGGTAAAGGCTGTCCTTGGCACCAAGGAATGCAGATCCCTCCTTCAGAATGCATGGCCACCAAACTTCACCACTGCTCACTAGCTCTAACAAGCAGTGTCTGGAATATGCATCTATGTGTGTCACGCCTTGGTCTTAGTATTTTGTGTTTTCATTAATTATTTGTTCAGGCCAGGGTGTGACATGGGTTTATTGTATTGTCGTATTGGGGTTTTTGTAGGCATTGGGATTGTGGTTGATTAGGGGTGTGTCTAGTATAGGCTTGGCTGCCTGAGGCGGTTCTCAATCAGAGTCAGGTGATTCTTGTTTTCTCTGATGGGGAACCGTATTTAGGTAGCCTGGGTTTCACTGTGTATGTCCTTAGTGTCTTTGTTCCTGTCGCTGTGTTAGTTGACAAGTATAGGCTGTTTCGGTTTTCGTTACGTTTGTTGTTTTGTAGTGTATTGTATTGATTCGTGTTACGTTTGTTTGATTAAACATGGATCGCAATCTACACGCTGCGTTTTGGTCCGACTCTCCTTCACCACACCTAGAAAACCGTTACAATGTGCAAGAGAATTTCTGGCCCGCTCTGAATGATTGTCTATAAGTAACCCACACGTTTCCTGTTCCATGGCCAGAACTGGGCCGAAATTAGCTCGGCGGCATAGTTGACCAATGTTGAAGTTAGCTTGGAAAAATTGCTTATATATATATATTTTTTTATCAACATAAGCAAATCTAAAAAATCTATAAAACTAGGTTGCTAAAGGTTTTGTAAACAAGACAAATGACTGATTGGTATGAAATATGTTAACTGAAGTTATGTTTAAGGTTGTTTTCAGTTCCTGTACCGTACATTCTCTCCAAGCAATAAGTTAAACATACAAAATTCAACACAAAACCCAATGAACCCAATGTACCTATTTACACAAAAAAAAAACAATATGAAACATTGAGAGAGGTCCAACAGTTCAAATCTCCTACTAGCTGTTCCTCAGTGGATACCCATTCTTAACTGTGAAATCTGTCTGGAACGGCACAGACAGCAGGTGGTCAAGGATGCAGCTCTGAAAGGGAGTTTGGAGAACATTTCAGTCTGTAATCATCCCAAACATCCATGTGAGAGATGCACTGGTGTTAGTGATTGATTTCCCACTCCAACTCTCCCAAGGCCTCCGTTACGTGTGTTTTTCCTCCTTTTTGGTGCCATGGGTTATAAACCATCTGAAATCCCCCAAAATTGTTTTTCTCTGCACCATCAGATAGAATGAGAGGAGAGGGTGTTGTTTGCCATTACATTGTAATAAGACGGATGAGAGAGAGAGAGTGAGCATTGTCGAGGGGAAAATAAATAAACTCATACCCCGCTGACTCTAGGTCAGATTGAGAATGAATCAATGGACTATTAGAGCTTGAAGCCAGCCATGAAAATGCATCCATCTTGAGCGAAGAGATATAGAGGTCAGCGATGACACTGACAAGATGTGTGCTCCTGCCACAGCTCAGACGAGGCCTCTTGTCGCGCCTCATCTGGCTGTGTGCACGGCATTTGTTCTTAATGGCGCCATACATCAGAATATACATAACTGTCACCCGAACAACCAAGGCCACCATGCTGTACCCATGTTGCATTTTAATTGCATAGTAGAAAAATAGCTGTACTGCCCACAATGTGTCACAAAGTTTGTTTGTGTATGGCCTGGCTATGTTGGTAACAGGTGGAGATTCAATTTAATATGAATAGCTAACAGGTGGGTAGAGTGAAAGACATATTTATTTCATATTTATCCTGCAAGCCATTCTGTGGAGGATGAGTTGAAGTTATGTACGTAAGTAGATCGAAGTCAGCATTGCGCTACTGTTTCATAATGAATTACTTATTCTGATTTTGTTAAGAATACTCATTTATCTTAATTTATGAGATTGGCCATCTCAGCAGGGGAGCTCCAGTCAAACCATCCACCATGTGCCTCACTGGTCACTTCCATGCCCAAACAGGAGTTTGAATCCAAACAGGGCTCAAATTAGTATTTGCTGCTGATTCCCAGATAGGCCTGCAAGGATGACAGATGCCACACATTATGACCATCCCCTGGCTATCTTTACCCCGCCATTAATCACTGATCTCTCAGCAGTAATTACAGCACACTCTGTCTATCCCGGGCCAGCCCACTAATGAGGGTTAATGGGTTGGAGTGGCCATCATTGCACAGCTAAAATTCTACCAACACACACACACACACACACACACACACACACACACACACACACACACACACACACACACACACACACACACACACACACACACACACACACACACACACACACACACACACACACACACACACACAATCACCTGGATCCAGGAGATAGTGCTCTACTCAGGTCATTTTCCTCTCATACCGTTCATTGTCTGCTCCCTTCTGACCACAGCCAGCCCATGGGGGTGACAATGAAAGGCAATATTGTGAACACCTTTAGTAATTACATGTCAGCCTAACAGACAGGAAACAGGAAACAATGCAGCATATCTGCCTGAGAGAGACCAGGCCATCTGGGGGCGACTTGGACGTGAAAGGGAACGCTGAGACAGCATATTTCTTCAATTAGAAACATATGAATAGTGGACTAGGATGAGGGGGAAAGGTCTGAGAGGAAATAGGAAATGTGGTTTAATATGCACTGTTGAATGGGTTGCCAATGTAGGGTTGCTTGTTGGGTGGTGGTTGTGGTTAGGGATGGGCATGGTTATCCAAATATCCAAACGGGGCTACTTGAGTGATTCATTTAGTAACATTTTGTTTTAGGCCTGTTCTGACAATGAAAAAGCTTTGTTGTAAATTAAATTAGATTATCCTTGTGACATTGTTATCTACAAGGATATACCATGACATGTGAAATACTTTATTTAATAAAACACATTTGAATGTAGTTTTTATAACCTTGTGTTGAGCTACTCTTGCACATTTAGCCCTCCCCTCTTCCCTGACATCGGTTTGCTATTTTACACACTTTAAACAGCAATTATATGTGCACACTTAATATTTCCACAAGACCTGACACAGATCAATGCAAAAAAAAAAACTCACCAGAAAACGTTTTTGTAACAGAATCAGTTCTACCATGGCAGAAAATCTGACTTGTCTGTCACTGTCTCTTTTAGACACAAACTACCAGAGTAAAGCAGCCTGCCCTCTGTTAACAGTACCTCTGTCATGTGTTTTTCGTCATTCAATATAATTGGTCAAGACAGTCAAGAGCATTTTTTTTTGCCAATCCATAGGTGGTGGTGAAGTTAAGAATCAGGGAATTACTTTTTGAAGCGGCGCCCGCTACAGAATCGCCCCACTCACTATTCCTACCTACATGACCGCGTTATCAGTAACAAGCGAGGCATTGCATTGACTGGAGGGCTGAGGAGGAAGATAAAGAGGCTGCATGGAGGGCAGGCTTGCCTCTGTAATAAAAGGCAGGGCTGCATAGACAGTAGCCTCTTGTTTGATCTTTTGAAAGGGAGGCTCTTTCTTTCTCTTTAGCTCTGTCATAATGGTCTTCAAGCATATTGACTAAACTCCAGCCACAACACATTTAGTGAGATAAAAAAAATGAATGAAGATTGTCGATTTATCTCTTCGGATCTTCTTTTTTTAGTTCGAAGTCAAACATGGATGATATTAATTTAAAAAAAACATTGAATACGTTATTCAAATGACTAGTTGTCTTGTTGCCATTGCAGTGTTTGCATGACGAGTTAAAAAGAGCAAGATTATTGCACAATACATTTGTACTTTTTTACTTTCTGTCAATCCATCCCCCTCTCTATGTTTCCCTTCCTCAGTTCTATTCTTTCTGTCAATCCATCCCCCTCTCTGTTTCCCTTCCTCGGTTCTATTCTTTCTGTCAATCCATCCCCCTCTCTATGTTTCCCTTCCTCAGTTCTATTCTTTCTGTCAATCCATCCCCCTCTCTATGTTTCCCTTCCTCAGTTCTATTCTTTCTGTCAATCCATCCCCCTCTCTGTTTCCCTTCCTCGGTTCTATTCTTTCTGTCAATCCATCCCCCTCTCTATGTTCCCTTCCTCGATTCTATTCTTTCTGTCAATCCATCCCCCTCTCTATGTTCCCTTCCTCGATTCTATTCTTTCTGTCAATCCATCCCCCTCTCTATGTTTCCCTTCCTCGATTCTATCCTTTCTGTCAATCCATCCCCCTCTCTATGTTTCCCTTCCTCGATTCTATCCTTTCTGTCAATCCATCCCCCTCTCTGTTTCCTTTCCTCGATTCTATTCTTTCTGTCAATCCATCCCCCTCTCTATGTTTCCCTTCCTCGATTCTATTCTTTCTGTCAATCCATCCCCCTCTCTATGTTTCCCTTCCTCGATTCTATTCTTTCTGTCAATCCATCCCCCTCTCTTTGTTTCCCTTCTTCGGTTCTATTCTTTCTGTCAATCCATCCCCCTCTCTATGTTTCCCTTCCTCGATTCTATTCTTTCTGTCAATCCATCCCCCTCTCTATGTTTCCCTTCCTCAATTCTATTATTTCTGTCAATCCATCCCCCTCTCTATGTTTCCCTTCCTCGATTCTATTCTTTCTGTCAATCCATCCCCCTCTCTATGTTTCCCTTCCTCGATTCTATTCTTTCTGTCAATCCATCCCCCTCTCTATGTTTCCCTTCCTCGGTTCTATTCTTTCTGTCAATCCATCCCCCTCTCTATGTTTCCCTTCCTCGGTTCTATTCTTTCTGTCAATCCATCCCCCCTCTATGTTTCCCTTCCTCGATTCTATTCTTTCTGTCAATCCATCCCCCTCTCTATGTTTCCCTTCCTCGATTCTATTCTTTCTGTAAATCCATCCCCCTCTCTATGTTTCCATTCCTCGGTTCTATTCTTTCTGTCAATCCATCCCCCTCTCTATGTTTCCCTTCCTCGGTTCTATTCTTTCTGTCAATCCATCCCCCTCTCTATGTTTCCCTTCCTCGGTTCTATTCTTTCTGTCAATCCATCCCCCTCTCTATGTTTCCCTTCCTCGATTCTATTCTTTCTGTCAATCCATCCCCCTCTCTATGTTTCCCTTCCTCGGTTCTATTCTTTCTGTCTTGATGCAGAGCTGCCGCATTCATTTTTTATTACGTAAAAACTGCCCACTTTCACAGCTCTACTAAATTCTCCCTTGATAAATGATGACAATTAAAGACATTTCTATGCCTTTTTTTCTCGTTAAGTCGACTCTGACAACCAGCCCTGCCCATTAATACAATTTCACTATTCTGCGATTAGCTTCCGATAAACCAGGCTCGCCAACCAACCTAATGGAAGCCTGCTGATCTCACAACGCTGTGGTAATTTTTCGTATTTCTCACCAAATTGAATGACTAAAAAGCCGGAATAAATTGGGTTATGAAGCTGACAGCTCTGTTGCCCTCTGCCCTTTTCGTAATAACTACCCACTGGGCACACCACGTCATTTCAACATGGATAACTGGGTAATATTTGGTTGAGACATCAATGAGATTACAACCTATATTCACCCACTCAAAAAGACAGCCAATAGTTCATTTTCCAATGTGTTATCAATATGCTTTCAACCATCTAAAAGTAAACCCAAATTCCAATAGAAAAAATGTTTTTGGTTTAGTTATCATCTAAATGTGTTATCACTGTTAAAAGCCCAACACAGTTCAAATGGGAATACAATGTCAGATACTTTGTATTTATACAACAACTTAATGTGTTATCACTGCGCTTAATCTAATAGCACAGCCAAATCACCTGGATAGTCATCTGGTTACTCATTTGGTAGGTCATAGTCATAGTCACCAGGACAGTCATAAAAAGGATAGCCTTTATATGTGTATACTGAATTCTAATCATGGCTTATCCTATATAACTACTGCTGTACACAGCTTTTATTTTCAGATACTGTCCATACTGTCTACTGTATACTCTCCATTCAAAATTGATTAACTAGATGTTGTTATTTATCGTTGCAAATTTATTGAAAATGAAATACAGAAATATCAAATGTACATACACTGCAGTTCAAAAGTATAGGGTCACGTAGAAATGTCCTTGTTTTTGTCCATTAAAATAACATCAAATTGAGCAGAAAAACTGTGTGGACATTGTTAATGTTGTAAATGACTATAGTAGATGATTTTTTATGGAATATCTTCATAGGCGTGCAGAGGCCCATTATCAGCAACCATCACCCCTGTGTTCCAATAGCACATTGTGTTAGCTAATCCAAGTTGATCATTTTAAAAAGGCTAATTGATCATTAGAAAACCCGTTTGCAATTATGTTAGGACAGCTGAAAACTGTTGTTCTGATTAAAGAAGCAATAAAACTTGGCCTTCTTTAGACTAGTTGAGTATCTGGAGCATCAGCAAGTTTGTGGAAATGTGAAAGGAATGTAGGAGAATATAACACATTAGATCTGGTGAACGATAATACAATGAAAAAACCAACTGTTTGAAATCTTTGAAATGCAAGAGAAAGGCCATAATGACTTATTCCAGCCCAGGTGCAGTTTATATTTTGGTCACTAGATGGCAGCAGAGTATGTGCAATGTTTTAGACTGATCCAATGAACCATTGCATTTCTGTTCAAAATGTTGTATCACGACTGCCCAAATGTGCCTAATTTGTTTATTTATAACTTTTTATGTTTAAAACTGTGCACTATCCTCAAACAATAGCATGGTATTATTTCACTATAATAGCTACTGTAAATTGGACAGTGCAGTTAGATTAACAAAAAATAAATATTTCTGCCAATATCAGATATGTCTATGTCCTGGGGAATTTTCTTGTTACTTACAAGCTCATGCTAATCGCATTAGCCTATGTTAGCTCAACCGTCCAGCAGGGGACCAATCGATCCTGAAGTTAATGAAGCTGCCAGTTGAGGACTTGTGAGGCATCTGTTTCTCAAACTAGACACTCTAATGTACTTGTCCTCTTGCTCAGTTGTGCACCAGGGCCTCCCACTCCTCTTTCTATTTTGGTTAGGGCCAGTTTGCGCTGTTCTGTGAAGGTGGTAGTACACAGCGTTGTATGAAATCTTCAGTTTCTTGGCAATTTCTCACATGGAATAGCCTTAATTTCTCAGATCAAGAATAGACTGACGAGTTTCAGAAGAAAGTTATTTGTTTCTGGCCATTTTGAGCCTGTAAACGAAGCCACAAATGTTGATGCTTCAGATACTCAACTAATCTAAAGAAGGCCAGTTTTATTGCTTCTTTAATCAGCCCAGAGTTTTCAGCTGTATTAACATAATTTAAAAAGGGTTTTCTAATGATCAATTAGCATTTTAAAATAATAAACTTGGATTAGCTAACACAACGTGCCATTGGAACACAGGAGTGATGGTTGCTGATAATGGGCCTCTGTACACCTATGTAGATATTCCATAAAAAATGTGCCATTTCCAGCTACAGTAGTAATTTACAACATTAACAATGTCTACACTGTATTTAGGATCAATTTGATGTTATTTTAATGGACAAAAATGTGTTTTTCTTTCACAAACAAGGACATTTCTAAGTGATCCCCAAATTTTGAACGGTAGTGTAAGTATTCACACACCTGAGTCAATACTTTGTAGATGCACCCTTTGCAGCGATTACAGCTGTGAGTCTTTCTGAGTAAGTCACTAAGAGCTTTCCACACCTGGATTGTACAATATTTGCACATTATTTTATACAATTTCTTCAAGCTCTGTTAAATTGGTTGATGATCATTGCCAAACAACCATTTGCTGGTCTTGCCATAGACTTTCAAGAAGATTTAAACCAAAACTGTAACTCGGCCTCTCAGGAACATTCACTGTCTTCTTGGTAAGCAACTCCAGTGTAGATTTGGCCTTGTGTTTTAGGTTATTGTCCTGCTGAAAGGTGAATTCATCTCCCAATGTATGGTGGAAACCAGGTTTTTATCTAAGATTTTGCCTGTGCTTAGCTCCATTCTGTTTTTTTTTATCATGAAAAACTCCCCAATCCGTAATGATTATAAGCATACCCATAACATGAAGCAGCCACCACTATTCTTGAAAATATGGAGAGTGATACTCAGTAATGTGTTGGTTCGGATTTGCCCCAAACATAACACTTTGTATTCAGAAAGAAAAGTGAATTGGTTTGCCACATTTGTTGCAGTATTACTTTAGTGCCTTGTTGCAAACAAGATGCATGTTTTGGAATATGTTTTATTCTGTACAGGCTTCCTTATTTTCCCTCTGTAAATGAGGTTAGTATTGTGGAGTAACTACAATGTTGTTGATCCATCCTCAGTTCTATCACAGCCATTCAACTCTGTAACTGTTTTAAAGTCACCCTTGGCCTCATGATGAAATCCATGAACAGTTTCCTTCCTCTCTGGCAACTGAGTTAGGAAGGACACCTGTGTCTTTGTACTGACTGGGTGTATTGATACACCATCTAAAGTGTAATTAATAACTTCTAATTAATAACTTCACCGTGCTCAAAGGGATATTCATTGTCTGCTTTTTTTTTTTTTTTTTACCCATCTAGCAATAGCTGCCCTTATTTGTGAGGCATCGGAAAACCTCCCTGGTCTTTGTGGTTGAATCTGTGTTTGAAATTCACTGCTCGAGTGAGGGACCTTGCAGATATGAGGTAGTCATTCAAAAATCATGTGACACACTATTATTGGACACAGAGTTAGTTCATGTAACTTATATGACTTGTTAAGCAATGTTTTACTCCTGAACATATTTATGCTTACCTTAACAAAGGGGTTGAATACTTATTGACTTTAATTTTTAATTAATTTGTTTAATTAATAGCTCACTCTAATATATCTACTGCTGTACATATCCAAAACCAGTTTGTATACAAATAAATAATTGAAATGTTGGATTCACATCTCCATCACAAACAAAACTCTAAGTTACAGAATAGGACTAAATCAAATCAAATCAAACTTTAAATGCACTTGAAATAAAGTTAGATTTGAATTAGTGCGATTCTTTAAACATAGATTTTTGGTTGAGATGGAGACGTGAATCCAACATTTTAATTATTAACTTGAAGATGATTAACTTGCCTATATAGTATTGTATATTTTAGTTGAACCCTGGGTTGAATTGAAACAATAGCTGTTGATGACTTCGCAAACGCTATATAGGCCTAAATAGTATCATTGATGATATATGACTTATAAAGTATGGTCACATTTCATTTGCTCTATTAAACACACCCTTTGGAATGACTTTGATGGCAACAGTGAATCTATTTAGTTATGAAGAGATCTCTCAATAATCATTCTCATGATAGCACATTGGTGGTAGTCAGTGACAAACATCAAAGCAGGGCTTGGTTAAAACCCTGGATCGGAGGCCACATGAATAGCTGTAGATAGATTAATTCTCCAGCAGGAGGTGCTTCCCACCCTATTGTTTTTTTCTTCTGATAGTGGATATAAGGTTGAAGATCTTACGTTGTTTCAAAGGTACAAATTCAATATATTTTATGCAAAGTTTGTCTATGTGTCACGCCCTGGCCATAGAGAGGCTTTTATTCTCTATTTTGGGTAGGTCAGGGTGTGACTAGGGTGGGCATGCTAGTTTCTTTATTTCTATGTTTTCTATTTCTATGTTTTGGCCGGGTATGGTTCTCAATCAGTCATTGTCTCTGATTGGGAATCATACTTAGGCAGCCTTTTTTCCTTTGTATTTTGTGGGTAGTTGACTTTGTTAGTGGCCTGTATAGCCCTAGTAAGCTTCACATTCATTTAGTTGTTTCTTGTTGGCGACATTCCTAAATAAAAATACATGTACGCTCACCACGCTGCACCTTGGTCCGGTCTTTTCCCTGACGACATTCGTGACAGAACTGCCCACCACCAAAGGACCAAGCAGCGTGGCCAGGAGAGGTTGCACATGGGACGGTCAGTGGAGCTGATGTTGGAACCAGAGCCAGTCGGGGAGAAGAAGGTGAACTTGGAGGGGAGTGAAGGGAGTGAAGCAGAGACAGTTAAGGAGTTGATGGGGAGATTGGAGGAGAGAGTTTGTGCATGAGGCACGACATTCGCCCTACGAAGCGTGTCCTCAGTTTAATGTCACCTGAGTCAGCTCTCTATACGCATCCTGAGGTACGTGCTAGCCGTCTGGTGAAGACTGTGCCAGCTCTACTCTCCAGACCTCCACAGCCCGGTGAGTCCTGCGCTGGCTCTGCGCACTGTGTCTCCGGTGCGCTGTGACAGGCCGGTTTGTCCTATGCCTGCATTCCGCACTTGCCGGGCTAAAGTGGGAATTCAGCCAAGAGGAGCGGTGCAAGGTCTAAGCACCAGATCTCCAGTGCTCCCCCACAGCCCGGTTCGACCTGTGCCTGCACTCTGGAGGTACCGGGCTAAAGTGGGCATTCAGCCTGGAAGAGTGGTGCCAAGGATACGCACCTGATCTCCAGTGCTCCCCACAGCCCGGTTCATCCTGTGCCTCATCCACGGACCAGGCCTCCAGTAAGTCTCCCCAGCCTGGTTCATCCTGTGCCTCCTCCAAGGACCAGGCCTCCAGTAGGTCTCCCCAGCCTGGTTCATCCTGTGCCTTCTCCAAGGACCAGGCCTTCAGTAGGTCTCCCCAGCCTGGTGAGTCCTGTGCCTGCTCCACGGGCCAGCCCGGGGCCTGCAGCGACGGTCCCCAGTCCGGGGCCCGCAGCGACGGTCCCCAGTCCGGGATTGGCGACGAGGGTCCCCACACCAGAGGCGCCACCAAAGGGGGGGGGGGGAGGGGGCAGAGGTGGAGGGGGGTCTATGTCCCGCACCAGAGCCGCCGCCTTAAGGGATGTCCACCCGGACCCTCTCCTTTAAAGTCAGGTTTGCGGCCGGACCTTTGGGGGGGTACTGTCACGCCCTGGCCATAGAGAGGCTTTTATTCTCTATGTCGGGTAGGCCAGGATGTGACTAGGGTGGGCATTCTAGTTTCTTTATTTCTATGGTTCTCAATCAGGGACAGCTGTCTATCAATGTCTCTGATTGGGAATCATACTTTGGCAGACTTTTGTCCTTTGTATTTTGTGGGTAGTTGACTTTGTTAGAGGCCTGTATAGCCCTATTAAGCTTCACATTCGTTTTCTTGTTTTTGTTGGCGACATTCCTAAATAAAAAGAAATGTACGTTCACCACACTGCACTTTGGTCCGGTCATTTCCCTGATGACGTTCGTGACACTATGTTGAAAATGGGTTAGCATGATGACATAATCCTGTGGATGAAGTTTCCACTTCAAAAAAACGAAATAACTTTTTTCAAATCCAATGTAATTTTCACTAGATTCCACGTCACAATACGTTGACAAATTACTTAGAAACAACGCTCATTTAACCAGTTTGTGCCAAGTGGGTAGCTCTTTCGCTTTCTACGCCTTCTCCGACTGCAGTAGCTGTAGCTGAAAGCAGTCAGCGCAAGCAGTTATTGTGCAGGGGTGGATTGTGGAGAGCGTGGTCGCACCCATTACACTACTTGCATAAGTCATCTCTCTTGACATTTAATTGTCTTGGTCATCTGTCTAAAAATTAAGAGAGAGAGAGATGGAGCCAGGTTGAGGTGATAGTGGAGAGTGTGGCTACACTCGACTACAGTGTGGTGTCTTATAATAAAATCCTAGCCGCCATCTGAGAGGGATCCTAAAGTTTATGATGCACAGTTTATGATGGCAATTTTCATGGTTGAATGTGAAACACACCATATGGACAGTGTAGTCACATTTACAAAAACAAGTGACTCAAATGCAGAGGCAGCTCAATTCGTCTTACAGTTTCAATTTGCTTTCGATGCTGGTCAGTTAGCAGGGAACGTTTGCTTCAAGGCTTTGATTCTACCAGGGACCTGTAAACATATTACATGACTTGATTAGAATGATATATTCATGCCTGTTTTAATATCAGTCTTGACATAAAACAAATCATGAACCACCAATTGATTTACGCATTTTACCGGCAGATAATACTTTGCAGTATGATTTAATTATGAATTTATCCAGCATGATGAATTACTGTTCTAGAATAAATGGTAGAAAACCTCTTAATGACAAATCCCTTGACGACTATCATTAATCATCCTTTGTCAATCGGCAGGTGATTCATTATCCGGTCCAGTCCACAACTACACTTCAAAACTAACCAATACCTCAGCTGTTTCAAGGTAGCCTACCTACAACGTGGCTCATTTGACACCAAAAGAATATCAGGTGGAAAAGAAATCGAAGAGCACCATTCTCAATCTAGGAATGAACCCCAATTTTAGCTTGATTCGCAGGTGTAAGCATCAGGGGAGATTGAATGCCACCTCTCATTGAAGCCAGGAAAGTTTGAGGCCTACCACGGTACTGCAGGCATTGTCAGCAGAAAACAGGATCCCCATTATAGTGAATGGGAAAATCTTCGTAGTCAGTCTTTGTGTAAAAAAAAAGTTTTTTCATGGTACCAATAATTGCTTCTAATACACCAGATGTATTTCATTGAACCAATTATTTAAAAAATCACACACAAAATATGTTATAAGGATGATTTAGATGCTAAAGGCAGCCTGCAGTACACCGGTCGGCCTTCAACTTGAGTTGCTCACTGAGAGGGGGCAGCACTGAGCTAGCCTGCAATGTCACTTCCTGGAGTAGCTCAAACTGTGCATGTTATGTCTCCATGAGACGTCATCTTAACCAACTTAATCTGTCTTCAATGTGCTATTGAGTCTTCACATAGAAATTAATGTTGTCACGTGATCAATGGCTTTGTTATGTCCATTCATATACAGTACCAGTCAAAAGTTTGGACACACCTACTCATTCAAAGGTTTTTCTTTATTTTTTACTATTTTCTACATTGCATAATAATAGTGAAGATATCAACACTATGAAATTACACATATGGAATCATGTAGTAACCAAAAAAGTGTGAAACAAATCAAAACATATTTTATATTTGAGATTCTTCAAAGTAGCCACCCTTTGTCTTGATGACAGCTTTGCACACTCTTGGCATTCTCTCAACCATCCCCATGAGGTAGTCACATAGAATGCATTTCAATTAACAGGTGTGCCTTGTTAAAAGTTCACTTGTGGAATTTCTTTCCTTTTTAATGTGTTTGAGCCAGTCAGTTGTGTTGTGACAACGTAGGAGTGGTATACAGAATATAGCCCTATTGGTAAAATACCAAGTCCATATTATTGCAAGAACAGCTCAAAGAAGCAAAGAGAAATGACAGTCCATCATTACTTTAAAGCATGAAGGTCAGTAGATCCGGAAAATGTCAAGGATTTTGAACGTTTCTTTAAATGCAGTCGCAAAAACCATCAAGCGCTATGATGAAATCGGTTCTCATGACGACCGCCACAGGAAAGGAAGACCCAGAGTTACGTCTGCTGCAGAGGATAAGTTCATTAGAGTTAACTGCACCTCAGAATGTATCCCAAATAAATGCTTCACAGAGTTCAAGTAACAGACACATTTCAACATCAACTGTTCAGAGGAGGCTCATGATCAAATTGCTGCCACTACTAAAGACACCCAGACTTGCTTGGGCCAAGAAACACGAGCAATGGACATTAGACCGGTGAAAATCTGTCCTTTGGTGTGATGAGTCTAAATTTGAGATTTGTGGTTCCAACCACCGTGTCTTTGTGAGATGCAGAGTAGGTGAATGGATGACCTCCACAAGTGTGGTTCCCACCTGGAAGCATGGAGGAGGAAGTGTGATGGTGTGGGGGTGCTTTGCTGGTGACACTGTCTGTGATTGACTTAGAATTCAAGGCACACTTAATCAGCATGGCTCCCACAGCATTCTGCAGCGATACGCCTTCCCATCTGGTTTGCGCTTAGTGCGACTATCATTTGTTTTTCAACAGGACAATGACCCAACACTCATCCAGGCTGTGTAAGGACTATTTGATCAAGAAGGAGAGGAAGGGAGTGCTGCATCAGATGACCTGGCCTCCACAATCATCCAACCTCAACCCAATTTAAATGGTTTGGGGTGATTTGGACCGCAGAGTGAAGGAAAAGCATCCAAAAAGTGCTTAACATATTTGGGAAGTCCTTCAAGACTGTTGGAAAAGCATTCCAGGTGAAGCAGGTTGAGAAAATGCCAAGAGAGTACAAAGCTGTCATCAAGGCAAAGGGTGGCTACTTTGAAGAACGTAAAATATAAAGTATATTGTGTTATTTGTTTAACACTTTTATGGTTACTACATGATTCCATGTGTGTTATTTCATAGTTTTGATGTATTTACTATTATTATACAATGTAGAAAATAGTAAGAATAAAGAAAAACCCTTGAATGAGTAGGAGTGTCTAAACTTTTGACTGGTACTGTATACAGTCATTGGTAAGCATTTAGCTAGCTCTACTCTGACTAATCTCGATGCCAGTCAGCCAGGTTGCAAATGAAAAGCACACACAGAGATCCTTCATCCATCGCACATTTTAAAGGGCTAAATGAAGGAATGTGGGGCTAAAACACAAAGCCCTTATTTTTAACTAGGCTCAACCCTGCTGGCAGGCAGTGCTGCAGTGTACTGCAGACCACCAGTGGTGTGTTTTCATACCAGGGTGTACAATTAAAATGTTTCAGAAGTGCAGATTTGGCTTAGCAGCAACAGAGCCCCCCGGGCGAGGTTAGAGGCACCTCATAATAAGATGGAGGGGTAGACGCCAAAGCTAGACAGATTACTGCCAGGAAAGGAAGAGAACACACCATTTATTAAATGATGCCCACTTTTGTTGGTTACCAGACGCTGCCAGGCACTAACAAACACTACCGTGATGACAGAGAGAGAGAGATCTTTGACGCGTCAATTTAGCATACGCCTTGTGATCGAGATATGACAATGTTATCATTACGGTAGGATGACTTCGGTTTGATTATAGAGCCAAACGATTCACATCAATTGTAAAGTGTAGAAAAAACATGGCGTGGAAACCAAGTCTTTAATCCATGATTACTAGCATTTGCCATGTTATTGGCTTATAACAAAAACGGTCTATATCTGCTTTTTTCAACTCATGCAGGCTACTTTATGTTATGTACTGTACATGCACTGTGAGAAACATTTGTATGTAGTTCAGTGAGCCGCTCTGTTACTATCAGCCCAAACCGCACTGATTCCATATTCCTTTTATCTACTTTGATCTAGTTTTTCAGGGAGGCTTCTCGGAATTTCATTCGTGGTCTTGTCACAGCTTTAATTACATTGAGAAAATCCTGTTCGGACAGAAGATGAACAAAGAAGCCCTTTCCTCGATAGAATTGGCAACGCCGAGATACTGGACATAGACCTACTGCTTAATAACAACTTTTTCATACACCACCATCCTTTTATATTACATTAAGATGAGCTGAAAACATGTTAGAAAAATGCCAGGATCTTGAAATATCAAAATAATCCCACATATGTTCTGATCTATATATCTATCATGGAATTGGACCCAGAGTGAGCCTCCATTCCTCAACATGTTCTAATCCAACAGGCTCACTGTGACACCTTTGTTGCACTGCACAGATGGCCTAGTTTGGAACAGCCTGCGATGAGAGTTCCACCGAGATGTTTATTTACTTCTTCATTTGTTCCAATTCTTTTCGGAATCCCTCCACACCCCATATAATTAAAAATAGTCCAGCATCTCCGCCTGGTGCTCTAATTCCACGGCCTCTTTGAGAAAATGAATGATGTACGATACCACAATATTAACAATATTAACAACATTACACATTTCTCGAAACGATATATCTTCTGGGAGCAAATCTATTTTGTCAGTGTATAATGCAAGGAGAAGAACATTTCATATTGTGGTGAGAAAGATTGCCAACCCATCACTTTCACCCGTGTAATATTGGATACCTTACTTTGTTTATCATCTGACTGTAGGGATCTATGGCACGTGTTATGTCAGACAAACAAAGGAAGTAGCAGCCATGGTGTACAGCATTAGTTCCAGCTTCAAAAGATAATACCTCATTATTGTGAGCAACAAAGAAACGCATCAGCGCCAACGATGAGTACTTCACTGAGTTGCTTGGATATGATTGGCCTACATTATCTGCATATGTCTACACACCATAATGGAGGCTTACCATACACAGGAACAAAGCATTATGGGAGCCATCATTCAAATGAGCTATGTTCAGAGCTCTACAGAAAAAGTAAAGGCAGCCACAGTTCTTGGATTTGTTTGAAAGGAATGGATTCTTCAACCGGCAAAGTAAAGACGCAGATGTTCCAGATTCAGTTTTTTATTCTACTGAGTATTTGCCTCTAACTTTTGTGATTTTCTGTAGACTTTAGAGTGTTCCCGGAAATGGCTTTGAACATACATTAGTCACTCGAATACGATCACATTTGACAGTCTGATACACCAATAAGGGCAATCTGAGTCTAGAGATACTTGTGAAGCAGAATCTGTCTCCAAACACAATAAGAATAGTTGGCTTCAAGCAGATTGAAATTAATTATTTTGCTCGAACAGGGCAGAGGATAGGAACCTGATGTATCAATCTCAACCCTATAAAAAAATGGGCATCTGCCCCGGAGTGAGAGATAGTGAAATATAGGCCATTGAAGTGAACAACTGCAAGGTGATTGTCATTGTTCAGCAAAACACTGTGCTGCTTGGCAGTAGCATATAGAAGGTAATACATTAATTTGGTTAAGAAGGGCTCCAATGTAACACATCGATCTGTCATGCAGTGGGAGTAGATTGATTGCGTCCCCCATGGAGAGTGATCTAGTCTCGGATTACATCATAACTCTGACGCCACTGTGAATAATAAACAACAAATCTGGATTTATAATCTGGTGAGAGATTCAAGGCTATCTATCGTCTATGAGACTACTTGCTTCATGAAACAGTTGAGATTTTTTGTAGAGTAAAACTTAATCCTTCTTCAACAGGGTGACAATTAAAATAATCTAGAGCTGATTGTGAGACAAATTACAAATAACTTTTAAATGGGCACATAGTTTTTTTCTTCAGTTTATAAAAGTACAGATTAAGAGTTTCATGTAAATGCTGTGCCAATGAAGCCAATTAAAAGCCAACAGGACAACAGCACTGACACTTCATTCTTCCACACTAACACTGGTTCCCTCACAGCTGTATTGGAGCATAGAGGAAGTTCATTGGAACAGCAAATGGAACAGAGGTTAAAGGAGCACATCTGAATTACTCCCATTTCATCCATCAGCTGTAATTGTTGGCACTGTGAATGCATTCCATGTTCCATTGAGAACAGCAGCATTTCCCTTTTTCCATCGAGGACTTAAAAGCTTGTAATGCAAGATATCTATTGTATTCACTATCGCCGCAAGAGCCATCATCAGAAAATGAGAACTCTGAAGAAAGGTGTCAGGGTAGGTCCTCATCATCAGCCAAACAAATTATTTCAAGGCTGAGTATCTGCTGAAAAAATGTATTTTCTTGACATGGGTCACAATGTAAACGCTTTGAATCCAGATATTTGGTTGCATTCAGCACTCCAATACGAACCATTACTAGAAAACAAGAACTAAGGTGTGGGAATTAGTCCTCATCATCAGCCAAAGAAGATAAATTTTTATCAGCCAAAGAAGATACATTTTTATCAGCCAAATAAGATACATTCTTTTCAAAACAGATAAAAAGCAAGACAGAGTATCTGCTGAAATAACGTAATATCTTGACATGGGTCACAACTTAAAAGCATTGAATGCAGATAAGCATGAGCCCTTACTAGAGAACGAGAACTTTGAACAAAGGCGTGCAGATAGGTTCTCATTTTTTATTTTTTTATTTTGCCTTTATTTAACTAGGAAAGTCAGTTAAGAATAAATTCTTATTTACAATGACTCATCAGCCAAAGACGACATTGTCCCCACAGTGAAGGTTTTTCCCAACCAAAAGCCATGGGTTAGTGGTGAAATTTGAGCTATGCTAAAAGGGCTAACAACCGCATTCAACTCTGGGGACACGGACGCTTACAAGATATCTGACTACAACCTCCATAAATCCACCAGACAAAGGAAAGGACAATACAGGAACAAGCTGGAATCTTACTACAACGGATCCTACACACAATGCATGAGGCAGGGATTGCAGACCATTACGGATTACAAGGTGAGATCCAGCTGTTTTACCCACTGATGTCCCCCTACCAGATGAGCTGAATGCTTTTTATGCTCGTTTTCAGGCGACCAACACACAGAGCCGTGAATGAGAGCTCCTGCTATCCTTGAAGATTACTGTATGTGATCTCGCTCTGCTTGGCTGACATAAGAAAGACTTTTACTCGCAGGGCAGGGGGACCAGACGGAACACCCGGGCACCTCCTCGGGCAACTCCTCAGGATATGCGCAGACTAGGGGGACCACATGTCCCGGATTGTGCAGGACAGTCCAGCATTTTGGTCCTTTGTCACATGTTCCGCAACCAAACAATCATGTCCCACATTTTATCAACAAATTCAGACATCACCACCAAAAAAAGGTTGATCTGTCCCGTATTTCAGTCAGACATTTCAACCTGTCTCTTGCAGTCACATTGCACGTATGAAAATATTTTATAAGGATGTTGTAGCCTATTCTACTGGTGATGTTAAACACTCCAATCCAATCGTTGCTGAGATCTGATATCCTGCACAGTGCAAGAGGAGATGTAGGCCAGTGTCATTGGCCTATCTTCAACCAATCATATTTCTCAAATCTTTTTGGACTAAATTCTAGCTGAACTTGGAGAGGAGGGTTAGGCCTCCTAAAGATTTAACTACTTATAAAAAGCGTTCTTCTGATGACGACCTACAAAAATAAGTAAATAGCCATATTAGACTGAAAGATATAAGGTCATTTCATCAAACTTGTGAGGCTCTCCATGCTCATTATTTGTTAATTCAACATATTTGCTGCTACTTCACTCAATCCCGTTTTAAAAGACTCCCATCCGAACTGTTTTACATTTCCTGAGAGCAACCAGAAATGTTTCCTTGGCCAAATATTCAGAGTAGATTTTCATAAAACAGCCACACATGAGCACCACTTCTCACAATGGTGCTGGTTTAGTAAAGTTAGATCAAAGCTAAATCAATGTCTTGGAAGATCACAATGATATTCTAACATTACTGTTACACCCCCCCCCAAAAAATTATGAGATTTTATCATGCGGGAAAATTCAACAACGCACACGCACTAGGCAGAATGTGCTTTGATTGAAACACAATACAGGAAGGCGATGTAGTTTGTTAACAGCATCTGCTCTAATTTGCTCACAAAACAGTAATTCAAGGAGATCTAAATGCATATTCCCATGAAACTGATTGATATCAAATGATTGGCATGCAGATGCAGTTTGGACATTTCACTGGTAAAACGTGAAGAATTATCATCCATGATTGACAGTGATGATGCCATGGCCTATTTTGAAATTAGGTATGTCTAATTTGGTGTTTGAAGTTATTAAAATAAGGCATTTTATTTAGACAATGGGTAGACAATTGGAGGATGCATTTTATGCATATTCTACAATGAAATTCAATATCTATCGGTACAAAATTTAAAGACATTATGACATCATTTACATTGCTCTCTGGGGGGGTTACACCGTCCCGCAAATGTATCGCAAAATCATTCTATTTTAAAACTTCTTTAGGGATAGGGTCTATTTTCCTGAATTTCTGCCTGACTGACGTGCCCAAAGTAAACTGCATGTTACTCAGTCCCAGAAGCCAGGATATGCATATAATTGGTAGCATTGGATAGAAAACACTTTGGGGTTTGTAGAAATGTTAAAATAATGTCTGAGACATTAAACCTCTCTAGGCTAGGGGGCGGTATTTTCACATCCGGATGAAAAGCATGCCCAAAGTAAACTGCTTGCTACTTAGGCTCAGAAGCTAGGATATGCATATTATTAGTAGATTTGGTTAGAAAACACTCTGAAGTTTCTAAAACTGTTTGAATAATATCTATGAGTATAACAGAACTTGTATGGCAGGCGAAACCCAGAGGACAAACCATCCAGGAAATTTTTATTTTTGAGGTTACAGTGTTTTCAATAATTTTTCTATGTGGATCTAGATTTCTAAGGCACTTGGTTGCAGTTCCTATTGCTTCCACTAGATGTCAACAGTCTTTAGAAATTGGTTGATGTTTTTCCTTTGAGTAATGAAGAAGTAGCCATTTCCTATCTGGGTGGATAGCCAAGTGTACTGTTGTGGTTGGGGCATGCGACTTGAAAGCTCGCTCCACTTTGTTTTTATCTGCTATTGAACGCAGTTTGTCCCGTCTTAAATTTGATCGATTATTTACATAAAAAAATACCTAAAGTTGGATTAGGAAAGTTGTTTGAAATGTTTGGACAAAGTTTACAGGTAAGTTATTAGATAATGTGTAGTCATGTCTGACGAGTTGGAACCGGTGTTTTTCTGAATCAAACGCGCCAAATAAATTTACATTTTGGAGATATAACGATGGAATTTATCGAACAAAAGGACCATTTGTGATGTTTATGGGACATATTGGAGTGCCAACAGAGACGCTCTTCAAAGGTCAGGCATATCATTATTGCTGAGTTTTGTGTCACGTCTGGCGGGTTGAAATATGATTGTCATGTGTTTGTTTGATGGGGTGCTGTCCTCAGATAATAGCATGGTTTGTGTTTGCCTTTTTGAAATCTGACACGGTAGCTGGATTAACAAGAAGTAAAGATTTAATTTGGTGTATTGCACTTGTGATTGTATAAAAGTTAAATATTTCTAATGATTTAATTTGAATTTGGCGCTTTGCTATTTCCCCGGATGTTGTCAAATTAATCCCGTTAATGGGATTTGATCCCTAAGAAGTTTTAACACAATTGATATGGCAGGTGAAATTCCAAAGAACAACCAACAGGATTTTTTTTTGAGGTCCCAGGCTCTTATAATGGAAAACTATGGGTCCTATGTAATTTCAGCTCCCATATTGCAATTCCTATGGCTTCCACTAGATGTCAACAACAGTCTTTGTTCATTGTTTCAGGCTTGTTTCTTCAAAAACGAGCAAGAATTTGAAGTTTTTGTAGGAAGAGTCCTGGTACAATATCAGTCGAAGAGGACGCGCGAAGAGGACGCGCGATTACTAATTTTAGTTTTCTATTGAACATACTTCTTTCCGTATGAAATATTATAGTTTATTTACATTTTAGAATACCCAAAGATTGAATAGAAACATTTGACTTCACTAGTTTGACCTGTTTGAACAAAGTTTAGCGGTAGCTTTTTGGACTCCTTTGTCTGCACGTTGAATGAGTGGATTACTGAAATCGATGGCGCCAACTAAACTGACTTTTTGGGATATAAAGAAGGATTTTATCTAACAAAACAACCATTTATGTTGTAGCTGGGACGCTTGGGATTGCAAACAGAGGACGATTTTCAAAAGTACGTGATTTATTGAATCGCTATATGTGATTTTGTGTAGCCTGTGCTGGTTGAAAAAAATGTTGATGTGGGGCGCCGTCCTCAGACAATCGCATGGTATCCTTTCGCTGTAAAGCCTATTGTAAATCTGAAAACGCAGTTAGATTAACAAGAATTTATGATTTTAAATTATATAAAATACTTGTATGTTCATGAATGTTTAATATTACAATTATTTATTTGAATTGCGCACCCTCCAATTTCACCGGATGTTGTCGCCTGGTGTCCCGCTAGAGGGATGCCTATGCCGTGTTGTCACCCTAGAGTACACCAGTTGGCAAGTGTCTTTATGGGCATATTCAACCCCTCACTGTCCCAGGCTGTAATCCCAACATGTTCAACGGCTGTAATCTCAACAAGACCACCATTGTTCCAGTCCCAAAGCAATCTATGGTAACCTGACTCAATTAACTTCGTCCAGCAGCACTCTGTAATCTGTAATAAAGAACTCAAAGAACTCCATCATACCAGACACCAAAGATCCACTCCAATTTGCATACCACCCTAATAGATCCACAGACAAGCCTTTTTAATTGCAATTGGATCCTGGATTTCCTGACGGGCAGACCCTCAGTGGTGAGGGTAGGCAACAACACCTCTGCCACACTGACTCACAACATGGGGGCCTCCCAGGGGTGTATGCTTAGTCCCCTCCTGTACTCCCTGTTCATCCTGGACTGTGAGGCCAGTAATGACGCCAACTCCATCATTAACTTTGTTGGTGACACAACGGTGTCACCGACAATGATAAGACAGTCTGCAGGGAGAAGGTAAAATCCCTGGCAGAGTGGTGCCAGGACAATAACCTCTCCCTCAACATCAGCAAAACCAAGGAGGTTATCCTAGACTACAGGAAACAACCCCATCTAGGACCTTACATTGTCCAACTATACCGGAACGGCACCTCTTTGGAGCTGATGAGGGCCCGTGTCTTGCCATTTCCTGCTCAATGTTGCTTTTTTATGGCTATTTTTAGCATTAATTATAATTTTGTTTGCTCAGAATATTACTGACATCTTCAACCTGTCCCTGTCCCAGGCTGTAGCCCCACCTGCTTTAAGGAGACCACCATCATCCCAGTGCCCAATAAAAAACAATGTGACATACCCAAATTACTATTGCCCCGTCACGCTCACCTCTGACACAATGAAGTGCTTCGAGAAGCTGGTCATGGCCCACATCAAGGCCAACATGCCAAAAACACTGGACCCATTCCGATTTGTATACTACTCTGACAGATCCAAGGAAGATTCAATTTCCATCGCTATTCACATGGCCGTAACACATATGGACAAGAGGAAACACCTACAGTTGACGTCGGAAGTTTACATACACACATTTCTTGTTAAAAAAACTATACTTTTGGCAAGTCGGTTAGGACATCTACTTTCTGCATGACACAAGTAATTTTTCCAACAATTGTTTACAGACAGATTATTTCACTTATAATTCCCTGTATGACTTTCCCTTTAAACAGCTTGGAAAATTCCAGAAAATGAATACCATGGCTTTAGAAGCTTCTGGTAGGCTAATTGACATAATTTGAGTCAATTGGAGGTGTATCTGTGGTTGTATTTCAAGATCTTCAAACTCAGTGCATCTTTGCTTGACATCATGGGAAAATCTAAATAAATCAGCCAAGACCTCAGAAAAACAATTGTAGACCACAAGTCTGGTTCATCCTTCAGAGCAATTTCCAAACGTCTGAAGGTACCATGTTCATCTGTACAAACAATAGTACACAAGTATAAACACCATGGGACCACACAGCCATCATAGCACTCAGGAAGGAGACGTGTTCTGTCTCCTAGAATGAATGTACGTTGTACGTTGGTGCGAAAAGTGCAAATCAATCCCAGAACAACAGCAACGGACCATGTGAAGATGCTGGAGGAAACAGGTACAAAAGTATCTATATCCACAGTAAAACGAGTCCTATATCGACATAACCTGAAAGGCTGCTCAGCAAGGAAGAAGCCACTGCTCCAAAACTGACATTAAAAAGCCAGACTACGGTTTGCAACTGCACATGGGGACAAAGATCGTACTTATTGGAGAAATGTCCTCTGGTCTGATGAAGCAAAAATAGAACTGTTTGGCCATAATGACCATCATTATGTTTGGGGGATGCTTGCAAGCAGAAGAACACCATCATGTTGTTGGGGTGCTTTTCTGCAGGAGGGACTGGTGCACTTCACAAAATAGATGGCCTCATGAGGATGGAAAATTTGTGGATATATTGAAGTAACATATCAAGACATCAGGCAGGAAGTTATTAAAGCTCGCAAATGGGTTTTCCAAATGGACAATGACTCCAAGCATACTTCCAAAGTTGTGGCAAAATGGCTTAAGGACAACAAAGTCAAGGTAATGAAGTGGCCATCACAAAGCCCTGACCTCAATCCTATAGAAAATGTATAGAAAATATAGAACATTTGTGGGCAGAACTGAAAAAGTGTGTGTGAGCAAGAAGGCCTATAAACCTGACTCAGTTACACCAGCTCTGTCAGGATGTCAGGAAATTCACCCAACTTATTGTGGGAAGCTTGTGGAAGGCTACCCAAAACATTTGATCCTAGTTAAACAGTTTAAAGGCAATGCTACCAAATACTAATTGAGTGAATGTAAACTTCTGACCCACTGGGAATGTGATGAAAGACATAAAAACTGAAATAAATCTTTCTCTCTACTATTATTCTGACATTTCACAATCTTAAAATAAAGTAGTGATCCTAACTGACCTAAGACAGCAATTTCCACTAGGATTAAATGTCAGGAATTGTGAAAAACTGAGTTTAAATTTATTTGGCTAAGATGTATGTTAACTTCCGACTTCAACTATTCAACGCGATTGTTCTGTCCAAGCTTGACACCAAGCTTAGATCCCTGGCTCAGACCACCTTCAGCAACAGGATCCTGGACTTCCTGACTGGCAGACCACAGACTGTTAGGATTGGCAACAACATCTCCTCCACACTGTTAACTTAGGGGCCCCCCAAGGGTGTGTCCTCCAGCCTATGTTGTACTCCCTGTTCAACCACAACTGTGTGGCTGCGCATGACACCAACTCCATCATCAAGTTTGAATAGGTCCCACCCCGCTCAGAGAGAGACACATAGCTGCATGTGAGCTCTCACGTTTTTCAACATGTTTTTACAATAGGATAGATTTGGAGTTAGATAAACTTGGATTTTTCGGCAGGAACATGTGCAGGTTGCTACCCTCCACAGCATGGCCTTCTCTCCAGATCAAAACTCCAAATCTACAATCTAATTTTAACCAAGCTATACGGAGTGGGATCTAGCAAACAAACGGCAGAGAGCTGAGGACACCATTCAACCTGGAACTCAGCTGTCAGGCTTGCAAGGACAGACCAGATACAACTTCAATTAGCACTAAGGCGTGAAGTAAAAGGTGTCGAGGCCTTTGGGCCCAACAAGTGACAGGAGTCTTTGAAGCGCCCTTTGAAGCCCCCTCCTGCTGTTCAAAGACCATTCACTGGCATTTTCTACAATAAATCTGCCTCCAGAAATAAAAGCTTCTCCAAAGTGGCTGTGACACCTACTCCCGTTGCCTGCTGCAACGCTGCTTGGATTCTACCTGGCAATCTGTACACCGTCTGCCCTGGCCTGTCTCCCCCTGTCTGGTACAGGTACCCCCACCACACTCCCCACCTCTCTCCCGAGCTTTCGCTGGTCTCCAGCACACACACACTGTTGGGGTGAGTGACTCTGAACTTACAATGATCGTTATATACAGTGGGGCAAAAAAGTATTTAGTTAGCCACCAATTGTGCATGTTCTCCCACATAAAAAGATGAGAAAGGCCTGTAATTTTCATCATAGGCACACTTCAACTATGACAGACAAAATGAGAAAAAAATCCAGAAAATCACATTGTAGGATTTTTAAAGAATTTATTTGCAAATGATGGTGGAAATAAGTATTTGGTCACCTACAAACAAGCAAGATTTCTGGCTCTCACAGACCTATAACTTCTTCTTTAAGAGGCTCCTCTTTCCTCCACTCGTTACCTGTATTAATGGCACCTGTTTGAACTTGTTATCAGTATAAAAGACACCTATCCACGACCTCAAACAGTCACACTCCAAATTCCATTGTAGCCAAGACCAAAGAGCTGTCAATGGACACCAGAAACAAAATTGTAGACCTGCACCAGGCTGGGAAGACTGAATCTGCAATAGGTAAGCAGCTTGGTTTGAAGAAATCAACTGTGGGAGCAATTATTTGGAAATGGAAGACATACTGTACATGACCACTGATAATCTCCCTCGATCTGGGGCTCCACGCAAGATCTCACCCCATGGGGTCAAAATGATCACAAGAACGGTGAGCAAAAATCCCAGAACCACACGGGGGGACCTTGAATGACCTGCAGAGAGCTGGGACCAAAGTAACAAAGCCTACCATCAGTAACATACTACGCCGCCAGGGACTCAAATCTTGCAGTGCCAGACGTGTCCCCCTGCTTAAGCCAGTACATGTCCAGGCCCGTCTGAAGTTTGCTAGAGAGCATTTGGATGATCCAGAAGAAGATTGGGAGAATGTCATATGGTCAGATGAAACCAAAATATATATTTTTGGTAAAAACTCAACTCGTCGTGTTTGGAGGACAAAGAATGCTGAGTTGCATCCAAAGAACATCATACCTACTGTGAAGCATGGGGGTGGAAAAATCATGCTTTGTGGCTGTTTTTCTGCAAAGGGACCAGGACGACTGATCCGTGTAAAGGAAAGAATGAATGGGGCCATGTATCGTGAGATTTTGAGTGAAAACCTCCTTCCATCAGCAAGGGCATTGAAGATGAAACGTGGCTGGGTCTTTCAGCATGACAATGATCCCAAACACACCGCCCGGGCAACGAAGGACTGGGTTCGTAAGAAGCATTTAAAGGTCCTGGAGTGGCCTAGCCAGTCTCCAGATATCAACCCCATAGAAAATCTTTGGAGGGAGTTGAAAGTCTGTGTTGCCCAGCAACAGCCACAAAACATCACTGCTCTAGAGGAGATCTGCATGGAGGAATGGGCCAAAATACCAGCAACAGTGTGTGAAAACCTTGTGAAAACTTACAGAAAACGTTTGACCTCTGTCATTGCCAACAAAGGGTATATAACAAAGTATTGAGATAAACTTTTGTTATTGACCAAATACTTATTTTTCACCATAATTTGCAAATAAATTCATAAAAAAATCCTACAATGTGATTTTCTGGATTTTTTTCTCCAATTTTCATTTCTGTCATAGTTGAAGTGAAAATTACAGGCCTCTCTCATCTTTTTAAGTGGGAGAACTTGCACAATTGGTGGCTGACTAAATACTTTTTTGCCCCACTGTAATTTATATTTGTCTTGTGCATTTTGCTTTGTTATTTGCCTCATGACTCCTGCATGCTTGGTTGACTACGAACTTTCTTTACCCAACCGTGGGACAGACTCACAATCGGGACTCTGATTCTCTATTGGTTACACTGACTTTTGGCCTCCCATCCTATTCCAACCACCTCCCGCCTTTTTTTGTATTCATGTTACCTGATGAAATTGCTGTACAATATGATCTTGTTGCCATCTGATGCACATTCAGATGTCATAAATCAACACTGCAGAGCTCTCCCTGTCCTATGCCGTGCCTTGATTGTATTACTATTGTTGATATCTGGAAATGTGCATGTACACCCTGGCCCATCTATTGTTGCTAGCCCCAATTCTGACTGGGGCTCTGATATCTGCTTCACTGATTTCTCCTCGTTTCTGCACGTTAACACTAGCAGCTTATTACCTAAAATGGATGAATTGAAAGTGTGGGTTCACAGCTCCAATCCAGATGTGTTGGTCATTACTGAGACGTGGTTAAGGAAGAGGGTTTTGAATACTGATGTTAACCTTTCTGGTTATAACCTTTTTCGGCAAGACAGATCTTCCAAAGGTGGGGGAGTGGCAATCTTTACCAAGGATCACCTTCAGTGTTCGGTTGTCTCCACCAAGTTTGTCCCCAAACAATTTGATTTGTTGGTTTTAAGCATTCGACTTTCAAATAGCTCTTTGTTGACTGTTGCTGGGTGTTATCGTCCTCCATCAGCACCGTCCTTTACCCTACCTGCCCTAAGCTCTCTCCTGGCCTCTTACACAAAGTCTGAATTTCTCCTGCTAGATTACCTAAACTGGGACATGCTTAATCCACCTGACCAAGTCCTAAAGCAATGGGACTCCCTAAATCTTTCTCAGATTATTACCAATCCCACAAGATATGACTCCAAACACCCAGAAAAGGCTACTCTCCTTGATGTTATCCACACAAACAATCCTGATAGGTATTAGTCTGGTGTTTTCTGTAAAGGCCTTAGTGATCACTGTTTTACAGCCTGTGTTCGTAATGGCTGCTCAGTGAAACAACCTGTCCTGATTTGTCATAGATGCTTGCTAAAAAACTTAAATGCGCAAGCCTTCCTTCATGACCTGGCATCTGTAAAATGGTATAGAATCAGCTTGATCCCCTCTGTCGAAGACGATTGGACCTTATATTTGGATATTTTCAGTGGTATTGTTAACAAACACGCCCCCATAAAGAAAATTAGAATTAAAAACAGGTTCAGCCCCGGGTTCGACTGTTATCTTGCAGAGTTACTCCACCTCAAGAATTGCATTTGGCGAAAGGCTCAGCACACGCATACTCAGGCTGACTGGCTTTCGTTCAGGCAAATGAGAAAGAAGTGCACTCTGGCTATCCGGAAGGCCAAAGTTAGTTACCTTAATGAGGAGTTCTCTCTCCGTGGGTTTAATCCCAAGAAGTTCTGGAAAACAGTTAAAGACCTGGAGAATAAACCCTCCTCCTCACAGCTGCCCGTGTCCCTTAATATTGATGATGTGGTTGTTACTGACAAGAAGCACATGGCTGAGCTCTTTAATCACCACTTCATTAAGTCAGGATTCCTGTTTGACTTTCCCGTCCAATATTTCTTCATCTCCCACCCCTTCTAATGTGACTATCCCCAATGTTTCTCCCTCTTTTCACCTTCCCGCTACAAAGCTTCTCCCTGCAGGCAGTCACTGAGTCCGAGGTGCTAAAGGAGCACCTGAAACTTAACCCCCCAAAAAACATCTGGGTCAGATGGTTTAGACCCTTTCTTCTTTAAGGTTGCTGCCCCTATCATCACCAAGCCTATCTAAAACCTTTTAAACCTCCTTTCTGGGGAGGTTCCCATTACTTGGAAGGCAGTCACGGTTCGTCCTTTATTTAAAGGGGGAGATCAAGCTGATCCTAACTGTTATAGGCCTATTTTGCCCTGTTTATCAAAAGTGTTGGAAAAACTTGTCACTAATCAACTGACTGGCTTTCTTGATGTCTATAGTATTCTCTCGGGTATGCAATCTAGTTTCCGCTCAGGTTATGGATGTGTCAGTGCAACCTTAAAGGTTCTCAATGATGTCACCATTGCCCTTGAATCTAAGCAATATTGACTTGGCAAAAGCTTTTGATACTGTAGACCATTCCATTCTTGTGGGCCAGCTAAGAAGTATTGGTGTCTCTGAGGGTCTTTGGCCTGGTTTGCTAACTACCTCTCTCAAAGAGTGCAGTGTACAAAGTCAGAAAATCTGGGAATGTCAGCCACTGCCTGTCACCAAGGGAGTACCCCAAGGCTCGATCCTAGGCCCCACGCTCTTCTCAATTTACAAACAACATAGCTTAGGGAGTAGGAAGCTCTTTCATCCATTTATATGCAGATGATACAGTCTTATACTCAGCTAGCCCCTCCCCGGGGTTTGTGTTAAATGCTCTACAACAAGGCTTTCTTAGTGTCCAACAAGCTTTCTCTACCCTTAACCTTGTTCTGAACACCTCTAAAACAAAGGTCATGTGGTTTGGTAAGAAGAATGACCCTATTCCCATAGGTGTGATTACTACCTCTTGAGGGTTTAGAGCTTGAGGTAGTCACCTCATACAAGTTTTTGGGAGTATGGCTAGAGGATACACTGTCCTTCTCTCAGCACATATCAAAGCTGCAGTCTAAAGTTAAATCTAGACTGGGTTTCCTCTATCATAATCGTTCCTCTTTCACCCCAGCTGCCAAACATACCCTGATTCAGATGACCATTCTACCCATGCTAGATTACGGAGACGTAATTTATAGATCTTCAGGTAAGGGTGCTCTCGAGCGGCTAGATGTTCTTTACCATTCGGCCATCAGATTTGCCACCAATGCTCCTTATAGGACACATTACTGCACTCTATACTCCTCTGTAAACTGGTCATCTCTGTATACCCGTCGAAAGACCCACTGGTTGATGCTTATTTATAAAACCCTCTTAGGCCTCACTCCCCGCTATCTGAGATATCTACTGCAACCCTTATCCTCCACATACAATACCCGTTCTGCCTGTCACATTCTGTTAAAGGTCCCCAAAGCACACACATCCCTGGGTCGCTCCTCTTTTCAGTTTGCTGCAGCTATAGACTGGAACGAGCTGCAACAGACACTCAAACTGGACAGTTTTATCTCAATCTCAAAGACTCAATCATGGACACTCTTACTGACAGTTGTGGCTGCTTTGTGTGATGTATTGTTTTCTCTACCTTCTTGCCCTTTGTGCTGTTGCCTGTGCCCAATAATGTTTGTACTATGTTTTGGGCTGCTACCATGTTGTGTTGCTACTATGCTGTGTTGTCATGTGTTGCTGCCTTGCTATGTTGTTGTCTTAGGTCTCTCTTTATGTAGTGTTGTCTCTCTTGTCGTGATGTGTGTTTTGTCCTATATTTATATTTGATTTATTTTACATTTTTAATCCCTGCCCCCGTCCCCGCAGGAGGCCTTTTGCCTTTTGGTAGGCCGTCATTGTAAATAAGAATTGTTCTTAATTAACTAACTTGCCTAGTTAAATAAATGTTCAATGAATTAAATAAATAAAAGTTTACTCGGCATCGACATCACTGAGGACTTGTCATGGACCAACAACACCACAACTAGGAAAGTCTATGGTTGCCTGGAGTGGTTCTCAATCAGAGGCAGGTGTTTATCGTTGTCTCTGATTGGGAACCATATTTAGGCAGCCATATTCTTTGAGTGTTTCGTGGGTGATTGTTCCTGTCTCTGTGTTTGTTTGCACCAGATAGGGCTGTTTTTTTTCCACGTTACGGTTAGTATTGTTCGTTATTATCTTTATTAAAGATTAATCGAAATAACCACGCTGCATTTTGGTCCTCCTCTCCTTCATCGGAAGAAAACCTTAACAGAATCACCCAACCACAACAGGACCAAGCGGCGTGGTGACAGGCAGCGGCAGCAGGAGCAGCGCAAGGAGGAATAGACATGGGAGGTCGTTTTGGACGGCAAGGGTTGTTACACTTGGGAGGAGATCCTGGCTGGAAGAGATCGCCTCCCATGGGAACAGATGGAGGCACTTAGGAGAGCAGAGGCAGCCGGAGAGAGGAGCCGGTGATACGAGGTAACACGGTTGGCAAGGAAGCCCGAGAGTCAGCCCCAAACATTTCTTGGGGGAGGCACACAGGGAGTATGGCGACGCCTGGTAGGAGACCTGCGCCAACTTCCTGTGCTTACTGGGGGGCTAGAGAGACCGGGCAGGCACCGTGTTATGCTGTGGAGCGCACGGTGTCTCCAGTGCGGGTGCATAGCCCGGTGCGGTACATACCAGCTCCTCGTATCGGCCGGGCTAGAGTAGGCATCGAGCCAAGTGTCATGAAGCCGGCTCTACGCATCTGGTCTCCAGTGCGTCTCCTTGGGCCGGCTTACATGGCACCAGCCTTGCGCACGATGTTCGCCTGCATAGCCCAGTGCGGGCTATACCACCTCGCCGCACTGGCAGGGCGACCGGGAGCATTCAACCAGGTAAGGTTGGGCAGGCTCGGTGCTCAAGAGCTCCAGTGCGCCTGCACGGTCCGGTCTATCCAGTACCACCTCCACGCACCAGCCCTCCGGCTTCCTGTGCGTGTCCTTGGCCCAGTACCACCAGTGCCAGCACCACGCACCAGGCCTACAGTGCGCTTCGCCTGTCCAGCGCTGCCAGAGCCTTCCTCCTCTCCAGCGCTGCCGGAGTCTCTCGCCTGTCCAGCGCTGCCAGAGCCTTCCTCCTCTCCAGCACTGCCGGAGTCTCCCTCCTCTCCAGCGCTGCCGGAGTCTCCCTCCTCTCCAGCGCTGCCGGAGTCTCCCGCCTGTTCAGTGCTGCCAGAGTCTCCCTCCTCTCCAGCGCTGCTGGAGTCTCCCGCCTGTTCAGCGCTGCAAGAGTCTCCCGCCTGTTCAGCGCTGCCAGAGTCTCCCGCCTGTTCAGCGCTGCCAGAGTCTCCCGCCTGTTCAGCGCTGCCAGAGTCTCCCGCCTGTTCAGCGCTGCCAGAGTCTCCCGCCTGTTCAGCGCTGCCAGAGTCTCCCGCCTGTTCAGCGCTGCCAGAGTCTCCCGCCTGTTCAGCGCTGCCAGAGTCTCCCGCCTGTTCAGCGCTGCCAGAGTCTCCCGCCTGTTCAGCGCTGCCAGAGTCTGCAAGGAGCCGCCAGAGCTGCCAGTCTGCAAGGAGCCGCCAGAGCTGCCAGTCTGCAAGGAGCCGCCAGAGCCGCCAGTCTGCAAGGAGCCGCCAGAGCCGCCAGTCTGCAAGGAGCCGCCAGAGCTGCCAGTCTTCAAGGAGCCGCCAGAGCCGCCAGTCTGCAAGGAGCCGCCAGAGCCGCCAGTCAGCATGGAGCCGCCAGAGCCGCCAGTCAGCATGGAGCAGCCAGAGCCGCCCGTCAGCATGGAGCAGCCAGAGCCGCCAGTCAGCATGGAGCAGCCAGAGACGCCAGTCTGCCAGGATCCACCAGAGCCGCCAGTCTGCAAGGAGCCGCCAGAGCCGCCAGTCTGCAAGGAGCCGCCAGAGCCGCCAGTCTTCAAGGAGCCGCCAGAGCCGCCAGTCAGCCAAGATCTGCCAGAACCACCAGTCAGCCAGGATCTGCCAGAGCCATCAACCTTCCTGAGCTTCCTCTCAGTCCTATGTTTCCTCTCAGTCCTGAGTTTCCTCTCAGTCCTGAGCTACCCCCCAGTCTTGAGCTACCCCTCAGTCCCGAGCTACCCCTCAGTCCCGAGCTACCCCTCAGTCCCGAGCTGTCCCTCAGTCCGGAGCTGCCCCCCAGTCCAGTGGGGCCCTTGGTTAGGGTTACTAGGCCAAGGTTGGCGGCGAGGGTCGCCAATATAAGGACTAAGCGAACTAAGACTTTGTTGGAGTGGGGTCCACGTCCCGCACCGGAGCCGCCACCGTGGACAGATGCTCACCCGGACCCTCCCCTATGGGTTTATGTGTGCGGCCGGGAGCACCTTGGGGGGGCACCTTGTTTTTGTTTTCTTTATTATTTTGGTCAGGCCAAGGTGTGACATGGGTTATTTATGAGGTGTGTTTTGTCTTAGGGTTTTTTGTAGGTTATGGGATTGTGGTATAGTCTAGGAAAGTCTATTGTTGCCTGGAGTGGTTCTCAATCAGAGGCAGGTGTTTATCGTTGTCTCTGATTGGGAACCATATTTAGGCAGCCATATTCTTTGAGTGTTTCGTGGGTGTTACGCACGCCTCTATGAAGAGGGAACGCAACACCCTGCTACAACTAAACTCTCCGTGAAGTGAAAAAGGTATGGACTGTAGGTGCGAGTAAGGATGACAACAGGCAGAATGTGGTACCGTTTACAAGGACTTTATTCCTTTACACGGTAATATGGGGAAAAGGGGCTGGACGGAACCAAAGCAAAGAAAGTAAATCTCAAAGCCTCCCCTCTCCTATCTTACCTGCAAAACCAATACTTACCTAATTTAGCACCACCTGGTGCCCTAACCAAAATACAGGGGGTGGTCAGCCCAGGTCTTACCTTGTGTGCCTAGACAGTGAATATACTACGGGTATATGTATGCCCGCGGGCCTCTTGCCTAAGCACTCCCTAGGTGCCTTTCCCTTCTCCCCTGGGAACAAATGAAACAGAATATTAAACAATTTCACAAACAAACTAAGAAACAAAGGACATCAAATAACCTCTACCTGAGCAACAAACTCACAGAACATACCACTTCCCAGCAATGAACTCCCAGCAAAATCAACCTCTAACAAAATCTCTCTCAGCAATCCCTACCTCCAAAACTAGCAAATCTCTCTAGCAAAATCTCTGCAATGACCTCCCAGAAAATCTCTCCCTCCTGAACAGAACACTGGCTTTTATATAGCTTCCGAAGGAATGGGTAATTGGAGACAGCTGTGTCTTGACGAGGGGGCGGGGTCAGCTCTCCAATTAACCATGGAGTCGACCAATCAGCTGCTTGAGGGATTTCAGGAAGCCATTTCCTGAAATAAACACATGCAAATACACAAACTACAACACATAAACTGGGGAACGTCACAGTGGGTGATTGTTCCTGTCCCTGTGTTTGTTTGCACCAGATAGGGCTGTTTTTTTTTTCACGTTACGTTTAGTATTGTTCGTTATTATCTTTATTAAAGATGAATCGAAATAACCACGCTGCATTTTGGTCCTCCTCTCCTTCATCGGAAGAAAACCTTAACAGTAGTATACATTTTGCCTTTCTGTATTATACTTATGCTAAAATGTTTATTCTACTCTACTGCCATTTTATGTTTGTATTCAGATGTTTTACTATTGCACTGTTGAGAAGGAACCTGCATGACATTGGATGATGTATAACATGCGTGTCCCGTAGATACAGCTGATACAACCTTAAACTTGAAACTAAACATTTGAAGAGGTTTGGCATGGCCACCTCAGAACAGGAACTTTTACAGGTGCAGCATTGAGAGCATTCTGTCTGGCTGCATCGCCGCCTGGTACGGCAACTACACCACCCTGAACCACAAGGCTCTACAGAGGGTGGCGAAGACTGCCCAGTCCATCACTGGGGGCGAGCTCCCAGCCATATGCAGGATATCTACACCAGCCGGTGTCTGAGGAAGGCCCGGAAGATCGCCAAGGTCTCCAGCCACTCCAGTTATGGACTGCTCTCTCTACTACCTTTTGGCAGGTGTTACCGGAGCATCAGCTCTCGGACCAACAGGTTCCGAGATAGCTTCTACCCCCAGGCCATAAGACTTTTGAACAGCTGTATAGCTGCAGCACAGACCTGTACTCACCTTTACTATAAGAGACAATCTGCACTGACTCTCACTTAACCATCCTTACACACACACGCACGCACGCACCATTGCTGCTACTATTTATTATTATTTATATTAGCTGCTTAACAATGTCACTATTCCCTTTAGCACATTTCATAGTCTATAATGTATATTCTTATTATGGGCATGGACACTGAGTGTACAAAACATTAGGAACACATTCTTTATATTAAATTGCACCCGCTTTTGCCCTCAGAACAGCCTCAATTCATCGGAACATGGACTCTACAAGGTGTTGAAAGTGTTCTAGGGTATGCTGGCCCATGTTGACTCTAATGCGTCCCATGGTTGTGTCAAGTTGGCTGGATATCTTTCGGCCGGTGGACCATTCTTGATACACACGGGAAACTGTAGAATGTGAAAAACCCAGCAAAACAGTGTGCCTGGCACCTACTACCATGCCCTGTTCAAAGGCACTTACATTTTTTGTCTTGCCCATTCACCATCTGAATGGCATACATACACAATCCATGTTTTAATTGTCTCAAGGCTTAAAAATCCTTCTCCCCTTGTCACGCCCTGACCTTAGATATCTCTGTTTTCTTTATATTTTGGTTACGTCAGGGCGTGACTAGGGTGGGTACGCTAGTTTTTGTCTAGGGTTGTCTAGGGATTGTCTAGGTTTTTTTGTATGTCTAGAGTTTTTGTAGGTCTAGGTGATTTGTATGTCTATGGTGGTCTGATATGGTTCCCAATCAGAGGCAGCTGTTTATCGTTGTCTCTGATTGGGGATCATATTTAGGTAGCCATTTCCCTTTGGTGTTTTGTGGGATCTTGTCTATGTGTAGTTGCCTGTCAGCACTCGTTTGTATAGCTTCACGTTTTATTTTGTTATATTGTTAGTTTGTTCAGTGTTCATTCAGTTAATAAATAAGAATGTACGAATACCACGCCTTGGTCTCATTCGTATGACGAATGTGACAGAAGATCCCACCATAAAAAGACCAAGCAGCGTGTTCAAGAGGAGTGGACATCCTGGGCCCGGGAGGAAGATGAATGGAGGACATCCTGGACCTGGGAGGAGGTAATGGCAGGGGACAAGACCTTGCCATGGAAGCAGGTGGAAATAGCGCAGGAGGAACCGCAACGATACGAAGGACACGGCTAGCACGGAAGTCCAAGAGGCAGCTCCCAAATTAATTTTTTTCCGCAACGCATATAAGGCCCTGCCCCGCTCTCCTTTCGGAAAAGCTGACCACGACTCCATTTTGCTGATCCCTGCCTACAGACAGAAACTAAAACAAGAAGCTCCCGCGCTGAGGTCTGTTCAATGCTGGTCCGACCAATCTGATTCCACACTCCAAGACTGCTTCCATCACTTGGACTGGGATATGTTCCGTATTGCGTCAGACAACAACATTGACGAATACGCTGATTCGGTGAGCGAGTTCATTAGAACGGGCATTGAAGATGTCGTTCCCATAGCAACGATTAAAACATTCCCAAACCAGAAACCGTGGATTGATGGCAGCATTCGCGTGAAACTGAAAGCGCGAACCACTGCTTTTAATCAGGGCAAGGTGACTGGAAACATGACCGAATACAAACAGTGTAACTATTCCCTCCGCAAGGCAATCAAACAAGCTAAGCGTCAGTATAGAGACAAAGTAGAATCTCAATTCAATGGCTCAGAAACAAGAGGTATGTGGCAGGGTCTACAGTCAATCACGGGTTACAAAAAGAAAACCAGCCCCGTCACGGACCAGGATGTCTTGCTCCCAGGCAGACTAAATACCTTTTTGCCCGCTTTGAGGACAATACAGTGCCACTGACACGGCCCGCAACTAAAACATGCCGACTCTCCTTCACTGCAGCCGACGTGAGGAAAACATTTAAACGTGTCAACCCTCGCAAGGCTGCAGGCCCAGACGGCATCCCCAGCCGCGCCCTCAGAGGATGCGCAGACCAGCTGGCTGGTGTGTTTACGGACATATTCAATCAATCCCTATCCCAGTCTGTTGTTCCCACATGCTTCAAGAGGGCCACCATTGTTCCTGTTCCCAAGAAAGCTAAGGTAACTGAGCTAAACGACTACCGCCCCGTAGCACTCACTTCCGTCATCATGAAGTGCTTTGAGAGACTAGTCAAGGACCATATCACCTCCACCCTACCTGACACCCTAGACCCACTCCAATTTGCCTACCGCCCAAATAGGTCCACAGACGATGCAATCTCAACCACACTGCACACTGCCCTAACCCATCTGGACAAGAGGAATACCTACGTGAGAATGCTGTTCATCGACTACAGCTCGGCATTTAACACCATAGTGCCCTCCTGGGTCTCGACCCTGCCCTGTGCAACTGGGTATTGGACTTCCTGACGGGTCGCCCCCAGGTGGTGAGGGTAGGCAACAACATCTCCACCCCGCTGATCCTCAACACTGGGGCCCCACAAGGGTGCGTTCTGAGCCCTCTCCTGTACTCCCTGTTCACCCACGACTGCTTGGCCACGCACGCCTCCAACTCAATCATCAAGTTTGCGGACGCCACAACAGTGGTAGGCTTGATTACCAACAACGATGAGACGGCCTACAGGGAGGAGGTGAGGGCCCTCGGAGTGTGGTGTCAGGAAAATAACCTCACACTGAACGTCAACAAAACAAAGAGATGATTGTGGACTTCAGGAAACAGCAGAGGGAACACCCCCCTATCCACATCGATGGAACAGTAGTGGAGAGGGTAGTAAGTTTTAAGTTCCTCGGTGTACACATCACAGACAAACTGAATTGGTCCACCCATACAGACAGCATCGTGAAGAAGGCGCAGCAGCGCCTCATCAACCTCAGGAGGCTGAAGAAATTAGGCTTGTCACCAAAAGCACTCACAAACTTCTACAGATGCACAATCGAGAGCATCCTGTCGGGCTGTATCACCGCCTGGTACGGCAACTGCTCCGCCCACAACCGTAAGGCTCTCCAGAGGGTAGTGAGGTCTGCACAAAGCATCACCGGGGGAAAACTACCTGCCCTCCAGGACACCTACACCACCCGATGTCACAGGAAGGCCATAAAGATCATCAAGGACAACAACCACCCGAGCCACTGCCTGTTCACCCCGCTATCATCCAGAAGGCGAGGTCAGTACAGGTGCATCAAAGCTGGGACCGAGAGACTGAAAAACAGCTTCTATCTCAAGGCCATCAGACTGTTAAACAGCCACCACTAACATTGAGTGGCTGCTGCCAACACACTGACTCAACTCCAGCCACTTTAATAATGGGAATTGATGGGAAATGATGTCAAATATATCACTAGCCACTTTAAACAATGCTACCTAATATAATGTTTACATACCCTACATTATTCATCTCATATGTATACCTATATACTGTACTCTATATAATCTACTGCATCCTTATGTAATACATGTATCACTAGCCACTTTAACTATGCCACTTTGTTTACATACTCATCTCATATGTATATACTGCACTCAATACCATCTACTGTATCTTGCCTATGCCGCTCTGTACCATCACTCATTCATATATCTTTATGTACATATTCTTTATCCCCTTACACTTGTGTCTATAAGGTAGTAGTTTTGGAATTGTTAGCTAGATTACTTGTTGGTTATTACTGCATTGTCGGAACTAGAAGCACAAGCATTTCGCTACACTCGCATTAACATCTGCTAACCATGTGTATGTGACAAATAAAATGTGATTTGATTTGATTTTACATGGGGATATTGTCAGAGTCAGGGGTTAGACCAGAGCCAACTCCCCGTGCTTATCATGGGGAGCGTGTGACTGGTCAGACACCGTGTTACGCAGTGATGCGCACAGTGTCTCCAGTTCGCATTCATAGCCCTGTGCGTTCTATTCCAGCTCCTCGTATTTTCCGGGCTAGAATGGGCATCCAGCCAGGAAGGATGGTGCCGGCTAATGCACTCCTAGTCTCCAATACACCTTCTTGGACCAGGATATCCTGCGCCGGCTCTGCGTACTGTGTCTCCATTGCGTCTGCACAGCCCAGTGTGTCCTGTGCTAGCGCCGCGCACTTGCCGGGCTCAAGTGAGCATCCAGCCAGGACGCATTTTGCCAGCTCTACGCTCCAGATCTCCAGTGCGCCTCCACAGTCCAGTACGTCCTGTGCCTCCTCCCCGCACTCTCCTTGAGGTGCGTGTCTTCAGCCCGGTGCCACCTGTACCGGTCCCACACGCCAGGCCTCCAGTGTGCCTCCACAGTCCAGTACGTCCTGTGCCTGTTCCCCACACTCGCCCTGACCTTAGATATCTCTGTTTTTTAAAATATTTTGGTTAGGTCAGGGCGTGACTAGGGTGGGTACGCTAGTTTTTGTCTAGGGTTGTGTAGGTCTAGGTGATTGGTATGTCTATGGTGGCCTGATATGGTTCCCAATCAGAGGGAGCTGTTAATCATTGTCTCTGATTGGGGATCATATTTAGGTAGCCATTTCCCTTTGGTGTTTGTGGGATCTTGTCTATGTGTAGTTGCCTGTCAGCACTTGTTTGTATAGCTTCACGGTTCGTTTTGTTCTTTTGTTAGTTTAGTGTTCATGCAGTTAATAAATAAGAATGTACGCATACCACGCTGCACCTTGGTCCCATTCGTATGATGAATGTGACACCCCTCTTCATCTACCCTGATTGAAGTGGATTTAATCAATAATGGATCATAGCTTTCACCTAGATTCACCTGGACATTGTATGTCAAGGAAAGAGCATGTTTTTTTTACACTTAATGTATTTTCATACATTGCTATCAAAAAAATACTACTTACAGTTTTTCACGATTGCTTGAGCACATTTGTCCAAACAGAATTAACTTTTTTCAAAACAGTTAACACGCAACCCCAAACTGAAACATGTTTCAGACAATTGATTAACAAAATGTATTAAGAATCTAAAAACATTAAATACATGACACAAATCAATTACCTCCATCAAAACATACAACTTGTTATGTAATGGAAAGGTATTTCAAAAAACAATAAATACTAACTACAACTATCAATATAGCCTAACACGGTTAACCCTCATGAAAGTCAAGTAAACATATTATCACAGCATGGGCTGTACTGTTTTTCTCCTAAAATTATTTGATCAAACCAATCCAAGTCTTTATTTAACCTTTTTCCATTTTGTCCTTTACAAATTCAGTGATGCTGTACAGTATACCCAGAGAATAAACATAAAATTCACCAAGCTAACAAATCACTGCAAAAACAAAGCAATGTCAAAAAAGGCAGCACAAACAACACATACACCACATGCACCACATTCAGTCCAATTGTTCTTGTCGATCAGGCCACAAGTATTCATCAACATCACACTGGATGTTTTCCCTCGCAATGCCGCAAGTTAAACATTTCCTTGCATGGCACATTCACGCTTGGCAGTCCTCTGAAGTGATTGCCAGACAACCCGCATTCATTGCATCTAGGAGGGACATCTGGTCATGTGGACGGTAATCATAAACGTTCCACCTCCATGCATCTGAACCCCTATTCCTCTATGGGCCCCTCTATCTCTCCTTTGTCCTTGCACTTGGCCTCTTACTTGGTCCATTCTTGCAAACAGCAACTCAGAGGTGACCTCTTTTATGCATGAATAAGGACTGATTGCTGATTGAACAATTGTGCAAAGAAGTTTTGCACATGTGTCGGATAGGTTCACATTCATGGGTGTAATTTGTATCAATTGTGACAAAATGTTTTAATTTAGTTTGACATGATTTACTCCACTGAGTTTTGCGTCTTTTGTAGAGAGTTGTGTTACTGTTTTGCTAAAATGTGTTTAGCATTTGCATTGTGTGTGAAAGCAATGAGAAATTACTTACAGTTTTGCAAAAAAATATGTTGGTTAGATTATCATAGAGATGAAGACCTCAGTTTCATTAAAAGTATCTTAGCAATTGAAAAAAACTGTAATACTTATTGTCTATTTTTTTGTGACAAATGTGTACTGCACTGTTTACACCCCGTATCCTGTGCACGTGACCAAAAACGTTGATTTGATTTGAAGAGACTAGAAACAATACCCAACTCTTTTATTCATTTTAAATTTTAAATTGTGCAGTATCTGTTTAAGAACTGTAAATATCTTGATGATGGACACAGTGTGTATACTTATTATCACACATATGAATTTAGTTTGTTAGCTGGGCAAAAGGATCAAGATGAGTTTAATTGGGCAGAATTAGCTGCAACGTGTTCACAGTTAATTAGATGCGCTACCATGTTGAATTTAAGGCCTGTTGAGTAGTACGTCTGATTGCTGTCACAACAACGCAGGTGTTCACTAGCCACCTTGGGTTCACACCACTTCTCTGTCTCTCTTTTCTCTGTCTCTCTTCTCTCCTTCTCTCTCTTATCCCCCTCTCTCCCCCTCTCTCAGACTCAAGTCAGAGTGTTAAATGAGGAGAGAAGTGTAAGACCTTAGTATATTGTTCGTTAACAGCTGAAATGAATATTGATGCATACTAATAATTCAGAGAATATGTTTCAGAGGAAGGAATATATTGGTTACATGATATGACACATACTGTAATGGTTAATGGACTGCTTTTCTAGCACAGACTGGAATATGTTCCGGGATTCTTCCGATGGCATTGAGGAGTACACCACATCAGTCACTGGCTTTATCAACAAGTGCATCGAGGATGTCGACACCACAGTGACTGTACGCACATTCCCCAACCAGAAGCCATGGATTATAGGCAACATTCGGTCTGAGCTAAAAGGTAGAGATGCCGCCTTCAAGGTGCGGGACTCTAACCCGGAAGCTTATAAGAAATATTGGTAGGCCCCCGACAAACCATCAAACAGGCAATGCGCCAATACAGGACTAAGTCTACTAGTGCCTTCAAAGCTCATCACTAAGCGAAGGATCCTGGGTCCAAACACCTCCCTCTGCAACTGGATCCTGGACTTCCTGACGTGCCGCCCCCAGGTGGTGAGGGTAGGTAGCAACACATCTGCCACGCTGATCCTCAACACTGGAGCCCCACAGGGGTGCGTGCTCAGTCCCCTCCTGTACTCCCTGTTCCCCCATGACTGCATGGCCAGGCACGACTCCAACACCATCATTAAGTTTGCAGACGACACAACAGTGGTAGTCCTGATCACTGACAACGACGAGACAGCCTATAGGGAGGAGGTCAGAGACCTGGCCGGGTGGTGCCAGAATAACAACCTATCCTTCAACGTAATCAAGACAAAGGAGATGATAGTGGACTACAGGTAAAGGAGGACCGAGCACATCCCCCATTCTCATCGACGGGGCTGTAGTGGAGCAGGTTGAGAGCTTCAAGTTCCTTGGTGTCCACATCACCAACAAACTAGAATAGTCTAAACACACCAAGACAGTCGTGAGGGCACGACAAAACCTATTTTGTCGTGATAGGTTTCCGAGTCCGAACAGTTTGTCGTGCAACTGTTCGTCCTCTGACCGCAAGGCACTACAGAGGGTAGTGCATATGGCCCAGTACATCACTGGGACTAAGCTGCCTGCCACCCAGGACCTCTACACCAGGCGGTGTCAGAGGAAGGCCCTAAAAATTGTCAAAGACCCCAGCCAACGACTGTTGTCTCTGCTACTGCATGGCAAGCGGTACCGGAGCACCAAGTCTATGATTAAAAGGCTTCTCAACATCTTTTACCCCCAAGCCATAAGACTCCTGAACAGGTAATCAAATGGCAACCCGGACTATTTGCGTTTTGTCCCGCCCACCCCTTTACTTATCTATTGTTTACCTAATACCTATTTTTCACTTAAAAATTGCACTGTTGGTTTGGGCTCGTAAGTAAGCATTTCGCTGTTTCACCTGTTGTATTCGGCTTATGTGATAAGTACACTTTGATTTGAGTTGAATTACATTGTCACAGCTGCATAGAGTAATAATGCTGTGTTATAGGCTATATTTTTTAAAATATATATTTACATTTACATGTGACAGAGTTAGAAGAGTTAATGCTTTGTCTTACTACCAAACCCCTCTGATGATATTAACATTAATAGCAAAGAACAGTAATGGAGAACAAAAAGCATAACAATTATTTAACCAAACAGCAACTACTCAGACATAGCATATCTCATTGTGGACTGATATTAAAAACAGCTTTGAAAGAACGGATAATTCAGCCCTAGAAAAAAATGCCATGGGGCACACAAATCGCTTTAAATTTCAAGTCTTAGTAGAACCCCTCCTCATCTTTGAATTGTGTGTTAGCCTCTCCTCCTTTATATATATGTCTTGAGTATTTGGTCATGTGAGATGTGTATGTGAGGCTATGTAGACTGCGGAGTGACATTTTATAGAGATTCTCAAGTACTTTTAGCCAGTAGCTTTGAAAGTGGCATTCACGAGCCAAAAGTGGTCCTCGAAAATTGGGTACTACATCACATATGTGCAGATATGTGCACCACCTCATTCTTCTCTCTTTCTTGTTCTGCTGTGCGTACATCTTGCTAGGTGTCACTCAAATGGCGAGGCACTGACGCTTATTGGCTTGATGGTACTTTCATTCATACCATGGTACTTTCACATACCACGGTATAGTCTTAATCATGGAAATGTACCATGGTTTTAGATTTGAAGTATGATGTTACTGCTGTGCACCTAAATAATACCATGGTATTGCCTAATTTATACCATTTTATAGATGTGGCTCATGGAAATACCATGTTTTTAAACGGCATTATACATTCTACCGTGGTAACGCACAATTATGTGAATGGTACCAAATGTTTTTATATGGTACCATCTTTATTAATTGTGCATTACAATAGTACAATGGCAGTATAATGCATTAAATAAATAAGCACCCCCTCCATATACCAGTACTGGCAAGTTTCTGATAAAGTCAGAGGCAGGCTACTATTGTTGGTCCTAGTTTGTCTGTAACATCAAAGAAAAAGGGAAATAGTTGCTTTGAAAAAGGAGTAATACTTTCTTTTAAGTACCATTTTTTGTTCATGTTGCCAAATGGAAATGTGGGAGAATGTTACAGTATTTATAGTCAAGAGGTGTTGTGCTTGTATTGGCCCACAGAGGGAGCCGCTAACTTGAGTGGTTGCGACATGCGCTCTCACTCTACAGTGGCTCTCGCGCTAGCCTGCCTAGTCAGTGAGTCAGTTAAATGAGAGAGCCACCAGAAGCAGCAGATAAACAAAATATTTTAAATGTTATCATCACGGTAAGTAGTTACAAAGCATTAAATATTAAACACCAAGTTAAGTGGAGTGTAATGATATAATTGTTGTTAGTTTTTTATGATAGTTTAATTAATTTATGAACGTCTGTTAGCATAGAAGCTAACGTTGGCTAAAGTTAGCTCCAGTCAAGTTAGCCTGTTGCAGTCATGGCAGCAGGATCAACAAACATTCACCGGAGTGTAAACAAAGGGAAACATTGTAACTTGCTCTTTTTAGGGAAATGTTGAGAAATACATAATGAAAATGTTTTTATGAGATAAGATTATAAATGATACCTTTTTACAAATAGCTTTTTAGTATGTTGGCTATTTAGATTTGTATAAGAGTAGCCAAGTCAGTTGAATGAGAGAGAGCTATAACTGAAAACTTGAAGAGAGATGCACCAGATGAACTAATGTAAATCCTCAGGTTTCAGACCCCATTCATTCTTCTCACCATACCCTATCCAGGTACCAAGGTTTAAGAGGGTATATACAATACACTTACAAGATCATGTGTGTTGTGGTTTTTCACTATGAGCTAAAGGGGTTTAAGAGGGTACTAGGACCACTATTTTCCATTGCAGAGCAGGTAGTCAATGTTGCATTATGTGAGTACCATAAATTACTACGTTTTTGGTCAAATTACCTGAAAAAACATTTGGACACAGACCATCATTATACATTGTAAGTAACTACTATGCTTTAACTTTTCACTACATGCTCCTAGTACAAAACCATGGTATTTTGTTAATTTTTCTACCATGGTTAATTTTGTAAGGGCCACGTGGGGTAACATTTTGGGAAAATGGCGCAGCACAGCTTCCAGAAAACTGTCAAATTGAGGCAAGACAGTAATTCTGCTCATAGATTATGCATGCATAAATTAAACATTGACACATTCAACCCGAAGTGGGAGGTTTAAAAAAGACTTGTCTCCAAAATCTTTCATAGTACACTTTGCATTCTGCTGCTGTTCCCAACTAACTCCTAATGTGGCCCATTAACACACCATTTGCCCAATCAAATTAAAAGTGGCAGTGGGTTGCTGGTTTGCTCATGATGAGGATGGAGATCTGATTGTGCTGCAGGCCTGTTCAGTGCTCTGTGTACAGCATGCAGGCTGATATGGGGCTGGCGTAGCTAGCGTGGTGATTGGGCCGATTGCACAGTGATTATATGTTGGCTAGGGCTTAATGGGGTGCTGTTTGTGCTTCCAAGACTGATCTGGGAGAAACAGGATGTTTTTATGGTGACATGTCCATCTTCTTTTCGGAGACAGGGGGGAGGAGAGGGGGATTTTCAAATTCTCGTGTGACAGACAAGCGAGTGTGACATACTGTATAGCATATTGTTGTATTTTTCTTGTCATTGTAAATAACTGTCAAGATAAATGTGGGGATTAATGTTTAATGATGAATTAATTTATTTCATCCAGTTTTGGCACACTGGATAAGGAACCGTTGCACCTCATATAACTGCGCTTGTATGATTATATAATAAATACATAAATATTGCATGGCAAATAGCTTTTTTAGTCAAACAGCTTTTGCTTCACTGAATTGTGATGGCTCCCATACAGCACTATAGGGCAAAAGCTCAGCACCAATTGTTGTAACCACCAACCACCCACAGATCCCCAAACGTTACAGCCGAGGCACTTTGGCATTCTGTCAGTCCTGTGGGAAATAGGGTTTCAGTGGCTAGTTGGAGAGACAGAGGAAGAGAAAGCTTATGAATGTCATTACAGTCCTCTATGGACTCTCTGCAAGACTGACTCACCCCAGAATGGTTCATAGTCATTGCCGTGGTCCTGAAAAGCCGAGACGTGGCTGTTTTTCAGACCATACACAGGGGGAAAAAAGGTAAAGAAAGAAAGAAAATCCCAATCAGGTGGGGTGACTCCCATCGAATTACAATGCCTCAGATAAGCAGATAAACAGGAAGAGAAATTAAATCCACCAGACCTTACAGACCCTCAGAACCAGGATTAGACCACCGCTGGCCAGGTCCTCTAGGGAGCCGATATACAAAATAACAAGTGACAGAAATTCCTGGCCTTTCATAAGAGTATAGCGCACAATGAGGGGACTGAAAAAGTAATAATTTCCAATCATTTCATAGAGCTCTTTTCATTTCCTAAAGCTCACTATTAAATGATCCTCATTCATCTCTTACAAGGCTTTTAAGGTGGTTTCTTTTATCTGATACATTCCTATACGCTGGTTTAGCCTACAGGGTAATAATGGACGTTTTAAGGGGTGTTGCATATTAATGCTGAGTGATTTGAGTAGTGAATCCATTGGGTTCTGCAGTAAAGCAGCAACGACTCTCCCTTCCCATGTTCCCACTGTTCTTAAAAGCATTATTAAGCAAAACTAAATTGTTCCATTCAACGCATGACTGAAGCTTAATTCTCACTGGGAAATTCTCCATTGGAAGTAGCTCAGTATTACTTGGCACAAGTCATGATTAGTGGTGTGTATTCATGGGTGCCAAGGGAAGCCAGGCTTCCCCAAATATTGGAACAATAAAATGATAAAATATTTTCTCTTTCTTCTCCCTCTGTGTTTTCATAATTTTCCGTCAATTGGCAAGTGGCTGAATCTCACCCGAGAAATTGGAACTCTGCCTAAAAGGCCAGCATCCCGGAGTCGCCTCTTCACTGTCGACATTGAGACGGGTGTTCTTTGTTTCTAGCCATTTTGAGCCTGTAATCGAACCCACAAATGCTGATGCTCCAGATACTTAACTAGTCTAAAGAAGGCCAGTTTTATTGCTTCTTTAATCAGCCCAGAGTTTTCAGCTGTGCTAACATAATTTAAAAAGGGTTTTCTAATGATCAATTAGCATTTTAAAATAATAAACTTGGATTAGCTAACACAAATGGAACATTGTGTTCCATTGGAACACAGGAGTGATGGTTGCTGATAATGGGCCTCTGTACACCTATGTCGGTATTCCATTAAAAATCAGCCATTTCCAGCTACAATAATAATTCACAACATTAACAATGTCTACACTGTATTTCTGATCAATTTGATGTTATTTTAATGGACAAAAAATGTGTTTTTCTTTCAAGAACAAGGACATTTCTAAGTGACCCCAAACTTTTGAACAGTAGTGTACACACACTTTTGTCATTTATTTATTTTTGCCTGTTTTTCTTGTTATTTTGGCATTAATTCGTGTCACATATCAGTTTGCAAAAAAAAATAAAAAATCCTTTAGTTAATAAAGCCGCATATAAACATGGTCTCTTTCTCAAATAAGGCAGCTCCAAAATGCAGGTGTTTCAGCCTAGCTCAGTGCTTTATGTAGTGGAGGGGCAGCCAATGACAATTTTTTTATTTTATTTTATTTATTTCACCTTTATTTAACCAGGTAGGCAAGTTGAGAACAAGTTCTCATTTACAATTGCGACCTGGCCAAGATAAAGCAAAGCAGTTCGACAGATACAACGACACAGAGTTACACATGGAGTAAAACAAACATACAGTCAATAATACAGTATAAACAAGTCTATATACAATGTGAGCAAATGAGGTGAGAAGGGAGGTAAAGGCAAAAAAAGGCCATGGTGGCAAAGTAAATACAATATAGCAAGTAAAACACTGGAATGGTAGTTTTGCAATGGAAGAATGTGCAAAGTAGAAATAAAAATAATGGGGTGCAAAGGAGCAAAATAAATTAAATACAGTTGAGAAAGAGGTAGTTGATTGGGCTAAATTATAGGTGGGCTATGTACAGGTGCAGTAATCTGTGAGCTGCTCTGACAGTTGGTGCTTAAAGCTAGTGAGGGAGATAAGTGTTTCCAGTTTCAGAGATTTTTGTAGTTCGTTCCAGTCATTGGCAGCAGAGAACTGGAAGGAGAGGCGGCCAAAGAAAGAATTGGTTTTGGGGGTGACTAGAGAGATATACCTGCTGGAGCGTGTGCTACAGGTGGGAGATGCTATGGTGACCAGCGAGCTGAGATAAGGGGGGACTTTACCTAGCAGGGTCTTGTAGATGACCCTACAATACAGAGGGCAGGCATTGGTAATCTTCTCTAGTTGTGCTGTGATTAGCTCAGTGTTCTGTCACTCATCAGGACACCACGTCACCGCAGAATCTACAGGGCGAGCTAAGCAGTTCAAGCCCCCTTGGGTGCTGCCATAGATTTACAGTGCCTTGCGAAAGTATTCGGCCCCCTTGAACTTTGCGACCTTTTGCCACATTTCAGGCTTCAAACATAAAGATATAAAACTGTATTTTTTTGTGAAGAATCAACAACAAGTGGGACACAATCATGAAGTGGAACGACATTTATTGGATATTTCAAACTTTTCTAACAAATAAAAAACTGAAAAATTGGGCGTGCAAAATTATTCAGCCCCTTTACGTTCAGTGCAGCAAACTCTCTCCAGAAGTTCAGTAAGGATCTCTGAATGATCCAATGTTGACCTAAATGACTAATGATGATAAATACAATCCACCTGTGTGTAATCAAGTCTCCGTATAAATTCACCTGCACTGTGATAGTCTCAGAGGTCCGTTAAAAGCGCAGAGAGCATCATGAAGAACAAGGAACACACCAGGCAGGTCCGAGATACTGTTGTGAGGAATGGTTCAAAAATAAACATATCCAGGTGTTAGAATGGCCAAGTCAAAGTCCAGACCTGAATCCAATTGAGAATCTGTGGAAAGAACTGAAAACTGCTGTTCACAAATGCTCTCCATCCAACCTCACTGAGCTCGAGCTGTTTTGCAAGGAGGAATGGGAAAAAATGTCAAGTCTCTCGATGTGCAAAACTGATAGAGACATACCCCAAGCGACTTACAGCTTTAATCGCAGCAAAAGGTGGCGCTACAAAGTATTAACTTAAGGAGGCTGAATAATTTTGCACGCCCAATTTTTCAGTTTTTGATTTGTTAAAAAAGTTTGAAATATCCAATAAATGTCGTTCCACTTCATGATTGTGTCCCACTTGTTGTTGATTCTTCACAAAAAAGTACAGTTTTATATCTTTATGTTTGAAGCCTGAAATGTGGCAAAAGGTCGCAAAGTTCAAGGGGGCCGAATACTTTTGCAAGGCACTGTACATAAAAAATGACCATCCAATAAGGCTCAAGGTTATTTACCACAGACAAAATGACATCAAATCATGTTATATCTACCATAGCTTTGATTGGACTGATCATGTCAACATCATACTTTCACAATCTTAGCTACCAAGCTAGACAAACAGTCATCATCATGAATCTTGTCGACAATCTACTGGCAAATCATTTTCAATCCTTGTGATACGAAGAGAAATTGTAGATAAAGTGTATCGGTGCTCATTTTCCATTGGACATAAACATTACACAACAAGTCGGAAATTACAAATTCAACACTGAGTGGTTTGGAAGTAATCAGTGGCTAACTGCGAGCGTCACAAAGCAATCACTATTTTGCTTCCCCTGCCCGTTATTTGGTGGAGAGGGTGTGTGGTCCATCTGGGTTTAAGGGTCTCTTTTCCAAGCTTAAAGGATAAATATTCACACGCAACACCATGGGCCAGAAAAGGTTGAATACATTGGCCATGCTGTCAATCCAGCATTAGTTCTGCTGCGTTCAAAACAACTGGAAACTCGTAACTGGGAAATCTCAGACTTCAGTGTGTTCAAGACAACTGGGAACTCAGACTGGAAAAATACATTTAATGGTCACCCAATTCGGAATTCCAAGTCGGGAACTAAAGCCTCTTTCTAGAGCTCCGACCTGAAGATCACTGACGTCATGATTCGACCATGTTTTTTTCTGAGTTCCAAGTTGTCTTGAAAGCATCATAAATCCTTGTATGTCTTGTAATATGCCAGGGAGATATGTATACTGTAGCTAAGAAAGTAATACTATGTGTATGTTGTGTAATAAGCTGTTAGTAGCCCATGTGTCTCACCCTAATAATTTGGTCCCTCTCCCCCTCAGACCTTAGCCTACTGTTCTGACTTGGCGGTGCAAATGTAGCCTATAGCCTGTTTTAGAGAAATGTCATCATTGAATGTTGTAAGAGCTTTCATTGTCTGCTTATATGTCCCCTTTATTTATCCTACAGTTCTAACTTGGTGTACAGAGAGAATACTGTAAGAATGACCCATGTTCTGAATTTTGTCGCTGTCCATTTCAAAAGCGCTGAACAAATATATATATATCGACTACTTGCTCATATCTTAAACTAAATTACGGCTTGCCTGTTATCTGCTCATTGTCACGATCGTCGTATGGAGTAGACCAAAGCGCAGCGTGGTTAGAATACATTCTTCTTTATTTAATGAAGGGTGCTGGACGTGGACCCCACTCCACCATGGTCTTAGTCCGCTTTTGTGGCCTCCTAGGAACGGCGACCCTCGCCGCCAACCTAGGACTGGCAACCCTACTAAAGGCACTGGACTGAGGGGCAGCTCCGGACTGGCTGACGGCTCTGGCAGCTCCTGGCTGGCTGACGGCTCTGGCAGCTCCTGGCTGGCTGACGGCTCTAGCAGCTCCTTGCTGGCTGACGGCTCTGGCAGCTCCTTGCTGGCTGACGGCTCTGGCAGGTCCTGGCTAACTGACGGCTCTGGCAGGTCCTGGCTGACTGATGGCTCAGGACAGACTGGCGGCTCTGACGGCTCAGGACAGACTGGCAGCTCTGACGGCTCAGGACAGACGGGAGACTCTAGCAGCTCAGGACAGACGGGAGACTCTAGCAGCTCAGGACAGACGGGAGACTCTAGCAGCTCAGGACAGACGGGAGACTCTAGCAGCTCAGGACAGACGGGAGACTCTAGCAGCTCAGGTCAGACGAGGCACACAGTAAGCCTGGTGCGTGGTGCCGGCACTGGTGGTACTGCTTCGAGGACATGCACCTCAGGGCGAGTGCGGGGAGCAGGAACAGGGAGAACTGGGCTCTGGCGACGCACAGGAAGCCCGGTGCGGGGGGCTGCCACCGGAGGGCTGGTGCGTGGAGATGGCACTGGATAGACCGGACCGAGAAGGCGCACTGGAGATCTGGAGCACCGAGCCTGCCCAACCTTACCTGGTTGAATGCTCCCCGTAGCCAGGCAAGTGCGGCGAGGTGGAATAGCCCGCACTGGGCTGTGCAGGCGAACCGGGGACACCATGCGTAAGGCTGGTGCCATGTATGCTGGCCCGAGGAGACGCACTGGAGACCAGATGCGTAGAGCCGGCTTCATGGCACCTGGCTCGATGCCCACTCTAGCCCGGCCGATACGAGGAGCTGGAATGTACCGCACCGGGCTATGCACACGTACCGGGGCCACCGTGCCCTCCACCGCATAACACGGTGCCTGCCAGGTACAACGCCCTCTCTCTCCACAGTAAGCACAGGGAGCTGGCGCAGGTCTCCTACCTGACTTTGCCACACTCCCCGTGTGCCGTCCCCCAATACATTTTTGGGGCTGCCACTCGGGCTTCCAGCCACGCCGCCGTGCTGCCTCCTCATACCGACGCCTCTCTGCTTTCGCTGCCTCCAGCTCTGCTTTGGGACGGCGATATTCCCCTGGCTGTGCCCAGGGTCCTTTGCCGTCCAGAATCTCCTCCCAAGTCCAGAAGTCCTTTGATTGCTGCTGCTGTCTGTTACCACGCTGCTTGGTCCATTGTTGGTGGTTATTCTGTCACGATCGTCGTATGGAGTAGACCAAAACGCAGCGTGGTTAGAATACATTCTTCTTTATTCAATGAAGAACATGAAGAACACTTAAACAAAAACAACAAAACGAATAAGACGACCGTGACCACTACATAAACAATGTGCTAACGTGCAACATAACATAGCCAATAACCCACGTAATACCCATTGACGATGGCTGCCTCAATATGGTTCCCAATCAGAGACAACGATAAACACCTGCCTCTAATTGAGAACCAATCTAGGCAACCATAGACCAACATAAACACCTAGATGAAAACAACCCCATAAATCTACAAAAACCCCTAGACAGTACAAACACCCTAGAAAAAGACAAAAAGACATATATCACCCATGTCACACCCTGACCTAACCAAAATAATAAAGAAAACAGCATACTAAGGTCAGGGCGTGACACTCATGGATCCCTTATGCAATAGTTTGTCCAGCTCAATTTTTCAAGTGTCAGTGTGCAGCGGTTAGGACGGAGTCAGGCGCAGGACACAGAACTGAGTTTAAACATACTTTACTCTAAAAATTCACAAACAACTTCCATACGGGGGAAAATATTCCAGCTCGACACAAAAGAGCGACCATTTAACAAAGAACAAACACACACAAAACCATGTGGGAACCAGAGGGTTAAATAGGGAATAAATTATAACGTAATGGAAACCAGGTGTGTACAATCAAGACAAAACAAATGGAAAAAGAAACGTAGATCGGTGGAGGCTAGAAAGCCAGTGACGTCGACCGCCGCCCGATCAAGGAGAGGCACCAACTTCGGCGGAAGTCGTGACACAATTGTTATGTTGCTTATATAGGTCTAGCTCATTGGTAGTTATTCATCATTTTAAGCAATGTTGGAATGATATCATTGTTTTGCTTACGTCGTGTATTATAATTAGCTTGTGCTTTTCTTCATGAGGAGGGGATACTATATGTTGTTGGGTCTGTAACCATGTTTGCCAGAGACAGTGTCTTCCCATTCAAGTAATAGACCCAAGTAATTCCAGTTGATATTGTGAAGGTTGTTTTGTTTGCGCAATGCACTGTCTGTGTGTCAGGATACTGTCTAGAAAAGTGGATCCTTGCAATTGTATTTTCCTTCCTTTTTAGACCACAGAGGTCTAATAAAATAATACAATGTTGTATAGTGGCTTTGCTGGCATGCAAAAAAAAAAGGTTTTGTTTGCCCCATTGCCACGGACGTGCACACGCACACACACACACACACACACACACACACACACACACACACACACACACACACACACACATAAATCAGTACCCTGGAAAGCCACATGGTATTTAGAAACATTGATTGGACTAAATAGTTCAAATCAAATTTGATTGGTCACATACACATGGTTGGCAGATATTAAATGCGAGTGTAGCGAAATGCTTGTGCTTCTAGTTCCGACAGTGCAGTAAAATCTAACAAGTAATCTAACAATTCCACAACAACGTCCTAATACACATAAATCTAAAGGGATGGAATAAGAACATGTACATATAAATATATGGATGAGCGATGACCGAGCGGCATAGGCAAGGTGCAATAGATGGTATAAGATACATATGAGTTGAGTAATGTAAGATATGTAAACATTATTAAAGTGACATTATTTAAAGTGACTAGTGAACCATTTATTAAAGTGGTCAATGGTTTGAGTCTTTACTGTATGTAGGTAGCAGCCTCTCTGTGTTTTTGATGGCCACTTTAGTTTTTGGTGTCTTTAAGTTCTTTTTCAGTGTATCCAACAAAGCATATACTGTATAGTGTTGTTGATTTGATGATGTATTATCACAACATAGGTTGTAATATGGCTTTTTTTACTGGCTTGGCTTCCAGAGTGACTGTACCTACGCACTGCTACTAGTCATGATAGCTTTGATGGAAACATTGACTAGAATGACGTTTACATGAAAATAGAATTGGGAATTATGTAACGGCAACTAGTTAATTGTCTACATTCAAAGATGGGAATTATTCATTAAGTTTTGGTCCCATATTCCTACACTGTAAAAATTACTCTTTGGATCAACCTAAAAAAATATACTTAAATTGGTTACAAGTAGTTCTCAAATGAGAAATTCAAAATTTGTTGAAACCAAACACATGATTCAATGCTAACTTTTTTATTTGATAATTACCAAAGCTATTGCTTTCAACACTCAACTTACGTTTCCCATTTGGTTAAACTTAATAAATTAAAAACACAAATATTTAACGTAAATACAGCCCGTCTTTTCCTCTTGCTCCAAGTTCACTTTTTAATTTGGAATTATCCATCTAAATTTCTGTAACACTTACATTACGTTTCCCCTATTATTATGTAACGAAACAGTAATAACTGTAGTAACAACATAGTAGTTACATAAATGTTACGATGTTATTACATGGTAATAAGGTTGTAGCGCTATCAGTTACTACAGAGTTGGAACAAAGAATGTGTAATTACACATTCACTTGCTGAAGGTTATTCCACATGTGTAATAACTGATGTTATTACACATTTTATTGTGCCACTATGTACCAAATGTTTTGTAATTACACATTTGAAAGTCACTTGTGAATTACCATGTTAATAACCTGAAACAAAATCTGACCTTGTTTCATCAAACTACAAGGTGCCACTACCATCGAAACCACATGTAATACCAGGGTTGAAAAAAATAAGCTAGGACCTGGTAACAACAATTGTAACAAGGCACACCGGTCATTTTCTATTTGTTTATTTCTATGTTACGACCTGGCTCAAAGGCTATACCGAATAAAGTGTAATAAAATAACAACGTAATTACATTGATATACTTGTAATTATCATGTACCAACACGGGAGCAAGCAACTTAACGTAAAGTGAAACCCAGTAGGGAGTAGGGTACAGCCTTATAATTACTATGTAGTAACAACGTAACAACCTTTGCAGACAATAGACTAACCAGGATAACTTATGAGACAGGAGAACATTAGGTAAAGCCTTTTAGTTACATTGAACTTACAATGAAACAATCTTTAAAAACCAACTCTGTAATTACAATGTTTTTTACAAGGGATAAACATGTATTTACAATGCACTTACCCAGTATTAAGCAACAATGTAAAGTGAAGTGAAATGTTGAATTACTTTGTAGTTACAATATAACAACCTTTGCAGACAATAGGCTAACCTGGAGAAACAAGGAGACATGAGACCATTTTTCAGTTTTACTTTTCTTTAAAGGATTTGACAAAGATTCATATTCAAGCCATTCAAATTAAATTCCTAATTTCAGACTCAAAGCAATAATTATTAGCAGAATGTACTAACACGTGGTGGTAAAGCCAGCTAGCTAGCATTTCCCCATTTTTCTATAATGTAGCTAGCTAAGCACTGGCACAATATATTTAATTTAATTTTACCTTTATTTTGTCAGGGAGTCATACTGAGACCAAGGTCTCTTTTATAGATGAGCTCTGAATTACACTGCTCAAAAAAATAAAGGGAACACTTAAACAACACAATGTAACTCCAAGTCAATCACACTTCTGTGAAATCAAACTGTCCACTTAGGAAGCAACACTGATTGACAATAAATTTCACATGCTGTTGTGCAAATGGAATAGACAACAGGTGGAAATTATAGGCAATTAGCAAGACACCCCCAATAAAGGAGTGGTTCTGCAGGTGATAACCACAGACCACTTCTCAATTCCTATGCTTCCTGGCTGATGTTTTGGTCACTTTTGAATGCTGGCGGTGCTTTCACTCTAGTGGTAGCATGAGACGGAGTCTACAACCCACACAAGTGGTTCAGGTAGTGCAGCTCATCCAGGATGGAACATCAATGTGAGCTGTAGCAAGAAGGTTTGCTGTGTCTGTCAGCGTAGTGTCCAGAGCATGGAGGCGCAACCAGGAGACAGGCCAATACATCAGGAGACGTGGAGGAGGCCATAGGAGGGCAACAACCCAGCAGCAGGACCGCTACCTCCGCCTTTGTGCAAGGAGGAGCAGGAGGAGCACTGCCAGAGCCTTGCAAAATGACCTCCAGCAAGCCACAAATGTGCATGTATCTGCTCAAACGGTCAGAAACAGACACCATGAGGGTGGTATGAGGGCCCGACATCCACAGGTGGGGGTTGTGCTTACAGCCCAACACCGTGCAGGACGTTTGGCATTTGCCAGAGAACACCAAGATTGGCAAATTCGCCACTGGTCGCCCTGTGCTCTTCACAGATGGAAGCAGGTTCACACTGAGCACGTGACAGACGTGACAGAGTCTGGAGACGCCGTGGAGAACGTTCTGCTACCTGCAACATCCTCCAGCATGACCGGTTTGGCGGTGGGTCAGTCATGGTGTGGGGTGGCATTTCTTTGGGGGGCCGCACAGCCCTCCATGTGCTCGCCAGAGGTAGCCTGACTGCCATTAGGTACCGAGATGAGATCCTCAGACCCCTTGTGAGACCATATGCTGGTGCGGTTGGCCCTGGGTTCCTCCTAATGCAAGACAATGCTAGACCTCATGTGGCTGGAGTGTGTCAGCAGTTCCTGCAAGAGGAAGGCATTGATGCTATGGCCTGGCCCGCCCGTTCCCCAGACCTGAATCCAATTGAGCACATCTGGGACATCATGTCTCGCTCCATCCACCAACGCCACGCTGCACCACAGACGGTCCGGGAGTTGGCGGATGCTTTAGTCCAGGTCTGGAAGGAGATCCCTCAGGAGACCATCCGCCAACTCATCAGGAGCATGCCCCGGCGTTGTAGGGAGGTCATACAGGCATGTGGAGGCCACACACACTACTGAGCCTCATTTTGACTTGTTTTAAGGACATTACATCAAAGTTGGATCAGCCTGTAGTGTGGTTTTCCACTTTAATTTTCAAACTCCAAATCCAGAACTCCATGGGTTGATACATTTCCATTGATAATTTTTGTGTGATTTTGCTGTCAGCACATTCAACTATGGAAAGAAAAAAGTATTTAATAAGAATATTTAATTAATTCAGATCTAGGATGTGTTATTTTAGTGTTCCCTTTATTTATTTGAGCAGTGTATATTAATGACAGAAAAAACACACATCATGAATGTAAGAAGTTTGGAACCACCAAGACTCTTCCTAGAGCTGGTCGCCCGGCCAAACTGAGCAATCGAGGGAGAAGGGCCTTGGTCAGGAAGGTAACCAATAACCCAATGGTCACTCTGACAGAGCTCCAGAGTTCCTCTTTGGAGATGGGAGAACATTATTGAAGGACAACCATACAATCAGGCCTTTATGGTAGAGTGGCCAGACGGAAGCCACTCTTCAGTAAAAGGCACATGACAGCCCGCTTGGAGTTTGCCAAAAAGCACCTAAAGGACTCTCAGACGATTAGAAACAACATTCTCTGGTCTGATGAAAGCAAGCTTGAACTCTTTGGCCTGCATGTCAAGATTCATGTCTGGAGGAAACCTGGCACGATCCCAACGGTGAAGCTTGAAATATCCAATAAATGTCGTTCCACTTCATGATTGTGTCCCACTTGTTGTTGATTCTTCACAAAAAAATACAGTTTTATATCTTTATGTTTGAAGCCTGAAATGTGGCAAAAGGTCGCAAAGTTCAAGGGGGCCGAATACTTTCGCAAGGCACTGTACATCATGAAAAGGATCTCATAATGGGGATCTCATAATAATAAACTTTTCCAACAGGACAACGAACCTAAGCACACATTCCCCTTCGATAACCACCAAGATTTGGTGTGAAATTGTCATGCACTGATCCCATGTCTCCACATAGTTTTGCAAACAGGCATGCATGCAGAGGATGTGGTTTGATGTAGTTTACAATCGAAGTTACATGTTGCAGTGTATCTCCATACTCAGCTCTTTTGATGCCAGTTGCTCTCGGTGTATCATAAACTCAACAAAAAAAGAAATGTCCTCTCACTGTCAACTGCGTTTATTTTCAGCAAATGTAACATGTGTAAATATTTGTATGAACATAACATGATTCAACAACTGAGACATAAACTGAACAAGTTCCACAGACATGGAATAATGTGTCCCTGAACAAAGGGGGAGGGGGTCAAAATCAAAAGTAACTGTCAGTATCTGGTGTGGCCACCAGCTGCTTTACTGCAGTGCATCTCCTCATGGACTGCACCAGATTTGCCAGTTCTTGCTATGAGATGTTACCTAACTCTTCCATTAAGGCACCTGCAAGTTCCCGGACATTTCTGGGGGGAATGGCCCTAGCCCTCACCCTTCGATCCAACAGGTTCCAGACGTGCTCAATGGGATTGAGATCTGGGCTTTTCGCTGGCCATGGCAGAACACTGACATTCCTGTCTTGCAGGAAATCACGCACAGGTTGAGCAGTATGGCTGGTGGCATTGTCAAGCTGGAGGGTCATGTCAGGATGAGCCTGCAGGAAGGGTACCACATGAGGGAGGAGGATGTTTTCCCTGTAACGCACAGCGTTGAGATTGCCTGCAATGACAACAAGTTTAGTCCAATGATGCTGTGACACACCACCCCAGACCATGACGGACCCTCCACCTCCAAATCGATCCCGTTCCAGAGTACAGGCCTCGGTGTAATGGTCATTCCTTCGATGATAAACGCGAATCCGACCATCACCGCTGGTGAGACAAAACCGCGACTCGTCAGAGAAGAGCACTTTTTGCCAGTCCTGTCAGGTCTAGCGACGGTGGGTTTGTGCCCATAGGCGACGTTGTTGCTGGTGATGTCTGGTGAGGACCTGCTTTACAACAGGCCTACAAGCCCTCAGTCCAGCCTCTCTCAGCCTTTTGCGGACAGTCTGAGCACTGACGGAAGGATTGTGCGTTCCTAGTGTAACACGGGCAGTTGTTGTTGCCATCCTGTACCTGTCCCGCAGGTGTGATGTTTGAATGTACCGATCCTGTGCAGGTGTTGTTACACGTAGTCTGCCACTGTGAGGATGATCAGCTGTCTGTCCTGTCTACCTGTAGTGCTGTCTTAGGCGTCTCACAGTATGATTTATTGTCCTGGCCACATCTGCAGTCCTCATGCCTCCTTGCAGCATGCCTAAGGCACGTTCACGCAGATGAGCTGGGATTCTGGACAGCTTTCTTTTGGTGTTTCTCAGAGTCAGTAGAAAGGCCTCTTCAGTGTCTTAAATTTTCATAACTGTGACCTTAATTGCCAACCGTCTGTAAGCTGTTAGTGTCTTAACGACCATGTCTTAACGACCGTTCATTAATTGTTTATGGTTCATTGAACAAGTATGGGAAGCAGTGTTTAAACCCTTTACAATGAAGATCTGTGAAGTTTTGGGGATTTTTACGAATTATCCTTGAAAGACAGTGTCCTGAAAAAGGGAGACGTGAGTTTACAATACATCCATATGGCAGAGGGAGACTCAATCATAGACTCAATCATAGCCAAAGTGCAAGGGCCTGCCAGCCGTCCCACCATAGATGGAACCTCATCTGTGCAAAAGCCCACCGTTCGAATCTGGTTTCCGTCAATATAGCCACACAGTACACTAAACATCCTATGTTCAATTTCATGCTCGGGAATCGTGAGACAGAACAATATGTCCTCGTAAATAGCATTCCAGACATGTATAGTGATCAAAAGTCAATGCAGGGCATCTCGGCCCTCACAGCTAACGTCCAGTTGGAGAGCATAAGCTGGGGAGTTTTTGAGTCGTTCTGTCAGTTCTCTTGATTCCTAGAAATAGCATACATTCTTCATGTAACAGTGTTATCTGACAACAGTAATGATGTGAGTTTCTGTGCCTCTGCCTCCCCACATATCGTTTTCACCATATCATTTGCGTCCGGAAATATCAACGTTTCTGCAGTAGTGTGTGGTTTCGTAGAGTAGTGGGACTATTCATTCACAGTTGGAATGATTCAAGTGCAATGGTCAAGTGCAGTCTTTTCCCATTATCAAATCAAATAAATAAAATCAAAGGAAATACAATTGTATTGGTCACATACACGTGTTTAGCAGATGTTATACCGGGGGTAGCGAAACGCTTGTGCTTCTAGCTCTGACAGTGCAGTAATATCTAACAAGTAATATTTAACAATTACAGAACATATACCCAATACACACATCTAGTAAAGGAATGGAATTAGGAATTTAAAAATATATGGACGGGCAATGTCAGAGCGGCATAGAATAAGATACAGTAGAATAGTACAGTATAGGATACAGTATATACATGTGAGATGGGTAATGCAAGATATGTAGACATTATTAAAGTGACTAATGTTCCATTTATTAAAGTGGCCAGTGATTTCAAGTCTATGTATATAGGCAGGAGCCTCTATGTGCTAGTGATGACTATTTAACAGCCTGATGGCCTTGAGCTGTTTTTCAGTCTCTCGGTCCCAGCTTTGATTCACCTGTACTGACCTCACCTTCTGGATGATAGTGGGGTGAACAGGAAGTCGCTCGGCTGGTTACTGTCCTTGATGATCTTTTTGGCCTTCCTGTGACATCAGGTGCTGTAGGTGTCAGGTAGTTTGCCCCCGTGATGCGTTGGGCAGACCGCACCACCCTCTGGAGAGCCCTGGGGTTGCGTGCGGTGCAGTTGCTGTATCAAGTACTGATGCAGCCTGACAGGATGCTCTCGATTGTGCATCTGTAAATGAGGATGCAGAGGAACTTGAAGCTTTCCACCTTCCCGTCAATTTAGATAGGGGAGTGCTCCCTCTGTTGTTTCCTGAAGTCCACTATCATCTCCTTTGTTTTGTTGACGTTGAGCGAGAGGTTCTTTTCCTGGCACCACACTCCCAGAGTCCCCACCTCCTCCTTGTAGGCGGTCTCGACATTGTTGGTAATCAAGCCTACCACTGTTGTGTCATCTGCAAACTTGATGATTGAGTTGGAGGTGTGCTTGGCCACGCAGTCATGGGTGAACAGGGAGTACAGGAGGGGACTGAGCATGCACCCATGTGGGGCCGAAGCGGGGTTCAGATCTTGGGCCTCGAGCTTAATGATAAGCTTGGAGGGTACTATGGTGTTGAATGCTGAGCTATAGTCAATGTACAGCATTCTTACATACATATTCCTCTTGTCTAGATGGGATAGGGCAGTGTGATGGCGATTGCATTGTCTGTGGATCTATTGGGGCGGTAAGCAAATTGAAATGGGTCTAGGGTGACAAGTAAGGCAGAGGTGATATGAACCTTGACTAGTCTCTCAAAGCACTTCATGATGACAGAAATGAGTGCTACGGGGCGATAGTCATTTACCTTTGCTTTCTAGGGTACAGGAATAATGGTGGCCATCTTGAAGTATGTGGGGACAGCTGAATGGGATAGGGAGAGATTGAATATGCCCGTAAACACATCAGCCAGCTGGTCCGTGCATGCTCTGTGGACGTGGCTAGGGATGCTATCTGGCCCGGCAGCCTTGCGAGGGTTAACACGCCTAAATGGAGAGCCCATGGAGATGGAGAGCCCACAGTCCTTGTTTGTGGGCCGCATCGGTGGCACTGTGGGCAAAGAAAGAGTTTAGTTTGTTTAGAAGCAAGACGTCGGTGTCTGCGAAGTGGCTGGTTTTCCTTTTGTAGTCCGTGATTGTCCGTAGACCCTGCCACATACGTCTCGTGTCTGAGCCGTTGAATTACGACTCCACTTTGTCTCTATATTGACGTTTTGCCTGTTTGATTGCCTTGCGGAGGAAATAACTACACTGTTTGTATTCTGCCATATTCCCAGTCACCTTGCCATAGTTAAATGCGAAGGTTCGCGCTTTCAGTTTTGCATAAATGCTGCCATCTATCCACGGTTTCTGGTTAGGGTAGGTTTTAATAGTCACAGTGGGTACAACATCTCCTTTACACTCCCTGATGAACTCAGTCAATGATATTCTCGGAAGCTGAAACATATCACAGTCCATGTGAACAAAACAATCTTGAAGCGTTTATTCTGATTGGTCAGACCAGTGTTGAATAGTCCTTAGCACGGGTACTTTCTGTTTGAGTTTCTGCCTATAGGAAGGGAGGAACAACATGGAGTCATGGTCAGATTTGCCGAAAGGAGGTCAGGGGGAGAGCCTTATAGGCATCCCGAAAGTTGGAGTAACAGTGGTTGAGTGTTTTGGCAGCGAGCTTACTACAGTTGATATGTTGATAGAAATCGGGATCCTTTTTCTCAAATTTGCTTTGTTAAAATCCCCAGCTACAACAAATGCAGCCTCAGTATATGCAGGTAGCCTAGTGGTTAGAGTTTTGGACTTGTAACCGAAAGGTTGCAAGATCAAATCCCTAAGCTGACAAGAAAAAATTGTGTTGTTCTGCCCTTGAACAAGGCAGTTAACCCACTGTTTCTGGGTCGTCATTGAAAATAAGAATTTGTTCATAACTGACTTGCCTAGTTAAAAAAAAAATATATATATGTGGTTTCCAGTTTGCATGAAGGTCTTTGAGGGCTGTCGTGGTATCAGGGAACTTTCTGGTTTAATTTGATCTTTTAGATTTGAATAACTTTCATTTAGATTTTTAAAGTTAACCACATTACAATGATTTTGAGATACAAAGACGATATCATATATATACTCTTTTGTATATACAGTATACAGTGCATTCAGAAAGTATTTAGACCCCTTGACATTTTCCACATTGTTACGTTACAGAATTATTCTAAAATGGATGAAATACTTTTTTCCCCTCATTAATTTACACACAAAACCCTATAATTGCAAATTTATAAATCTAAAACTGAAATATCACATTTACATAAGTATTCAGACCCTTTACTCAGTACTTTGTTGAAGCACCTTTGGCAGCGATTACAGCCTCGAGTCTTCTTGGGTATGACGCAATAAGCTTTGCACACTTAGATGTGGGTTGTTTCTCCCTTTCTTCTCTGCAGATCCTCTCAAGCTCTGTCAGGTTGGATGGGGAGCACTGCTATTTTCAGGTCTCTCTAGAGATGTTCGATTAGGTTCAAGTCCGGGCTCTGACTGGGCCACTCAAGGACATTCAGATACTTGTCCCAAAGCCATTCCTGCGTTGTCTTGGCTGTGTGCTTAGGGTCGTTGTCCTGTTGGAAGGTGAACCTTTGCACCAGTCTGTGGTCCTGAGCACTCTGGAGCAGGTTTTCCCTCAAGGATCTGTCTGTACTTTTCTCCATTCATCTTTTTATTTTTTGCAGAGATGATTGTCCTTCTGGAATGTTCTCCCATCTCCACAGAGGAACTCTGGAGCTCTGTCAGAATACCCATTGGGTTCTTGGTCAAGGCCCCAGTGACCAAGGCCCTTCTCTCCTGATTGCTCAGTTAAGCCGGATAGCAGGATCAAGGAAGAGTCTTGGCGGTTTCAAACTTCTTCCATTTATGAATGATGGAGGTCACTGTGTTCTTGGGGACCTTCAATTCTGCAGAAATATTTTGGTACCCTTCCCTAGATCTCTGCTTTGACACAATCCTGTCTCTGAGCTCTACGGACAATTACTTCGACCTGATGGCTTGGTTTTTGCTCTGACATGCAGTGTCAACTGTGGGAACATATAAAGACAGGTGTGTGCCTTTCCAAATCATGTCCAATTAATTGAATTTACCACAAGTGGACTGCAATCAAGTTGTAGAAGCATCGCCAGGATAATTAATGCAAACAGGATGCACCTGAGCTCAATTTTGAGTCTCATAGCAAATTGTCTGAATAGTTATGTAAATTATTTATTTATTTTATTGATGACTTTTTTACATTTGCAAAATAAAATAAAAACTTTTCGCTTTGCCATTATGAGTTATTGTGTGTGGATTGATGAGAAAAAGGAGTCTGAATACATTCTGAATGCACTGTATATATTTTTCAGGATTTTGGAAATTCTCTCTACGGGATCTGTGTCCCTAAACCGGGACAGTTGTTGCTCAGTATGCGATAATGTGACTAGAATGACGCTGTAAACAACAGCCAACATTCCGGGACAAAGAAATGTCTTACAATATATGAGCAAAAAGCTTAAATTATTGTTAATCTAACTGCAGTATCCAATTTACAGTAGCTATTACAGTAAAAATGTACCCTGCTATTGTTTGAGGATAGTACACAACAAAACACTTATCACGGTAACTGGTTTGATACATTCACCTCTGAAGGTAAATCATGTACTTGCATTCAGTAATCTTACTCTGATTTGTCATCCTGAGGGTCCCAGGGCTAAAATGTAGCATAGTTTTGTTTGATCAAATCTATTTTTATATTAAAATGTAGGAACTTGGTTCTACAGTTTGACCCCACTGCTGCCTCTGGCTCCACACCCACCCCGCCCGGCCATCTAGATGTGTGAAGGTTTGTGTATTTTCTGTAAGGAAGGTAATGATCCATCATGACATTCCTGGGAGTGTGTGAACTTAGATTGTTTATTACAATAGCATTTTTTATGTTCTTTTGAAGTACTTGTACTTGAAAATGTATAAATTGACCAATTCGGCACATTTTGGTAAACTCCTGGCAGACTTCATACCAAATATTGTGTGGTGATGTAATTCTTTACTGGATCAGTCTGAAACTTTGCGCACACATTGCTGCCATCTTGTGGACAACATTTAAATTACACCTGGAATCTTATCTCAATGTATGGCCTTTCTCTTGCATTTCAAAGATGATTGGAAAAAAATAAATGAAAACGCATTTTTTTTGTTTGTATTATCTTTACCAGATCTAATGTTATATTCTCCTACATTGGTTTCACATTTCCACAAACTTCAAAGTGTTTCCTTTCAAATGGTATCAATAAAATGCATATCCTTGCTTCAGGTCCTGAGCTACAGGCAGTTAGATTTGGGTATGTGATTTTAGGTGGAATTTGAAAAAAAGGGTCCTATCCTTAAGAGGTTTTTAAGGCTCACCACCTTTGTGAAGGGGGAGTACATTGGCTACCTTCAATCCAAACAATAGTACTAGATATAATCGTCAGGTTAAAAATATGGGTTAATGATTCAGAAATCATGAGGGCAGAGCTGCAGCAAAAATGGATCAAGCATATCAGCCCCGGTGGATTTTTTTTACATCTACAATCTTAAGCAAGGCATGTAGTACATCACAGGTAGTAAATTGATGAAATGAAAACAAAGACTCACTAGAAGTTGACCGGTTAACCGTTGAGTCAGCTAGATGCTGGCAGAGGGAAGAGCATCGATTGGCTGACCAGGAATCATGAATCAATGTCAACAATTTTCCAACTCATTCAATAAATGTTACAAAGTTGTCATAAAGCTAATGAACATGTAGTTAACAATGTTATTTCACTATTTCGAGACTTACATTGCACTTTTGCACAATACAAACATTTATAAACACTGCAAATTAAGAGACAGAAATTGCATGTGGCTTCCATTTTGGCTGTAGAGGAGCATGTGAGAGGTCAGTATGACATCACTTCCTGGTGAACTCTCACTTCTACAAAAATAAAAAATCATGAAACATTTAATTAACCTTTTTTGTTAATTATTTAGCGACTGACATTGTACATTTGCACATTCAAAAGAAGAAAAATAAGAAGTCAGAAGAACAGTTGTCAGTAGTTAACACAGCCACAAAGTCCTAATTATCACTAAACACCATCCATTTCTACAATTTATCTTCTTAAAATCGGATTTTAAACCTAACCCTTACCTTAACTCTAGTCTTGCGTTGCCATACCTCCAAAATCAAGTCTTTGTCATGGCTCCCTTGGAGGTCTGGAGAATTTTTGTTTTGCAGCAAGATTATAGCGACAAGATTTTGATTGGATGTTACATTTCAAGAACCCTCCCCCCACACGCCCAAGGGCCCTCCCAGGCCCACCCATGACTGCGCCCCTGCCCAGTCATGTGAAATCCATAGATTAGGGACTAAATAATTTATTTACATTTCCTGATTTCCTTATATGAACTGTAACTCACTAAAATTGTTGAAATTGTTACATGTTGCGTTTATATTTTTGTTCAGTATAAGTGGGAAGTGGGAATTTTCAATATATGACTGGGATAAAATCCACTTGAAAGGCCCTTCAACTGGTAATTACTAGTGGGAAATGCATCTATCATCCCTGACCTCCGACTTTTCCCACATACTTTTCCCTCTGACATCACCTGCTAAGGAAATGACCTCGATAACAACATTTTCGGCAGTTAAATGTAACAACAAAACATTATTTCTAAAAAGCAATCTCTTAATATGATTTTTGAACTCTATAATGTGTTTACAAGCATGATAGCTGTACTTTTAGTTTATGGTTGACGCAGCTTATTGGCCATTAGCCAATTGGCATTTTTCAATGCGTTCAAAACACATGAGTGCATTCAACTGGTATTTAAGACTTCACAACTGGTACATTTCCACCTCCCACAATATATTGGGTAGGAAAATGTACCATTATATTAGATTATCCACACATGTACCCTAAAAGGTACCATCAGTACCATGTGAGTTCCTATGAGTACCTGTGAAGGTACCTAATGTGTACTGTACCTGTGAACTTTTTGTACACCAGGGAACAGTACTGTACTGTAACCATACTCTTATATTTGAGAGTGTGTGGATATACATGTATGATCTTTGTAACAAATAACCATCTCAAATAACCATAATTCGTGCAATTATTGACTTGATTCCTGGCAACTTTTAGGGGGGGGTGGCACACAATGCAAATAGTCCGGGTAACCATTCGGTTACCTGTTCATGAGTCTTATGGCTTGGGGGTAAAAACAGTTGTGAAGCCTTTTTGTCCTACACTTGGCACTCTGGTACCACTTGCCATGCGGAAGTAAAGAGAACAGTCTATGACTGGGGTGGCTGGGGTCTTTGACAATTTTTAGTGCCTTTCTCTGACACTACCTGGTGTAGAGGTCCTGGATGCCAGGCCGCTTTGCCCCAGTGATGTACTGGGCCGTACGCACTACCCTCTGAAGTGCCTTGCTGTCGGAGGCTGAGCAATTGCCGTACCAGGCAGTGATGCAACCAGTGCTCTCGATGTTGCAGCTGTAGAACCTTTTGAGGATCTCAGGACCCATGCCAAATCTTTTTAGTTTCCTGAGGGGGAATAGGCTTTTGGACCAATCTGCTTTGTTGTTGATGTGGACACCAAGGAATTTGAAGCTCTCAAACTGCTCCACTACAGCCCCATCGATGAGAATGGGGACGTGCTCGGTGCTCCTTTTCCTGTAGTCCACAATCATCTCCTTAGTCTCGGTTACGTTGAGGGATAGGTTTTTATTCTGGCACCACCCGGCCAGGTCTCTGTCCTCCTCCCTATAGGCTGTCTCGTCATTGTCGGTGATCAGGCCTACCACTGTTGTGTCGTCAGCAAACTTAATGCTGGTGTTGGAGTCGTGGGTGAACAGGGAGTACAGGAGGGGACTGAGCACGCACCCCTGGGGAGCTCCTGTGTTGAGGATCAGTGTGGCAGATGTGTTGCTACCTACCCTCACCACCTTGGGGCGGCACGTCAGGAAGTCCAGGATCCAGTTGCAGATGGTGTTGTTTAGTCCCAAGATCCTTAGGTTGGTGATGAGCTTTGAGGGGACTATGGTGTTGGAACGCTGAGCTGTAGTCAATGAATAGCATTCTCACATAGGTGTTCCTTTTGTCCAGGTGTGAAAGGGCAGTGTGGAGTGCAATAGAGGTTGCATCATCTGTGGATCTTTTTGGGCGGTATGCAAATTGGAGTGGGTCTAGGGTTTCTGGGATAATGGTGTTGATGTGAGCCATGACCAGCCTTTCAAAGCACTTCATGGCTACGGACATGAGTGCTACGGGTCGGTAGTCATTTAGGCAGGTTGCCTTTGTGTTCTTGGGCACAGGGACTATGGTGGTCTGCTTGAAGCATGTTGGTATTACAGACTCAATCAGGGACATGTTGAAAATGTCAGTGAAGACACCTGCCAGTTGGTCAGCACATGACCGGAGCACACGTCCTGTTTATCCGTCTGGTCCCGCAGCCTTGTGTATGTTGACCTGTTTAAAGGTCTTACTCACGTCGGCTACGGAGAACGTGATCACACAGTCGTCCGGAACAGCTGATGCTCTCATGCATGCCTCAGTGTTGCTTGCCTCGAAGCGAGCATAGAAGTGATTTAGCTCGTCTGGTAGGCTCGTGTCACTGGGCAGCTCGCGGCTGTGCTTCCCTTTGTAGTCTGTAATAGTTTGCAAGCCCTGCCACATCCGACGAGCGTCGGAGCCGGTGTAGTATGATTCAAACTTAGCCCTGTATTGACGCTTTGCCTGATTGATGGTTCGTCGCAAGGCATAGCGAGATTTCTTGTAAGCTTCCGGGTTAGAGTCCCCGCACCTTGAAAGCGGCATCTCTACCCTTTAGCTCAATGCGAATGTTGCCTGTAATCCATTGCTTCTGGTTGGGGTATGTACGTACAGTCACTGTGGGGACTACGTCCTCAATGCACTTATTGATAAAGCCAGTGACTGATGTGGTGTATTCCTCAATGTCATCGGAAGAATCTCGGAACATGTTCCAGTCTGTGATAGCAAAGCAGTCCTGTAGTTTAGCATCTACTTCATCTGACAATTGTTTTATAGACCGAGTCACTGGTGCTTCCTGCTTTAATTTTTGCCTGTAAGCAGGAATCAGGAGGATAGAGTTGTAGTCGGATTTACCAAATGGAGGGCGAGGGAGAGCTTTGTATGCGTCTCTGTGTGTGGAGTACAGGTGATCTAGAATGTTTTTCCCTCTGGTTGCACATTTAACATGTTAATAGAGGTTTGGTAGAACTGATTTAAGTTTCCCTGCATTAGAGTCTCCGGCCACTAGGAGCTCCGCCTCTCGGTGAGTGGTTTCCTGTTTGCTTATTTCCTTACTCAGCTGACTGAGTGCGGTCTTAGTGCCAGCATCTGTCTGTGATGGTAAATAAACAGCCACGAAAAGTATAGCTGAGAACTCTCTAGGCAAGTAGTGTGGCCTGCAGTTTATCACAATATACTCTACTTCAGGTGAGCAAAATCTAGAGACTTCCTTAGATTTCGTGCACCAGCTGTTGTTTACAAATATGCACAGACCGCCGCCCCCTCGTCTTACCGGAGTGTGCTGTCATATCCTGCCGGTGCAGCGTGTATCCTGCTAGCTGAATATCCATGTAGTCATTCAGCCACGATTCAGTAAAGCATAGGATATTACAGTTTTTGATGTCCCGTTGGTAGGATATTCGTGATCTTACCTCGTCTAGTTTATTTTCCAATGATTGCACGTTGGTGAGTAATATTGACGGTAACGGCAGCTTTCCTAGTTTTCTTCTCCGGGTCGGGACGAGGCATCCGGCTCTTCGTCCTCTGCGTTGCTTCCTTTTGCGAATAATTGGGATGTCTGACCTGTGGGGTGTTTGGAGAATATTGTTTGAGTCCTGCTTGTTGTTGTTGTTGTCTAATCCGAGGTGAGTGATCACTGTCCTGATATCCAGAAGCTCTTTTCTTCCGTAAGATACGGTTGCAGAAACATTATGTACAAAATAATTTACAAATATTGCGGGAAAAACACATAGTAGCACAATTGGTTAGGAGACCGTAAAACGGCGGCCGTCTCCTCAGGCGCCATTTTCTTTTATGCATTTCCTTTACCTTTGATGATACATCAAGGGCAAATTATTTATCCCCCTCCTCGACTCCCATTTACTCTACGACAGTTGATAGTGAATTTCATAAATCATTAGTTCTAATTAACAGACCTATAGGTCATAGAGACAACACTACTGAACTAATGAGACATTAATGAAGCTCAGTAATGACTTATCCATGCACCCAACAGGTATAATTTAAATAGTCATAATAAAGACTGTAAAGGACCAAGGTCTCCAAGGTCAAGACCATTTGATCGTACCACCATTTTCCTTGCCATGTTTTCCAACAGTATGCAATCTATGCATAATTTCATTGACATCATGGCATCTTCAGTCTGTCCTTCAAATATATCCTGTCAGTCATTGGTAATTTCTCCATGACAGGACTGATCTGAAAATGCCTTAAATAACTGGAGATATGGGCTCTTCCCCAACCCTGGTCCTCCAGTCTGACACTTTTCCATCCCTCTCTTCTTGTGTCCTGTTTCACATGGTTTATGGCAGAGTGATAAATAACAGATCCAATGCTCAGCCTTCTCGGCTCCCAAGCCCAGTTTTCCTGGCCCACGTCCTATCTGGGCTGTACCAGAGACTGTGTGCGGTTGAGTGATATATTGACCATGTTGGGCTTGTGACAGCTTTTTCGCCAGTGTATTCTGTAGAGCACTGGTCCAAAATAAAAAGCCAGTAGTATTACACACTGTAGCTTTGTATCTTTCCAAAGCATGTTCCAAAGAGATGATCCAAGGTGAGGGAGAACTTTTTTTATTGGGTCTTTCTGATAGGATGGTGAGCAAGGTTTGGTGGGGGCATAGAAAAGTTGAAGGTTGTTCTCTGAAAAGCCTTCCCTATCTCCATTCCTCTACACTGAGAATGACAATTCCCAACTCTGCATCATCAGGGAATTGTCTGAGTATTTTCCTTTAACAATAGAGAGATATATGTGAGATGTACAAGGTACTTTGAAGGTTGACTAACACATTGAACTTTGTACAGCATATTCAAGGTTCTTTATAAAGCCTTCCTTGTGAAGTCGTTACATCCTTGGTATTTGAAAATGGCTCAGTGTCCCTTATCCAAGAAGTCGTTACACCACACAGTGCTATTGACTCAGAATGTGATCCCTCTTTTACTGACCTTTAATTAATGAATTAATTCATAATTTCTGCTTTTTGAGCCATCATTTTCTACACGCACGTTGAAGTTGATAAATAGCCAATGTTAGGTTCACAAGCTGTTAGATTCAAAATGTTTGTGTTGGGAGGACTGCATTTGAACAGCTTACTGTAGTTATGAATGTATTGATCATTTTATTTGTGGACACCCAAACCAATTGAACATAAGTTGGCGATACAATATTTTCTACTGCCATCATATTAGTTTAAAATAATGTATTTAGTGCAAGTTGTGTGTGTGTTTTTAGGAAGCCGGTGCAGTAGTAGTATGTTCTGTGCATACTGATTTCAAAATAATAGGTAGTGTTCTAGTTCTTATGGGTGTATGTCAGACAGAAAAGATATGTCTCAGATGGCACCCTATTGCCTATATAGTGCACTATTTTTGACCAGAACCCTATGGAGGAATAGGGTGCCAAACATTATCTTAGGGAGAAGAGGGCTCTTCCTTAATGCTACTACAGTGCTTTGTCCCTGTAATCCATCACATCACATGCACCATTATGGCCAAAATAGACCAACTAGGGAAACATTTCCTGGAAGCCTCAGGGAGCTTGTTTCCCTTCAACACTGCCCATTGCGAAACACGGGGCCTGATGACTAACATTTGTCTGTAGACTCTGCACTCCCCATCCCCCTTTGCGACAGGTGGATATCTGTGATGTTTTTCCCACTGTGAACAACATAGTTTTCTAGTGTCAGCCTCCCCATCTACAGCTATTTATCTGCTGGGTTTGCACCCTTGGAAAGACTGGCTATCTGCGTTGCTACGAACAGGTTAATGTACTTTTAAGCACACCCCTCTCCACAGATTAGCATGATTAATATGACTGCACGCTAAGCCGCTCTCCACCGCTACCTTTCTTTACCCACCTCTCTCTTTTTTAATCTCTTTCTTGTTCTCTCCATTTCTGCCAGATGCTATCAATCCAAAGGGGAGAGGAGAAGAAATCAAAGGTAGATTTGAGACTTTGAAAGCCAAGAAAGCACTGCGGTTATCTCCCGTTGTTCAGAATGACATGTTACAGGGCTCACAATGTAAAGTACACACACTTTATGGAAACATAATCTGAGGAGGGAGGTTAAATGAGGGAATGCATTTACGACGCTCCGTCTAAGCATAGAACAATGTTTCGATTGGTCCACAAACCTCAGAACTGAAACAATTCCCTGTGATAACTCCCCCGGGCTAATACTAGGCATTCAGACATAATTTCAAACCGAAGACTAATTCCATTTCTACATGTCATTTACTGATAATACCAGGCTTTCATGTTGATAAAATGGGGGAGTATCAACTGATTAATGGGTTTCATCAGTTTTCATTTGGTATGACAACAATAACTGCAGGTACTGGCGTTTGATTGGCCGAGTATGCAATTGCGATGTATTGAAGATGGGGATTGAGAAAATTCCCTCAGGGATTTGACTAGTTTGCAATGGAAAGTGAGGCTTTGAAACAAAGCACTTGAACAGAAGCTGAATTTAATACCTATTCTGCCCATCTCTCTTGTATAATTCTGATTACAGCGATGGCCCAGCTAGAGGGACATAACACATTCACTTTCTCTCTCCGTCAGTATCATTAGTTTGAAATGTCAAGGTTGTCTTTGTGAGGTAGTGGTTTACGGGAAAGAGTTTAGCCCACAGGGAGTGGAGATATGTATGTGTTTATGACACACAGTTCTGACAATGACTACAGAGATCCAACAGAGAGATGGACATTTTTTTCACACTGGGTTCGACAAGTGTCAGACAATGGACAGGTGTCAGTCAATCAGGACCGTGTTGATTTGTGTGTGTGTGTTAAATACACCTTAGCATTCACAGTCCTGCTGTTTCTTTCCTGTCTGTGATGAGTTTAGTATGTAAGTCACCATTAGCATTTTGTGTATATCTTCCAATTGAGGTTAGTTTTTACTTAACATTGTTGTCCAATCTAAATACAGGCCTCCTGATCCTATTTTTATTTATACATTTGCTGACAGTATTAATTTTGGATGAGGGCTGGTTAGGTGCTAGGGCATAGGGGAGGGAAGTTAGTTTAAGCACCTCCATTCCAGACCACTGTATGAGCCCCATGGGTCTTCTATCTTCAGATTAAAGATAAAGTAATTAGAGGCCATTTTGTTTGAGTATAGCCTTCGTTTAAAACAAACCCTATGAGGACACAACTCTCTCTAATATTTTTGGCATGCATCGCTTTAGTATCCCTCATTTAGGCCATTTGGAGTTTTAAATTGAAATGCGCCCACAAAGCTTTGTACCCACAAAGCCCC